>NC_053433.1:72243692-72560344 GCF_007990345.1 Gossypium hirsutum
GTTGATATATTTTCTCATTGGGATTGCAGCCCGGGTTCATTCAATTCAGACATTTATGAAGGGAAAGAGTGGAAGGGTATCCTAAAAGAATGGCTAGGCTTGTTAAAACTGATGAGGAACCCCAGAGCATTCTATCGAAGTCAATTTCTAAAAGATGTTCTGCAAAGTAGGTCAGTGCTTTATATTGTCTCATCTCTTGCTTCCTTTTTGTTATGTTAGTTGTCACCTCTGGTGCATGGACTTGATAGTTGAAGGCAACATACCTATGTCAACATTACACAACACAACACAACATGAATATGCTAGTTCAGATGAGTCGATTCACAGATCAGAAAAAAGATACTTACAAAGATTAGAGATCATTTCTAGGAGATTTTGGCCTTAAGGAAATTGTCCTCTTGCTTGAGGACCTGCGTTTGGATGAAACCAACTTAGATCCAAAGCACACCTAATCATGAATTAAACATTAAATTACTGTAAACAGTTATTAAGAAAGACAGATTGAGAGGAACAACTTGAAAGAATAGTGTGAAATTTGAAATTGAGAAAGAGATGAAAGTTTCAGAGAGAGGAAAGAAAAAGGACAGAGAGAGAACGAAATAATAAAAGTAAAGGAAGGGAAGAGATGTAGTAAGCACAGACACAAAATATGGATATGGCGTGGACACAAACTGAATTTCAAAAATTAGAATATGGTATGTTAGGACATAGCAATAGTGAAGTATTTTTAATATGATAATTTACAATAAACAATGTAAAATTGATGCTTTCATTCAAATAACATGCAAACCACTGACTCAAGTTCGGATGTTTCATAGTCGTTTAATGGATTTTGTTTCTTTTTATTTATCAGGCTGCTAGATGACAATGATGCTGACATACAGGCAAGGGTTCTTGATTGCCTTTTATTGTGGAAAGATGACTTCTTACTCCCATATGACCAGCATCTTAAAAATCTAATCAATTCAAAATATCTGAGAGAAGAGCTGACAACATGGAGTTTATCTAAAGAAGCCGGTTTAATTGAGGAAGTTCATAGGGTTCATCTGGTGCCTTTAGTTGTTCGCCTCCTGATCCCGAAAATCAGAAACTTGAAAACGCTTGCTTCACGAAAGGTATGCTCATCATCTAAATCTTTTGTCCCCTAACCTTTCAGTCGATGGGTTTAAATTCTATCTAATTTTTTTACTATGATGTGTCAATTCTTATCGCCAATGTTAATTGTGTGACCTAATTTTGACAGAATGCAAGTGTACATCTTCGAAAGGCAGTTCTTGGTTTCATAGCTCAACTGGATTCTAATGAGCTCCATCTTTTCTTTGCCTTGTTATTGAAACCCTTGCAAATTATACCAAATGAAGATGGTTATGCTTCTAATTTGTATTCAAACCCTATCGATGAGTTTCACTCCCTAAATTTTCTGAAATACTTCACCGTGGAAAATATAACAGCCCTTTCCTGGAAGAAAAGATATGGTTTTCTGCATGTAATTGAGGATATTATGGGTGTTTTTGATGAATTTCGTGTCAGACCTTTTCTTGATCTATTAATGGGATGTGTTGTTCGGGTATTAGCAAGCTGCAGTTCTAACATAGACACTGCCAAGGTTGCTGAATCCTCTCCTGTACGTGATCATCCTGATGCTGAGATGATCTCTGATGACAAAGACAGTGCAGCGGCAAACCATGTGAAGGTAACATTTCCGGTTATGTTGAGGAAAAAAGATTCCTTTTCTTAAATTTGATCAATTGCTGTTCCTCTTTTTGAATATTTTATTATCCCTTTTAATTTCAAAAAAGTTAACAAACTATTTGTAGTTGAACTTTAGAATTCCATTAATAATGTAACAGCATACTGCATTGTTTTCTTTTTTCCTCCTTTGATTTCTAACAAACTTTTCAAAATAATCAGATTCTTTAGTGAGAAAATTAAGCTTTGATGACAGTAATTATTTCTTTCTCAGATTGGGACGGGCATCAAGCAGTTCAAAGATTTGAGGTCTCTATGTTTGAAAATTGTTTCTCTTGTTCTCAATAAATATGAGGACCATGATTTTGGTACTGAATTCTGGGACCTGTTTTTTACATCTTTGAAACCCTTAATTTATGCCTTCAAGCAGGAGGGTTCTAGTAGTGAAAAACCAAGTTCCTTGTTCTCTTGCTTTTTGGCTATGAGTCAGAGCCTGCAACTTGTGTCCCTACTTTGTAGGGAAAGGAATCTTGTTCCAGATATATTTTCAATTCTAACTGTTCCAACTGCTTCAGAAGCTATTGTTTCTTGTGTTCTGAAGTTTATTTCAAACCTGCTTGATCTTGATTGTGAGTTGGATGAAGAAAACAGTCCTATAAAGAGTTTGATATGTCCAAACCTAGAAGCACTTGTCTGCAGCTTGCATCATCTTTTTCAGAGTGATAAAGCATCCAAGAGGTACGAGCGATTCATTTACCTGTAATACATTTGCAAAAGTGTGCTGATATCTGTCGACTATAGAATAATATAAGGGATGGACTAATGGCCGTATCATGTGTAATATTCTATATATATGAAATATAGATCTTTCTTGAACCAACTGGTTTAAATAGATGTGAAATTAATAGTTAGTTACTTTGTTAGTGTCCTTTTTGTTTTTAGTTGTTTTTCTTTGCTTTCCCTTCTGCTACACATTATTGTTTATCCATTTTCATACTGGTTAATCAATCTGCTGATATTGTATAAATTAGAAGTTTCCTCATAATCATCAATGGAATCTTCAAAGAAGTGTCAGTGATTTGAACATTTATTCAGTTCTTTGGTGCCTTCAGTGGAATGCTGTTCACTTGGGGCAGATTAATTTTAGAGATAAATAGTCATGTGGTCTGGGGGAATGGCATTTAAAAGGAAATAAAGATAATTGGCAATTAGAGACATCTGTTTGGGGGAGGGGGGGAGGAGGCGGAGAGGGAAGGGGATTTCCAAGTATGGTAATCTTTAAATCAGTTCCATTTAAGGCCTGTCACAGGACCAATGAGAAACATGGGGCGGCCTTACCTATTCTTGGTGTGAAAACAAAAACTAGTTCCTAGTTTCAACATTCAAGTCCAAAATTTTGAACCTTTTTACCCCCAGAATTGAAGTTGAAGTCCATAGGAGGGCACATATAGATTGTGTAGATATTGAGCATAACAGAAAATGTCAGTTAACTAGTAAACTAAGACAACTATCTTTTGTCTTCTTTGCTCGAGACCTTAAGACCGCATTGGTAACAAAAACCTCTTTCTGTTGTAACTAATAATTTGTTCTTTTTATTTTGATCTGTATCAGGTGCTATGAAAATTTTGTTTTCTTTTCTCAATATATGAATCTTTTGTGCCTTTTTTCATTCTGAGTTCCCCTTTTATGGTTTCTGCATTAATGATTCATATATACTCGAGTTGTTTGCTTTCAATTTCGAAGTTCTTAGGGGATGGAAAATGTCAACTCTGGATTATTCTTTGATCCATTCTTTTCGCTGTTACAGAAAATTGGTCAGATGTCCCGGGGAAACAGAAATCAGAATTTTCAAATTGCTGTTGAAGTACATCAGAAATCCATTGCTGGCAATGAAATTTGTTGATATCTTGCTCCCTTTCTTATCAAAAAGAGTTCAAGGTTCTGGTAAGAATGTTTTAGAATTAGTATCTTAGATACAATTTACTCTCTTCCTTTGTTGTATTAACGCATTTTTTATTGTTGCAGACATCTGTCTCAAAGCCATACAAGTCATTCAAGATATCATTCCTGTGCTAGGGAATGAGAGAACCCCTGAAATCCTTAATGCAGTTGCTCCACTTCTTGTTTATGCTAAATTGGATATTCGAGTGTTAATTTGCAATCTTCTTGAAGCACTTGCTAGAACTAATTCGTCTGTACTTGTGGTGGTAATGTTTGCCTCTTTTTTCTTATAATTTTGGAGTTCCTTTGTTCTATAAATATTGTTAAGTTTTAATTCTGGTGATTAAAATGCAGGCTAGACATGTCAGACAATTAAATGCAACCTCAGCTTTTGAGTTGGATGAGCTTGATTATGACACTATAGGACAGGCATATGAAGGAATTGGAATTGGATTCTTCCAATCTGTGCCAGTGGAGGATGCATTACTTATTTTGTCACAAACTGTATATGATATGTCATCAGACGAATTAATCTTAAGGCACCATGCTTATAGGTTATTGCTTACATTTCTAGATTTTTCTGCCAAAATTCTTGGCCAAGAAGTTACAGATCATAATGAGACTGCTGAAGAGATTATGACAGTTGATGAAGGCTGTTGGACACGAGCATGTGTTCAGCGTATCATTAACAAGTTTCTTTTAAAGCATATGGGGGATGCAATTAGTCGGGGAACTTCTGTGAGAAAGGTATCTAGCCTACTTTTAGTCCTCTGGTAGAAATAGATGATGTTTTACTAACCACCCCATCTAATTCACATGCTCCAATCTATATACAGATGTACTAATGTGCATAAGGACCATCCTAGATTCTCGTAACTTGGGTGAAGCAGTTTGGTTGTTGTAACACCCAATGTGATACACATGCACATACTTATCCTCAATGGGGAGCAACCCCACTGCATTGAGGCTTCTTTTTTCTCACTGGAGCCCGGTGTGGTGGGGTTGCCTTCCTCTGTGGATTCTCATGGATCCATATACTATTTTTACTTTGCTAGTATATTTTGCTGTTATCATCTCCAGTTTGTTAGGGGTTCATTTTATGTTGCCAAGCTCAGCTTAGAGAGAAATATGCAAAAATATTTGCAATATAGTTTCAATAAGTTCTATAAAACAAATGAGAGAAATACGGTTGCTTCTATTCATAATATTCAGTACATTTTCTAATGGATGGGAATGGTTTCAGGAATGGATTGATTTACTGCGAGAAATGGTTATAAAGCTTCCGCAGTTAGAGAATCTTAATTTGTTCAGAGCTTTATGCTCTGAAGATGCTGATCAAGATTTTTTCAATAATATCATTCATTTACAGGTTATGTTCTTATTTTATATGCTCCTTCGTCCATTTCTGTTTGTTCTTTTTTCTCCAATTGGATCTTACAACCCTCTCGTGCCTCTGTATTTTTGCTTTTATTAATGTTAATAGAACTAATTTGCTTAAGCTATAAACATAAATGGAGCCACAAGAATGTTTGAATATTTTCTTAATTTCTTTTTTCTTGGGTGCAGAAACATAAGAGAGCAAAGGCTTTGTCTCGCTTTGCAGATGTTATCAATAAAACCTATATGTCTATGGTAACTGTCTTGACTCTTTGTTTTCTAGTGATGGGAAGTTTTTTCAATCAGTGCTAAAGCTTTCTATGCTGCTTTTCACCTTGCAGGATATCATTAATAAAGTGTTCCTTCCACTCTTTTTCAACATGTTGTTTGATTTACAACATGGAAAGGATGAGCATATTAGAACTGCTTGCATGCAAGCACTTGCTTCAGTTTCTGCTAAGATGGAATGGAAATCATACTATGCATTACTGCTTCGCTGCTTTAGTGAGATGAAGAAGAATCCAGACAAGCGGAAAGTTCTCTTACGGTTAATTTGCTTTATCTTGGACAGATTTGATTATTCAAAATTTTGTTCCGGTCAAGAAGCAATAAATTCCGTAGACAACATTTTAGGTTCTGAAACCAATAGTTTTGTTTCTTCAGCAATGCAGAAAGGTGGCAGTTCTATTATGGTTTCTGAGATACAGACTTCTCTTCAGAAAACTGTTTTGCCAAAGATACAGAAATTATTGAGTTCTGATTCTGATAATGTCAATGTTAGTATCAGTCTTGCAGCACTGAAACTTCTGAAGTTGCTTCCGGGAGATGTAATGGAGTCTCAGCTTTCTAGCATCATTCATCGGATTTCGAACTTTCTAAAGAACCGTCTAGAAAGTATTCGTGATGAAGCTAGATCTGCATTGGCTGAATGTTTGAAGGTGCTTGGACTTGAATACCTGCAATTTATAATTCGAGTTTTGAGAGCGACCTTGAAACGTGGATTTGAGCTGCATGTTCTAGGATATACACTTAATTTTCTTTTGTCAAAGACCCTTTCAAGTTCTTCTGATGAGAGTTTGGATTATTGTTTAGAAGATCTCCTTGGTGTGGTTGAAAATGATATTCTTGGAGATGTTGCTGAGGAGAAAGAGGTGGACAAGATTGCTTCTAAAATGAAAGAAACGAGAAAGTGCAAGTCGTTTGAAACCTTGAAACTGATTGCCCAAAGCATAACTTTCAAAATCCATGCATTCAAGCTTCTTTCTCCCGTTACAAGTCACTTGCAAAAGCATCTGACTCCAAAAGTGAAATCAAAATTGGAGAATATGTTAAAGCACATTGCGGATGGAATTGAGTGTAATCAATCAGTAAATCAGACTGATCTCTTCGTTTTTGTATATGGCCTCATAACAGATGCAACTAATGACGAATATGGGTCCGGTGTGAGTTCAATTGGCACAGAAGCAAATAAACATGGAAATGTTGTCAGTGAGAAAATTGTTTCTCCAGACCAGGCTTTTAAAACTAAATCTGCATGTTCTCACCTTATTACCACGTTTGCACTAGGGGTTTTACAAAATAGAATAAAAAGCATGAAATTGGACAGAAATGATGAGCAACTATTATCAATGTTGGATCCATTTGTCCAATTGCTTGGCAACTGCTTGAGTTCCAAATATGAAGATATTTTATCTGCATGCCTTAGATGTCTTACTCCATTGGTGAGGCTGCCTCTTCCATCCCTTGAATCCCAGGCTGATAAATTGAAGGTGACACTGTTGGGTATTGCACAAGGTTCTGTGAATCCTGGCAATCGTCTTATGGAATCGTGTCTAAAATTGTTAACTGTACTTCTGCGAAGCACAAAAATCACATTATCCTCGGATCAGTTACATATGTTAGTCCAGTTTCCAGTGTTTGTGGATCTTGAAAGGAATCCCTCCTTTGTTGCCCTCTCACTTCTAAAGGCAATTGTTAACCGCAAGCTAGTGGTTCATGAGATCTACGATATTGTAGTTCAGGTTGCAGAATTGATGGTAACTAGTCAGCTGGAACCAATTCGCAAGAAATGCAGTCAGATCTTGTTGCAGTTCTTACTTGATTATCATCTTTCAGAGAAACGCTTGCAGCAACATTTAGATTTCCTGCTTGCAAATCTAAGGCATGTATTTAAATATTAAAGAGTTTTTTTTTAAGTTATTGATGTCTTACAGCCAATTTACTTTTCTTGCAGGTATCAGCATCCAACTGGGAGAGAATCTGTGCTTGAAATGCTTCACACAATTATGATAAAATTTCCTAAAGCCATTGTTGATGAGCAGTCACAGACCATATTTGTCCACCTGGTGGTGTGCTTGGCTAACGATCAAGATAATAAAGTTCGTTCTATGACTGGTGCTGTTATAAAGCTCCTTATTGGTCGTATAAGCCAACATTCACTGAATTCCATTCTTGAGTATAGTCTGTCCTGGTATTTGGGTGAGAAGCAGCAACTGTGGAGTGCAGGTGCACAGGTATTGTTCTCTAAAGGTGTCTGTCAGATTTTTGTTTCAGAATGTTGCTATGTACTTGGAGTTTCAGAATTAAATAAAATGTGGGAAATGTTTTAGGAGTTTTGTTGTGGGGGGGGGGGGTGATTCTTGAAATGCAAGTATGACCTTCTAAACCGTATGTGCTGCTTCTTATGTTATGACATGATTTCTGAATTTATTGCTGTAGGTAGAAATGATTCATCTCTTTGAAGATCTTCGTTATAAATGATCCTTATCCTTGTTTGTCTTCCTATTGATTTCTGCATTCTCGACCATATATTAGGCACAGTTCTAAAATTTGCTGTTTCTCCGTATGACACCAAAAAAAACCCTTTGAATGTAGTAATGGTTTTATTTCTGCTGTTATGCTCAATGTCTGCAGAGCCTTTCCAATTCATGATCAGGGTTTCAGTGTATAGAGTTGGAATTTGTTCTCTTCTAAGTTTTTATTCATATTATGAAGAAAAATGAACCGGTTAATGGAGTTCAAAACTCTGTAGCCAGGTTAGAGAGTAATTAAAAACTGTACTAGGGTATGTTAAAATATTAATAAATTAATATGATAGTTGCTAAATAGAGGGACATATAGAAAATTTCAACTCCACTTGTGGAGTTTGGAAGCTCCACAGGTGATGTCGAGAGTAATAGTCATTATGAAATTAATATGTTGATAGATATATCGCTCTGAAAAGTGCCTGCAGTTCAAAACTATCAAGTTAACTATAAATATATTTAGTTTAGGTTCCGTGTTTATCATGTTTCTTTTATGATGATCTTGGATGTCTTTGTGCAGGTATTAGGATTACTGGTCGAGGTCATGAAGAAAAATTTTCAGAGGCATATAAGTAGCATATTGCCAGTGACTAAAAGAATTTTGCACTCTGCTATTGATGCTTTTACCAACATGATGATGGATCTCCCTGATGAAGCTACTATTCCTTTCTGGAAAGAGTCATACTATTCACTAATTATGTTGGAGAAGATGCTACATCATTTTCATGATTTAATATTTGAAAGGGAGCTTGAGGTATGGCCTGGCCGTTTCTTATTGTTGAGTAAAAATGTTATTGAGATTAGACTTCCATTTTCACCCTTCTTGTCTTATCTATGTTCTCTATATCTATGTTGCTCTGGCTATTCATTTTTTTTCCTGAAGTATTTGTGTTCAACATGGGTATGAGGATATGACCCTTAAAGGACCATCCAAATACATGGAAAAAAATTAAAAAAGAAATTGAACATATCCATGGTTGACACATGCTTATGTCCCACACATGCCTGAGTCCGAGTAAACATTATCCCTATGAAACTAGGGCCCATTTATTTTTGAATAGCAAGTGGTACTCCTGTATATATGTTGAGAGACAGGGTAACTGAGTATTGCTAATTTGTGGCCAATATGATCCTCCAAGGACCCTTCAAATAATGGGATATCCTCCAAGGACCCTTCAAATAATGGGATAACTTAAAATGAAATGTTCTTTAGAAACCTAAGTGATGCTTTTATAAACGTATACGACAAGGTTCAAAACATTACAGTAACTTGACCTATGATACTGATCAACAGTTGCTCCATACTCGTTTTCCTATGTTTTTCTTACTATTTCTTGAAATATCCGTGTCTGGCATGGTTGTAGACGTGGGTATCAGGATATGACCCCTTGATGACTCTTGAAGTGCATGGATTTTTTTTTAATTGAATATATCTTTGTCGGACACATGTATTTGACTCACATTCCTGTCCAATTAGCGTAGCTGTTTTCCATGAGATGGGAACCAGTCTGTTTAGGAAATGCCAACAGAATCAAAGGCAGTTTTAGAAATTGTACATCAAACAATAATATGCCCATTTGTATTGTAATGATTGGATATGCTGTGCCCCTTTATACTCGATCATTTTATTGAATCCATCTTGACCCCTACTCTACTTATTTTCAGGTGATTTGGGAAATGATATGTGAGTTGCTGTTGCATCCACATGCATGGTTACGCAACGTATCCAATCGCCTTCTCTCCTTGTATTTTACTTGTGCAAATGAGTCTAAAAGAGGAAGTGTTGTGAAGTCGAATGGATCTTTATTTCTTATGAAGCCAAGTAGACTTTTTATGATTGCTGCTTCTCTTTGCTGCCAACTGAAAGGACCTATTGATGATGATGAGGCTGCTGTTAAGGATGTAAAGCTTGGTGCTAAGAAGAAAAATGAGAAGAACCATAATCACCGGAGTGGTTTGATTACAAAAAATCTCGTGTTCTCTATTTGTTGTCTGAACTCCTTGATGAAAGAGTGGGCTGGTGTGAACCGCAGAGAGTTCTGGTCTACTTTTGAACAGCATGAGCAGGAGCGGTTTCTTAAAGCCTTTCGATTGCTTAATTCGAGGAAAGCAACTGGGATGCTTCTGTCCATTACTGGTGCCACAGATGACCAAAATGATGCAGACCATTCTGAGGACCTTCAATATCTGCTTCTCTCAAATCTGCTTAAGGAGCTGGGCAAGCTTGCTCTTCAAATGGAGGCTATTCAGGTTGGTTAGAGTATTGCTGTTTATTTGAATTCCTGAAAATTGTTTCAACTGAAAAACCTTTTCAGCCGTATTTGCTGATAGTGCTGAGTGAAAAAATCGAGAACTGAAAATCGATTTGAATCAGTGTTTGGTTTGTTTCGGTCTTTATTGAATTTGATTTGTCTTAGGTCCAGATATTATAATAAGGTAAGAAACTAATTAAATATTGAATAAAATAATATTCATCTTCGGTTGACAAGTTAAAAGACTAATCATTCAAACTGAACCAACTTATATTTTTATTTACTTTTTAAAATTTTCTTATAATATTAAAGTAAAAGAAGTATAAATACTATATAAAAGAATCTTTAAAAATTTTAGAAAATTGATGAACCAGACCTTTCCGAAGCGAAGGAATTTGGTTCTGTTGTCCATGATATGGAGTTCAGTTCTTAGAAAACCAGAGTAATGCATATTAATTGTAAATTTTTTCCAAAACTGAGTTGGAACTGTTATCACCCTTATTTATTTGTTTGTTGGTTGTAAGATTGTGTTATTGAGACTATTGTGCTAATCAAGTTAAAATGCTGCTTGCAGATGAGGATTGTCTTCTATAGTTTCCAGAAAATTTTACCAGAAATTGATCAGGATGATTCTCGACATTACGCGTCGCTAATGATGTTTCCTTTATATAAAGTTTGTGAAGGGTTTGCCGGAAAAATTATGACCGGTGAGTTGAAGACATTGCCATGCTAGAATTGTTATATACAGCTTTGGTGCTTCCTGGTTTTGAATGACATGTTCATACTTTATATTAATCTGACCTTTTTTCCATTCGTCTCACAGATGATCTAAAGCAATTAGCACAGGAAGTTTTGGGGAGTATTCGAAACAGTATAGGCAGCCAAGAATTTGCACAAGTTTACAGTGAGATCAAGAAAAAACTAAAATCGAAGAGGGATAAAAGGAAAAGAGATGAGAAGCGCATGGCTGTTATCAACCCGGTCTGCAATGCCAAGAGGAAGTTGCGGATTGCAGCCAAGAATCGTGCTAACAAGAAGAGGAGGATAATGGCAATGAAAATGGAAAGATGGATGCGGTAAATCCCATCCATATTTCTCCATTAAATCAGTAGGAAATTTTGTTAGTTGCATTGTATAGTAATTTACACATGATATCATTAACTTGGAAAGCCATTGCATTTTTCCCAAGAAAATTTTGAGAAATTCACCTGCTGAGGAATCTGCCTTCACTTGTAACAGTTACGTAATATTCAAATAGAAGTAAAGTTCAGTTAATCTTTTGTGTGACTTGAATTTTGCAAGTGGATCCTTTCTCTAACATTATATATATAGGGTAATTATTTAATACATTGTCTGGTGTTTTTTAGATTTCATAAGTGGGTTGAGGGTGCGATCAGTGTCACATATATTTATATATATTTATTATATAATACACTTATTATACCTTAAACTTACTTGTGGAGTTTAAAAAACTCTACAAATAGATTTTTTTTTATATTTTTAATCTTTAAATTTGAACAAAGATAATAAATAAAATATTGATTTTGTAATTAATCTTCGACCTTTACTATTAGTGTGGGGATTTAAATTCAATCGTAAATCTCACTCAGAACTATGTTTAATTTTATTATTGTGGTAATTAATCTCATGACTATCATTAGTTATTATATTATGTTGAATCAATCTCTCCCTCATTGAAACCAACCCTCAATTAACTACATCTTTTAGTAATCCACATTTAGAATTAAATTTTAATTTAGAATAAATTCATTATAACTTTAATTCACCATAATTGTGCAATTATCTTAGTTGGGATATATTGGATATTTCAACATATAAAGAATGATAATTTTTAAAAATTAATGCAAAATATATACATTTCAACAGTTTTGAATTGATGAAGATTGAGTCAATGAAAGGAAAGAAAGAAATGAATTTTATATAATCGATTGATGTATTTTAGGTGATAGACCAAGTATATTCGAAGAAGGTGAGATAGATTTCAGTATTTTTAAATTCTTAAAAAATGAACGAGGTGTTAGAATATGTGTTTTTGTAACATTATCTAATGCATAAGTCAATATAAGGAGAAGGGAGGGTAACATGTAATGAATAATGGGTTGAGATGAAAAGGATGCCTTCTATTATGGAATAACGTGTATTTATTGTATTGCCTTAAAATACATGACTCTAGGTTGCTCAAGGGCTACATGACTCTTTAAGTCTACCTCATTGGCTGGTGGCTAGCGCTTGACTAGACAAGCTTGGTTGCTTAATTATTGTTTAAGCTTTTGACAACTTTTTGTTATGCTTAACAGTTAACCTTTTTTATATTTTAGCATAACAATTGTACCCCTAGATTTGGGGCAAGTTACAAAGTGACTAGGCGAAGGCCAAAACAAGCAAAAAAGTATGACATTAAAGTACTACATAATGAGTAGATTAAAGATATGGAGAGCGTCAAGTTTTTGGTCAAGCTTTGTGTATTTGAAGATCTACTTGGTTGCATCCCTCGAAAGATGTTTGCTTTGCCAGATTCTGTGTTGGGTGCTTGGTGTTGTAGAGTGAAGGTGCATGTGTGTTTGAGCAAGAGGCTTGTGTTTGTTACTTGGGAGTAGATTTGTGGCTTTTGTAAAATTTTAATTTGTTATTTGCAGTAGTTGATGGGTTGTTGAGGACCTTTAATGTGCTCTTGGAGCACATTTTTGGCTATTATGGAACTTTAATGTATTGCTTAAGCATATTTATGGCTTTTATGAAGCCTTGATTTGTTGCTTGGGGCAAGTTTGATACTGATAAGGAGATTTCGCTTTTTGGGGGGCAAGTTTGGGGTTGTTACAAAGCATAAGTTTGAATGGCATAAAGTAGGAATTTTCTATTATAGAACAAGAGTTTAGGTTGCACAGAGCAGAATTTGTTTCTATGAAACAAAAAATTGGCTTATATGAAGTAATATTTCATTGTTATGGAGTAGGAATTTGAGTTGCACGAAGCATGATTTTGCTACTACTGAGGAAGAGTTTGAGCTATATGGAGTAGCGAGATTTTGCTACTGTGAACAATATTAGGCTACAAGGAGCAAGATTTTGCTATTACAAAATAAGACTTCAGGTTGCATAGAGCAAGATTTTGCTACGAAGTAGGAATTTAGGTTGTCTGGAGCAAGATTTCGATGTTATAAAGCATGAATTTGGGCATTGTGGAGTAGGATTTCATTGCTATGGAGTAGAACTTTATGTTATGTGGAGCATGAATTTGTTGTTATGGAGTAGGAGTTTGGGTTGTGGGGAGTAGGATGTTTATGCTATGGAACAAGTCTGTAAGCTAACTTTGGGAAAGAGCCAAAACTTTCTTCTTGTGAAGTAAGATTGTGAGTTGGCTATGGCATGTATGAGCTAAAACTTTTTTGCATGAAGTAGAATTGTGAGCTAACTCTAGTGTAAAGCTAAAGCTTTCTTGCTATGAGTTGGATTATGAGCTATTTTTCATGTGATACTAGAGTTTTTGTTGTTGTACAATATGACTTAGAGGTAGTTTTAGTGTGGGACTAGAGTTCTTGCTGTTAGGAAATTTGTGCCCTTAGTGTAGTAATTTTATAATATTTGATAAAATATTGAAATAGTTAAACTGATTATTCATGGAAATGAACAAACATCATTCATCTCTATGCTAGATTGTCCTCAATGGTTTTTTTTTTGCATGAAAAGCAAAATATACAAGAAAATATTCACTCATTAATTACCTAAGTTTTAACTAATATTAAGTTGCATTATATGGACAAATTATAATGCGGGAAACTTATATTAGTAAGTAATCTAAATTGTTCATAGTTTGTAGAATCAAGTTGAGCAAATGTTTTAAATAATAGAGACTATTATGTCGACTGTTAGGATCGACCCAATTAAGCAACAAGAAAAAAAATAGCGGAATAAATTGAGAAATTGAACACACAAATTTAACGTGAAAAAACCCCTCCAAAGAGGATAAAAAATCACGAGCAAAGATAATTTTACTATAATGTCAAAAGAACGAAGAGTACAAAAGATGGAGATAAAAACTAAACCTCGAAAACCCAAAAACAAAGAACCCTTAAAATGTAAACACAAAATTCTCTAAATTTGTTATGAGTTCTAATATCTAATGGGTGTATTTTCTAAGGTTGTAAAAGAGCCTATTTATAGGCTAAATTCATAGGTTAAATAATAATAAAATAATCTAGACTAATCAGAGTTTGATTGAAACAAATAAACAGAGTTTAACTGAAAGATTATTTCTCAAATTTGACTGAAATAGGAGTCATACTCAACAAATCCCCACCTTGACTCATATTTCCACAATGCCATCTTTGCCAAAACCCACCACGGGCCTATCTTGAACTATGCAGGGAATTAATTGAGTCAAATTTGTGCTTAGAAATTGGAAGACTTCTAGCCTTCGACTTGTACACTGCCAAATTAAAATTAACCCGCGTCTGATTTTCATGAAGACAGTGCCCTAACTTTTCAAAACCTGCATCCAAAAGAAAACCTCTCTTCAACGAAACGGTCATAGATTTTTCCCTTCAATAACCAAGTTGCCTTCGCTCCAAATGAATTGACTTCAACTCCGTAACGGACAAGGGACGTCCGATTTCACTAGTCACTGTAGAACCTTCCAAAATATAAAAACTGCAGGTTCTTTTACCTTTTAACAAAACGAGAGCCAACGAGATACTTTAATGTCACTCGACTCAATGTTGATTCTGCGTCCTTTCAAGTCTAAAATACTTAAGGAGATGAGATTCTTTAGTAAATCAGGTACATACCTGACATCTGAGAGTGTTCTAATCGTTCCATCGCGTATCCTAATTTTAACAGTACCAATACCAATTACCTTACTGGATGAATCATTTCCCATGCGCACAAACCTTCAACTAAACTGTATATGGAGAACCATTCTCTGTTGGGACACATTTGGAAAGAACATCCCCAATCTAGGATCCACTCGAATGTGAGCTTGGAGTTATTGCTCGTTGACACTAACAAGAAATCATCACTGCTTTCATCGGCCAAATTAGCACCAGCTACATCTTCATTGTTACTCCCAACAGCTTTTTTATTTTGCAATTTATAACAATCTGCTTTGACGTGACTTAACTTTTTACAATAGCGACACCTTTTGTCTCATTTCTTTGGTGCTACCAAAACGGAAGCTTGCTTATCTGCCTTGCTATCTAAACCAAACTCATTTTCGAGTTTGTCTCTACTCAACAAATGACCCTTCACATCTTCAAACGAGAGTTTCTCTTTGCCATAAATCAGAGTCTCCCTAAAAGACCTGTATGAAGGGGGTAAAGAGCACAATAATAGCATAGCAATCTTCATCGTCAATATGAACCTCAACATTCTTTAAATCATTTAAAAGAGTAATGAATTGACTGATGTGATCTCTAAGAAGCTCACATTCATTCATGCAAAATGTAAATAGACGTTGTTTCAACACTAAACGGTTAGCTAGAGACTTAGTCGCATAAAGAGTTTCTAACCTTTTCCACAAGGCAGTTGAGGTTTTCTCCATCAATACCTCTTGTAATACCGTATTCGCGAGGCACAATTGGATTACAGACAAAGCCTTTTTATCAAGCTCTTCCCATTCTGTTTGATTTAGATTCTCAGGCTTTTTCTCGGTAACAACCTTTTTCAAGCCGGTTTGAACTAGAATTGCCATAATCCAAACTTGCCACAGATTGAAATTTTTTGCACCATCGAACTTCTCAATTTCAAACCTTGTTGTTGCCATATCTGAATAGACTGATCTATGAAAATTGAACTAGCTCTGATACTACTTGTTAGGATCGACCCGATTAAGCAACAATGAAAAAAATAGCGGAATAAATTGAGAAATTGAATACACAAATTTAACGTGAAAAAACCCCTCCAAAGAAGATAAAAAACCACGGGCAAAGATAATTTTACTATAATGGAAAAAAATGAAGAGTACAAAAGATGGAAATAAAAACTAAACCTCGAAAACCAAAAAACCAAGAACCCTCAAAACGTAAACTCAAAATTCTCTAAATGCGTTATAAGTTCTAATATCTAATGGGTATATTTTCTAAGGTTGTAAAAGAGCTTATTTATAGGCTAAATTCATGAGTTAAATAATAATAAAATAATCTAGAATAATCAGAGGTTGATTGAAATAAATAAACAGAGTTTAACTAAAAGATTATTTCTCAAATTTGACTGGAATAGGATCATACTCAACATCGACTATATGCTCAATTTGGGGAGATTGTTGAGGCAATTTTGAGTAATGCCAAGGAGTAGTGTCCACTAGTGTTTGACAGTGCTTAACTTAGAAACTTGCCATGATTAGTGTTAGAAAATTTTAGTAACAAAATCTTTGGACTTTGATTCTTACTGATATTTTGGACAACTACAAACCCATCTATGATATCCAAAATGTTTATAACAATATATCCTAGAAATTGGTTTGAATTTGATGAAGGTAATGGACTTCCTAACTTTGGAGAGATTAGATCAAATCGAGTAAAACTTGGAAGCAAATCTTGTAGATTCAAGACTTATCTTAAGCTTATTGAAAATATTCATTTTTCTTGTTATATTGCTAGTTTTATTGGAAGATTGGTTGTAACTGATATAATATGTTAGCAAGTCTAGATTCCATATAAATTGAGGAGACTTATATAGGTGATGTATTGATCTAAGAACACTTATTCTTGCTCACTGAGGAACATTTCTTGTAAGTGCATTGTGTACAAAATCAAGTACTACTTGATTATTATCCTAATTTTTCAAAGGAAAACTTAGAGGAGAGTTGTTTAGATCTTAAGTGCAAAAGTGAGGAATCTAATTTAGTGAGTGTAAGAGGTTGTAATCACTTGTTGTATGAGTTGTTAAGATAGTGGATTATCTCTCTAAGAAATGCCTTATAGACATAGGAAAACTGGACTGCTTAAACATATCCAATGTTTATTGTTTTTCTTTTTTTTTTTTGCCTTGTCTATAATTAGTGCTTGAAGTAGTTGGCACTACCCTTAAGCACTGTTTCTGGAAATGCTTGTATTTTCTTGTAAATATCATTTCAAAACTTTCATTTTTGATATCAAAATTTATAAAATAAATAAATTTAAAATGTTTATAAATATCAGAATTTACAATACTTATATTCATACCAAATGCATTTGAAAAATAACTTGGGCTTTAGGTTTGCTTCAATTAGTTATGAAACTATTTTTTGGTTTATTATTACAATAATATATATTTTTCTTAATATATGTATATGGGAAAATTATTTTTTTAGAATAATTTTTTTGATGAATACTTTGATACCCATGGTGTTAAGGTTTACGTGATATATTGTTCATGTAATCCATGGCCCTAGTTGTTAACAGAAGTACTAAAAAAGTACAATTCAAGGATCTCAACATCCATGAGTGTTACAGTCTTTTTTGTTTGTTGGGAAATTTATCCATCTATTTATTTCAATTGTTACATTGTTGCACAATTAAAGTGTATCTCGAATTATTGGCATTTGTGACTTGCACGAGTTTTTGGAATGTATCTAGACAATAAATGATTGACGATTCATGCTACAAATGGAGCTAATTATATTGGGAATTTTATTTTCATCCTTCGATCGAATTTGAAAAGAGAGGGAGTATTTCTAAGTGGCTTGCAACCTTATCCTTATCCATTAAGGATTAAATCAGTTTAAATTTGCTTGGAGCTAAAGCAATATTTCAAACTATTTGAAGGAGATAATTTGTGGATAAATAATCAGTTTAAATTTGAAGAAAACTTATCCTTAATGAAAAACTGATTGTTTAAAGCTTATAAATAGGTTTGCATAGTTGCACTTGATCAATGAGCATCTTGAGTGCTTTGAGGAGAGCTTTCATTCAAGTATTGACTTGTCTTTTCTAATTGACTTGTCTTTTCTTTATATTTTTGCGCTCCTTTCTTTAAGAATTTATATGAAAGTAAACTTTAATTGTGAGGATTTAGGGTGAGTGATTGTAAAAATTAGGTTCATTATTGGGTTGCAATTATCCAACATTGTAAAAGTAGATTGAGTTTTAGCCAATAAGTGGTCTTTATCAATTGTTGAATAAAATTATTCATTGACTAAGGCTTCGCAGAGTAGGATTGTTATTTGAACTACATTAATAAATATTATATCTTGATTTATCTCTTTGTCTTACTCTTTTTTCAAATTTGTTAGCCATACTTTCTCATTCTAAATTATGTTGCAGCATCAATTAGGACAACAAATTGGAATAGCTAAAAACCAATGGCTTTTCCAGTTGGTATCAAAGTAGTTTCCAAATGTAAGTGAAGGTGACCCTATTTTTGGTTTACAACCATGGAATCCATGAAAGGAAATTGTAACACCCTTAACCCATCTCTGACATCGGATTAGAGTTACGGAGTATTAGTAAACAATCAGAAACATTTGGACATCATATCATTCAATATTATAATCACAACATATAACATTCATACGCATGCATATTGTCCCTAAATTGATCCCTAGAGGCCCTAAAAATAACTTAGAAACAATTCGGGACCAATTTGACTCAATTTAGAAAGATTTGGGAAAAAGTAGTGAAATTTGAAAATAAGGGACACACGGCTAAAAGACACGCCCGTGTCTTAGGTCGTGTAAACTTCGAACTAGGGACACACGGCCATGTCCTAGCCCGTGGTCTCATTTGTTTAACTCTCTGAGTAAGGCCACACGGCCGTGTCACACACCCGTGTGCCAGGCTATGTCACACGCCCGTGCGCCAGGCCGTGTGACACGCCCGTGTGCCAGGCTGTGTAACTCACTGACTTGCATACAAAAGGCCATCAGGTGTCATACGGCCATGTTGCCAGGCCGTGTGCCTCACACAGTTGAGTTACACACCCATGTCTCAGGCCGTGTGAGCCCAAATTTACCAATTTCTTGCTTAATTTCACTCCATTATGGCATAGGTACCTACACACTTTCAAATACACATATGGAAGATGCAATTCAATTACAAGCATTCTTTAACATGGTCATATATCCATTCTCAACTTGTAACCACAAACACATTTATTTCTTTAAGCATACATCCATATCATTACAAGCATTAAGGTAACCAATAGCATACCATTTTATACCATTTCAAACATATCTAAGTAACAAGTAAAAAATCACAAGTTGATCAAGTGCACAACATGTCACACATTTTACTCAAAATTTAGGTATTTGACATAACAATGCATAGGTTCCTAGTACATGCTATATACCAAACAGAGAAATTAAGTCTACCAAGATTCCCAGATAGTGTGATTCCTAGCGTTGACCCGATCTTCTTAGCCTTCAAAATATGATCTACAGAATGGAAAAATTTAAAGATAAGCTTATATGAAGCTTATTAAGTTCATTTAGAAATTCATAACCTTTTTAGTCCAACATAGATTTAATCAACTAAAGCATAGATATTTCCATTATATGCAGTTTATAACAGTAATCACGACCAATTCAGTAGTTCAGTATACTCAGTGAGCATTGCTCGATTGAACTTTTCATCAATATATTCATAGATTTCTAATCATTTGGGCTTCACTCAGTATAACAGTAAAATTCAATCATATAAATATCAGCTAGTATAACAATGAAATTTGCTTAATTGAGCTTCATTTAGTATAACGGTATGATTTACTTGGTTGAGCTTCATTCAATATAATAGTAAGATTTGGCTCGATATAGTGCGTACTTCCAATAGATGATACAACTTTCACTAACAACATATTAACAAGGATGTAAGCATTTAGAAGTATAACTTACTGGACTAATTTGTAGGTGACTCTAGAATACATGAACTATGCCGTGGTTTTCCCTTTTCCACGATTATTAGCACGTTCTTGATCAAATAAAAGTTTAAAATTCAAGGTTGAAAACCCTAACCTTTCCTTTCTTTACCGTGGAGAAGGTGAAGAGAAAATGAAAATTTCCTTTAAATTTTAGGTTTAATTTAATATATATACTTATGGCATTTTCGTAAATACTTTAACTTTCTTAATTAAGCTTTAATAATCATAATTAAGCCTAATTAAATCACTTTATCAAACATAACCTCATCAAATCCCACTAACTAATTTTTCCATGGTTAAATTGTCCATTTAGTCCTTTTAATTTAACTACTCAACCTTTGTAGTTTCTACAATTCAATTATTTTTACTTATTAAACTACCCAACAAATAAATTTCTCAACCAAAATTTAATATGCCTCTAGAAACCTCATAAATATACTAATTAAATAATATTCGCAAAGTATTTTTTCAAAATTATGGTCTCGAAACTACTGTTTCCGACACCACTGAAAATTGAGCTGTTACAGCTCTCCCCTTTTAAGAAATTTCATCCTCGAAACTTCTTACCAATAAATGGATGCGGGTATTATAATCTCATTGACTCTTCAGTCTCCTAAGTAGCTTCTTCTGCCCCGTGACAATTCCATAAGACTTTAGCTAGTGGTACTTTCTTTTTCCAAAGTTTTTTTACTTATCGTGCCAAAACCCTGATTGGTTCTTCAGAATACGATAAGTCCGACTGTATGTCAATCTCATAGGGAGTGATTACATATGAAAGGTTTGACCGGTATCATCTCAACATCAAAACATGAAAGACATTATGAATTTTCTCAGGTTTTGAGGGCAACGCTAATCTGTATGCTACAGGGCCAACTCTCTCATTAATCTCATTTGGTTCAATAAATCTCAGACTCAGTTTTTTCTTATTCTAGAAACGTAGCACTTTTCTCCAAGGAGAGAATTTTAGAAATACTCGGTCGCCAATGGTAAACTCTATATCCTTCCGTTTTAAATCTACATAAGACTTTTGACGATCAGATGCCGCTTTTAAACAATTACGAATTATCCATACTTTATCCTCTGTTTCTAGTATCAGATCAGTACCAAAGAGCTTAGATTCGTTCAACTCTAACCAGTACAGTGGAGTTCTACATTTTCTTCTGTTAAAGCCTCAAACGACACCATTTTAATACTGGATTAGTAACTATTGTTATAAGTAAATTCCACCAATAGTAAATATCTTTCCTAACTACTTTCAAACTTGAGGATGCAACACTAACTACTTTCAAACTTGAGGATGCAACATTGTAACATATCTTCCAAAATTTGAATTACTCGCTCTAACTGGCCATCTGTCTGTAGGTGATATGTTGTATTGAAATTAAGCTTGGTTCCTAAAGCCTCGTGAAGCTTACCCCCAAAATCTTAAGGTAAATTTTGAATCTCTATCAGAGATAATAGATAAAGGCACTCCGTGCAATCTAACAATCTCTGATACATGTAATTCTGCTAACTTATCAAGCAGGTAATCAGTATGAATTGGAATGAAGTGAGTTTATTTAGTCAGTCGGTTAATAATAACCTAGATCGAGTCTTTCTTTCTCGGTGTCACTGGAAGTCCCGTTACAAAATCCATTGTAACTTGTTCCTATTTCCGTTTGAGGATAGTAATAGGTTGTAACAACTTAGACGGTACCTGATGTTCAGCTTTTACCTGCTGACAAACTAGGCATTTAGCCACAAACTCTGAAATCTCACGTTTCATTCTTGGCCACCAGTACATTTTCTTTATATCATTATACATTTTAGTACTACCCGGATATATAGAGTATGTACTACTATGAGCCTATGATAAAATGTCTTGTTTTAACTCTGGATTATTCGGTACACATTATGTTACAAAAATACATCATACTATCATCCTCAACAGTGAATCCTGTAGTCAAGTCATTCTGGATTTGTTCCCGTTTGGCGGATAACTTTGGATCTTCCATTTGCAAATCTAGAATCCGTTGAAGGAATAACGATTTAGCCCTAATTTTAGCTACAACAGAACCATCACCTTCAAGTGTTAAATGTGCATTCATAGCTCTCAAAGCAAATAACGATTTCTGACTTAAAGCATCTGCAACTACCTTAGCTTTCCTGGGATGATAATCAATTCTAAGATCATAGTCTTTCAAAAATTCTAACCATCGTCGCTGCCTAAAATTCAGTTCTTTTTGAGTCATTAAATATTTCAGACTTTTATGATATGTTAATATGTGGCATTTTCACCGTAAAGGTAGTGACACCAGATCTTCAAGGCAAAGATAGTAGCAACTAAGTCTAAGTTGTGTGTTAGGTAGTTTCTTTTGTAAGGCCTTAACCATCGAAAAGCATATGCGATAACCTTTTCAGATTGCATTAACACGTATTCTAATCCATTAAATGACGTGTCACTGTAAATAACAGATTTATTTCCAGGTTTAAATAATGTCAATATAGGAGTTTCTGTCTACATCTTCTTCAATTAGTCAAAAGTTTACTGGCATTCATCTGACCAAAAAAATTGAACATTCTTCTGTAATTACTCGGTCATCGGTAAGGCTATTATAGAAATGTTTTGAACAAAACGTCGGTATATCCTACTGACCTCAGGAAACTTCGTATCTCCGCGACACTCTTTAGTGCTTTTCAATTGGTAATAGCCGAGATCTTACTTAGGTAAACATGTATCCCATCTGAAAAAACCACATGTCCTAGAAACCCAACTTCCTTAATCCAGAATTCACATTTGCTGAATTTTGCATACAACTATTTTTTGCACAAAATCTGTAGTACAGTCCGTAAGTGTAGAGCATGTTCAGATTCTGACCTAGAGTAAATCAGTATATCATCTATAAATACAACCAAAAATCTATCCAATTGTGGTTGGAAAATTCGGTTCATCAGATCCATATATGCAACAGGAGCATTAGCCAATCCAAATAGCATTACTAAAAATTCATAATAACCATATTGGGTTCTGAATGCAGTCTTCATCACATCACAATCTTTCACTCGCATTTGATAATATCCTAATTTGAGGTCTATTTTAGAAAACATGGTTTTCCCTTTCAGCAGATCAAATAGCTTATCAATACGAGGCAGTGGATATTTATTCTTCACCGTAACTTTGTTCAGTTGTTGATAATCTATACACAATCTCAATGTACAATCATTCTTAAAATTCTGAAATAGTACTGGTGCGCCTTAAGGAGATATATTCAGATGAATAAAACCTCTATCTAATAATTCTTGCAACTGTGCTTTAAGTTCTTTCAACTCAGTCGGTGTAATTCTATACGGTGGAATCGGTAGTTCCCGATATTAAGTCAATAACAAATTCAACTTCACATTCTAGAAGTAAACCTGGTAATTCTTCAGGAAATACGTCTGCAAATTCATTGTCAACATATACTTGATTCAACTTCAAGCTAAAATCCCGAGTATCAGTATGTAAGCCAGGAATGCTTCACAACCCTTATAAATCATCTTCTGTACGGTGGTCATCGATATGACTCTGGTAGCATTGTTTAATCTGTCTAATTCAAGTGTGATTAATTCACCTATAGGGCATTTCAAATGGACTCTTTTCTATCTATAGTTAACCACTATATCATGTAGATAGCTAGTCCATACCTAGTATTATATCAAACTCATAAAAAATCAATAACATCAAATTAGCAGAGAACTCATAGCCCTAAACTTTCAGTGGACATTTGTGACAAATTAAATTAACTATTACACTGTGACCCAGTGGATTTGTATCTTGCTTATCAAATTCAGTTGATTCAACTAATAAATTTTTATCTGTGGCTAATGCAATGCAAATATATGAATTTGTTGATCCAGGGTTAATCAAAGCATATAAAGTAACATCAAAAGATAAATATACCCGTAACAACATTAGGGGTAGTAGCCTCCTCTTTGGCTCATATAGCACAAGTCCGGGCAGGTGCTCTAACCTCGGATCTAGCAATAGCATCTCTAGCATCAGTATGGCCCATCTCTGCATTGCTACTCTGACTAGGGCGTCTGCCCTTTTATGGCATTGATGGGGTGTTTTACACTTTGATCATCTTTTTCTCTTGGTGGTTTCGGACAATTTCGTACGAAATGATCAGTCGCTCTATATTTTAGGCACGCACCAGCCTTATACCTGCATTCTCTAGTATATGGCATACCACAGAAATCACATATTGGTCTCAGGGCATTACGAACACTAGACATACTATCAACAGGTTGATTTTGTAACTTCGAATCAGGTTGTCTGGATCTGCTTCTACTAGAAAATTCTGATGATATAGTAACACGTATATCTTCTTCTCTTGTTTTCTTCGGTGGCGGCGCAGAGAACCTACTAGGAAAATTTCTATTATTGAAGTATCGCGCCTTTCTTTCTCTCTGTCTCTTCTGGTTAAGAGTTTTCTTCATTTTCTGAGCCCAGTCGGACAATACTACAAGCTATCGTGTTTCTGTGCCACCTATTATCATTTTGATCTCACCATTTAATCCTTTTCAAATCGAGTACACATGTCCTCCGACAACGACACAATATCCCGAGCATACTTGCTGAGATATGCGAACTTTCTCTCGTACTCAACCACTAATTTATTTCCTTGTTACAGTTCCAGAAACTCTATTTTTTTGTCCAGGTACCTCTTGCTGATGTATTTCTTTTTAAATTTTGATTTGAAAAATTCCCCGTGAATATCATTTTTCGGGACTACTACAGTTATTGTTACCTACTAATTGTAAGCTTCTTCTCTCAACAGTGATACAACACACTTGAGATAATCCTCAAGGGGACAAGCCATTTCATGAAAAACCTGTTGAATAGTTTCAAGCCAGTATTCAGCCTTTACAAGATTATCCTTTGATCTACCCCAAAATTCGTCAACCCCATACTTCCTAACTTTATCAGTAGGAATTCATTGGTTCAACCCAATTGTCGAAAGAGGTGGTGGCATCGCAGGAGGTATAGTAGGTGGTACTTCAAAAGGTACCGTAGGAGGAGCAGTAGGTGGTACTGTATGTGGTGCAGGAGGAGGCGGTGGTCGGCGCATCATTGGATTACTTCGCATAAATTCAGAGAACCACTGTCTTATGAGTCCAAAGAACATATTCTTGACCTCATTTTCGGACATTGTTAGGATCGCTATACTATGGCTGGTACCAATGTTAGTAGTCAGGACATTACTATCCACTTGATTAGTCTCTTCATGTTCAATATCTGATGGCCTCCTTTAGAATCTACAAAGAAATAGGGTTAGACTGGATCAATTTATATCGCACTGTCATAGGTTATATGGCATGTACCTTCTAAGTTTAAACACATTACATTCGGTCCAAAAATTGACTAAACTGTAGTTCTGATACCACTAAATGTAACAGCCGTAACTTATCTCCAACATTGGATTAGGGTTATGGGGTATTACTAAACAATTAGAAACATTTGGACATCATATCATTTGATATTATAATCACAACATATAACATTCATACACATGCATACTATCCTTAAATCGAGCCCTTGAGGCTCTAAAAATAACTTAGAAACAATTCGGGACAGCTATGAATCAATTTAGAAAGATTTGGAAAACAATAGTGAAATTTGAAAACAGGGGACATATGACCATGTGTCTCACACGGTTGAGAGATACGCCAGTGTTTCAGGCTGTGTAACCTTCGAACTAGGGAGACATGGCTGTGTCCCAGCCCGTGCTCTTACCTGTGTAACTCTCTGAGTAAGGCCACACACATTAGTGTGCACAAGTTCAAGAGGTTTTTGGCCCTTGTTCCTTTTGCATTAAAAGATCACTTAGTTATCTTACCTTCTAAGACACACTATGGAAGATCAACTTCTTTAAGCGAACTTAAGCTGTCGTCATTCAAAAGTCTAGTGATTCTTTCTCGATTAATATGACCAAGTTTCAAATGCCAAATGTATGTCTTATAAGAGTGAGAAGTTCTAAGTCTTTTGTTCGATATTTTAGTCTCAAGTAGTATGTACATCTTTGGTTTGAAAAAATAGAGATTATTCGACATCCATCAATTACAGATAAGATTATGATTTCTAAATATTGCAATTCCATGATTAAAAGTCACGGTTAAGCCGTCTTTATATAAACATGCAACAGACATTATGTTTCTTTTGAAACTTGGTACATAGAAAATATATTTTAAAATAATCTTTCTAAAATTATCAAAATAAAGATGTACCTAAACCATGCTTATTTTTCACCCAATTGCATATGTACCTAAACCAATTCATAACACATGATCCCAAGGTTATAAACACACTTAAAAGCAACCAAAACATGCCAACTTTAACCACCTGAGACCCAACCATTGTACAATACTTGAAACCACAAAAAGAATGCTCATATCCAATCATTATCATAGGTATCACCTACAAGCCATGACATACATACAAACCAACCTATTTCACTTTTATCATACCATATCTTGAACATGAAAATTACCATTTTATATTTGTTCATTTAAGCACAACATTGACTCAACCATGCATACCACCTATAGTTGTTCAAACAAATTATATCAAAGCATAACACTTACACCCAAAAATAAATTATGAACTTTTGCAAACATAGCCAAATTATCCTATTACATGGCATATAAGCCAAATTTGAATTAAAAATCTACCAAGATCCTCGATAGTGATTTTTCTTCGGGTTGATCTGATCTCCCTATCCACAAAACGTATCTACAAGAAATAAAACAAATAAAACGAGTAACCTTTCGTGAAGATTAGTAAGTTCATTGATTGATCGGTAAAGCTTACTGAATCAAACATAATAATAATTCAAATAAAAGATTAATGAATAGAGCTCCTGTGAACGAGGTTACTATTAGAATTCATGTCACTCACAATTCACAACAGGTGAAAACTGCTCAGTATAATAATAAAAATTAGATTCCATATTTCAAAAAAATTTCAGAGATCAATAAAACATAGCCTGATGAACAATAAATGGATACGAGTACACGGTCAACCATCCAACACACAGATGCTCGTATGAGCTAATCCATCCAGCACACCAAATATTCGTATGACTTAATCCATCCAGTGCACCAAATGCTCATATTAACTAATTTATCCAGCACACCAAATACCACTATAATATATCTCATTAGTCCGTAACAAATGCAGAACCTTGACATATTCAGTAAATAGAGAATCTACTGTAATCATCTCCACTGCTCTTATCAACCCCGTACCCCGCGTAACATAACCTATTGGCATACCAACCATACTTTATCCTATATTCATCGGTTCAGATTATTCTAACATAGAACAATATATGAATAACTCACTATCTCATATTTCGTATACAAGCATTAGTTCATCAACCAAACATTCATCGACTCAGAATATCTCATTAGTGCTCAATGCTACAACAATCCATTGTTTCATTACTCATATACATATCATCATTATAATGTTCAAACCAAAAAAAATTAATTCATTTAATATACATTTAAATGTATTAGAATAAAACTGAATGAACTTACAGGACTGATTTGCAAAAATAGTCCAGAGTAGCTCAGTCAGTGATCGATGTTATGTCAATTCATTATTTCCATTTTCAATTACACATAAATATAATCCAACATTATGCAATTAGGCTCGTATAATACACTTAAAATGTATTTAAAATTAAACCGTACGAACTTACCAGACTAATTTAGAGCAACAACAAAGTACAAGGGCTATTCGATAATTTTCTCTTTTCCTCGGTTTTCCCCTCGTTCAAGGTCTCAAATAATAATTCCATTCAATTAGCTAATTCTAACAGAAAAATTAATTCATTTATGCAATTAAATTCTTTTTGACATTTTTACAAAATTACCCCCAATATTTTACTTTTATTCAATTTACTCCCTAAGTTCAAAACTTGCAATTTAACCAATTTTAACCAAATCTCTTTTCAGCCAAATTATTTATTATTTCTCTACATCCCATTCATGCTGCCATTTCACATTAAGTCCTCTTAATTTTATCACTTTAACATTTTAGTCCATAAACATTAAAATTACCAAAAATTACTTTACAAAATATTCCTATTTAACAACTAAGCTAAACAATCTATCATAAAACTTCAACAATATGCAAAACTCATCAATGACATAATCCAAAACATTTGATAGTTTTACAAATTAATACCCGAGTTAGCTAGATTAAGTTAACACAAGCTAAAAAACATAAAAGTTATTAAAAACGGGTGAGGTTACCTCCTCGATCGAAGAACCCTATTTGGCAAAAAGTTTCTTCTCCCTTCTCCCATGGCTATCCAGTTTTAGCAAGAAGAAAATCTAGAAAATGATAGTTTATTTAGCTTTTTTTTTATTTACATTATGTTTAATTATCCCATTACCATTTTAGCCTTTTAATTTCCATTCAATCTTAACAATTTCAAGCCCATTACCGCCCAAAATCATCACCTATGGTATATTTACCATTCAAGGAGGGTTTAGTTACACAATTAATCCTTCAATTATATTAAATTTCAACTAAAAAAATTTAATTTCAATTTAACCCTAAACTAATTAGGACTAAATAAGAAAATAGCCCAAAAGTAAGTGGATTTAATCGTGTCACCGCCGCTTGGACTTTTTTACTATGGTTTAATTACCATTTTGGTTCTTTTAGTATTTTAAATCTACAGCAATTAACTTTTACCTCTTTTACAATTTAAACATTTTACCTTAATTAAGCAATCAATTATCAAAATTACCAAAACAAACTTCAATTCACCTATAATACGACTCTGTAAATATTTAATAAAAATATTTACGACCTTAAATTACAGAAATAAGGTCCTAATACCTGTAACATCTCGAATGTTGGGTTTGCAAGTTTTTAGCTTTGGGTTAGGGTTAGTGAATAGGTTGTGCTATTGTGTTTAGTTAGCGTTTAGGTGACAGAATGGGCCTACTGGTTTGGTGGCTTGTTGTGTGTTAGGGTACCTCTGGGTTCTGAGTTCGAGCCGTCATGTGTGTGGTTTGAGGAAATAATTTTGATTTAGTTTGGTTTTAAAGTCCAAAATACCTATTTTAATTTTAATTTTAATGATATTTTTGGATAAAAACTTCCCAAAGTGATTTTCACGTCCTCTTGTTTCCTTCCCCACTCTCTCTTGTCAGATTTTATTTTTCTTTTCTTCTTTTTATTTTTCTTTGGGATTTAAAAATCATACGTTTCTCTGCCTTTAAGTTCTTCTCTTTAATTTTCATTGATGGTTTTTGGATAGTTCAAGGTTTTGAGCAGAGGTAAGTGGTGTTCTTTTTTTTCTGATCTTTTTTGGTGTAGGAATCGCGAATTCAGGTGTGGTTCGGAAACTTTCCTTTCATTATTGAAATTCTGTTTTGGATTCGTGAATTTTGACATATTTTGTATGTTTTTGAAATTGACCAATCGAAGTGTTGATTGTGGTGGAATTGCTTGAAATTCTGAGTATTTTGGTGTATTTCTGTGTTATTAAGGGTTGGGGATTGCTTCGACATCAAATGCACGTTTTGCAGCTTATTTTCGTATAGTTTCGTGACCACAAGGGTGGCCATATGGGCGTCTTCCCCACATGGGTGGCTCATACGGCCGTGTGAAATTGGGAATTGGGGTTTTTAGGTGAATTTTGGTGCCACACGGCTTGGCCCCATAGGCATGTGTCCCACATGGGCGTGTAAGATCTCCACATGGCCGTGTCTTATCTGTTTTTAATTTTTAGCATTTTTGGATAGTGAGTTACATAGGTATGTGCCCCTCTACACGGGCGTGTGTGGCCTTCACATGGCCGTATAAACCCCTACACGACTTAGACATTTCCACACGGCCAGGGCACACGGCCATATGGTCTTACCTCGCCAAATTTTTGTACTGTGATGATTTATGACCTGTTTGTGGTTCTGTGTGTTCTACCCCTTGGCTAGGTCCTAGTAAAGGTAGTCGAGACTCTGTTTTGACTCGGACATATCTGTTATATGCAATCGTTGCATTAGTTAAGTGACTCATTAATGTGATATTGCCTAACAACTGTGTATCTACTTCAGTGGTTAAGTGATGTGGGTGTGTGTGTGACTGTCTGGAAACTGTTTGAATCGATTCTATAATTGATTGACTGATTATGTGTTTCTGCGTTTGTGTAATTGACATTTTTTGGTGTGCATTCTTGCTTTGCATTATGATTTTGGGTTTGGGATATGAAGAGAAGGAAGTCTAATTTGATTTGGTAGTTTCAACTGCAATACGTCTGTATAGCAGTTTACCGCACAATACGATACTTCTGCCAACTTAGTTGCATACCATTATTTACGTGGCTTTGTTTCACATGCATGGTGTGTAGGGTTGGATGGGCATCCAAGGCTGGTTGAGCTTCTTATAGCTTATTTGTGGTGTGATTGGGGGACGAAGAGGTGTTTGGCTGGATGGGTGGGTTTCATGTTGATGCATTTGTTTCGTATTTTTGTCTGTCTGGTTGCGAGATTAACGGTATATAGATCGTCATATTCAGTACTGATGTGTCTGTTCTAGTTGTGATGATTATTTGGATATCGGATTGCCATTGTGATATTTTTTTATTATGGCACTTAATTTTTGTTTTCCTGTCATTCTGATCTCACACTGAGCTTGTGTAGCTCACCCCTTCTTAGTTTATCCCTTTGCAGGTACTCTCGTTTTTTGTTTCTGTAGCTAGACTCGGTGTGCGGAGGTCTCAAAAGTGTCACATTTTTAAAATTGGTTAATAAAGTGTTTTTTGTAAATTTGAGTTTTAGTTAAACGGTTTTCGACTGTAAGTTCTGTTTTAAATACTGTGGTATGAAATTTTGTGTTAAATTCAAGTAGACATTATTTGGATTGAACAACTGTATTTTGAGATATCGGGATTTGATAATTGATAATTTTACGTAACCTAAATACTGTTTGTTTTCTTATTTGTTGATCCTAATTTTTCCTACGATCACTTTGGTGATCACTGTAACCTTCAGGATTCGATTTAGACTTTTAGGCCGAGTTTTGGGGCATTACAATACCTCATTTTCAAAAACCAATTGACTTTTGAACCGAAAGACTTATACTAACTTTTAATTCAATTAGCTAAATTCATCAAATCAAAATTCAATATAAAAATTATTATTGACTCGTATAATTTGAATACTAATTATGTGAACTTACTCGTTAGATTTGTGGTCTCGAAACTACTGTTTCCAACACCACCGAAAAACAGACTGTTACAGAGAGATTCGGTCTCGGTTTACACCATAAACATAGCACAACCTAGCTCTTGATACCAATTGTTGGAAAAATATCTATTTGAAAATGGTATTTTTACATAGCGGAAAATTAAAATTTTGAAAACATACTCGGTTTGTCATATTTATAGCATAAACCATAACCGAATCCGTATATGTGTTTTTGACTTAGCGGACGTTCCTTGTTCCCGTCTTTAAACCAAATGATCTTTTCTACTATTCTCGTACCACAAACTACTTCGAGTGTAGGCTCGAACTGATTGAATGAAAACACAGAACTAGAAAAAGTTCTCATTTTGGGGTGAAAACGAAAATGCTCTCTTCTTTAATAGAAATTAGTAAAATTTTTATTCTAAAAAATATGTTTATAAGTTGATAATAAATTATCTCTATTTTTCGGTAGAATAACAATCTCTCAAAAGTTGTGTTAATAGCTCTACCGGTGTCATTTATTTATAGGAAGAGAAGGTAGAACCCTTATAGAGTTGTAGAGGTTTATTTTAAATAAAAAACAACATATTACTTAAAGTAGGAGAGGGTTGAATGACTTACCCTTTTATTTCTACTAGGGTTGTCGCCTTCTTCATGTTATATGAGGGGTTTTGGGCCTCCCTCACATCGGGTCCAATTACGAGTACTTCCTGACCTTTTTGACCCAATAATTTACAATGTGATCCAATCCGATTCAATTTTTCTATTTTCCAAAATAAAATTTAAAATTTACATATTAAATAATTTTCTCATCCCATTTTTACCTTAGTAAAGTTTTTGACAATTTTACCCTTGGTAAAATTTTGACGATTTTACTCTCGATAAAATTTTGAGAAATTTCGTTTAATATGTCACAACTCAACATGTTCACTATGACCAAATGATTTATTTTCATTTTCGAGCTTCAAAACAATCCAAAAACATAAACCCATTCTTCTATCATTTTTTAAGTAATCTTATATAGGATTACAAGTTTCCATTTCCATTTTCATTTCTATTTTTGGAAACCTACATTCATTTCCTAGTGATTCCATTTCTCTATTTTAAAGAAAACCATAATCATTCCTGAATGTTTCTCATTTCTCTTTTTTATTCATTCTGTTCATTTTTATTCAAACACATAATTCATTTCTGGTTTCAACGAGCTAACAGAGGGACCTATTAGACATATTTAGTTGAGGCTCAAATTATTTATAATTAAGTTCCAGCTTTTTTCATATTAGTTATAAATTCATTTAGTCACGAAGTCATTTCACTATAGTATCATGACTGAGCTCTCCCCAACGACATACCATTACAAAAGAAATTACCCAGTGCTCGTCTAATGACCTTGTCATTAATGTTTTACCCTTATAGGATATCCTTGATCTCTTTGGGATAATATTTGTTCTCCCAATATGATTCTATTTTATCTCATTGTAACCATTACATCTTCCTTCATGAAAAGCCAATCACTATCAAATAGTGATTAAGTCATCCATCACAAAGATAGACGACCTGTGGCCATGTTTACTTTTCATCAACCATGTAATTCCAATGAGATGATATCATTTACCCATGTGTTGGGCTATGAATTCCACTATTATAAATGATGCTATATACTATAGAAGTCATCCACCCAACGCACCAGCTTTCAGTTCCTTATCTATTTAAACTCAGGCTTTTACTTACTTCAAAGTGTATGAGTCATGCATGCATAGTTCGCCATCCACTTAGGATTTGGGTATGCCATACTATGAACGTCACAAGTGAATAAGTCCATAAATGGATATAGAATCTATTCTACTTGGGTCTTGTCCGATGTACTGTCAGTCCAATCAGTCACATTTGTGTATCTATCTTCTACGAGTCATCCGCTCCGACACCCAACACAAGACATCTCCTAATTGGACTTGATAGACAACATATTATTCTTTTAATCAATTTGCTCATTTCAGATTAAACTAGGGACATTAGGGTCGTCTACTAATACAAGCTATCTTTTTGTACTACGATCCGACCACGTAATACCGTTTAATATTAGTTAAACAATAGACAACCAATTAGCAACATTTGCTTCTATCTTTCTTTGCGTGCAAAAATCATGTGAGGATAATTATACAAATTATATTAATATAATCAATGAATTTGTTTTCTTAATCAATCTGTTTGAAAAAATTACAAGTATATATTGACGAAAATACTACACTTAAAGCACCAAATTCAACACCTATGTGGTTTATCCCACAATGTTTGCAAACTATTCTATCCACAATGCAAATATTCCCCATGTTAACCACGAAATATCTCGAGTTTTTAGGTAGAGGCGTTGAAAATGGCTTGGATGCACTACTTTTCCAGAATCTCTAATCTTGAACACATATTGCCTTTTCTCATTACACATGTCCTCTTTTTTACCTTTGAATTCATTCGTCCCACAATTACATAGTTTATTAATTAGTGGACAATTTTCAAATATCGGATTAAGACCTTGAGGACGAGAGGGTGCCGTAGATGGCACAACCAAGGGAAGTGCATTTGCAGCTGCGAAGTTGAAGGAGTAGCTTCCAAGTATTGGGTAACCCACTGGTTAATCAATTAGAAGAAGGTATCTCTTGCCTCATTCCTTAGCCCTTAAAGAACAGACACACTAATAGTAGCTCCTTGTTTGGAAGTAGGAATACTAATTTTAATTTTATCAGAGACAACTCAATTTGATTCAGTCGACATGGTTTATCTATATGAAAAATAGGGTCAATTCGGATGAAAAGTCATTACACTATCACTGATATTTGTGGCATATATTTCTATACTCAACACATGTTACGTTTCAGTCTTAAAATCGAATGAAACATAGCTCTGATACCACTAAATGTAATACCCTTAGGCCGACCTGATTGTCGGGTCTGAACTATAGAATGCTATAGTCGTTTTCAAAGCAACTACAATAAACTAACATTCAGTTTGAACATAAATCATGGGAACATAAACATTTCATTGATAAACACAATGTAAAATCTTTCCCTGGTCTTATTCGAGCTTACGGATGCTCTAAAGTTAGCTCGAAATCAGACTAAGACCAAATTGCAACATTTTCAAAATTTCAAAATGACATCGTGACATAAGGGGGTTCCTCATCACGACATGACATACTGATTTGCCTCGTTGTGATGGCGAGGGTTCCTCGCCATGCTGTGGCCTAAAATTCAAGTCTCGTCACGATGACCATTGCTTGACGTCGCGACGTGGTCTCTATTTTTTGTACAACTTAAGCTATTTGGTATCTTTTTCATGTTAAGCTCTCATCCTAACCAATTGGTGCATTTTGCACAACCTTCACCTACACCAAACCATTCCAATGACATATCAAAACATCACTTTTAAACCAATTCACACCAAACAATTCACCATGCAATATTTGGCTCCCAAACAAACCAATTTAACCTAATCCATCTCATTCTGTACAATCATGTCTTTTAACCATTCAAACCACTTTTTTCCATTCCATTTCTTTCCCATATATGCCCTTAAAACATTATATCTTATTACCAAAACAAACACATATCCATATGAGCATTAGCTTTTCCAAAACTAAGCATTATGTATCGTTCAACTAAGTTAAAATACTAAGCTAACACTTATAAAACAGCTATGTACATGCCATATCACTGGACTTTAAAACATTTGAAAGACTATTGAGTCAACAACGGGATAGTGTGTGTTTCTCGATGATCTGCTTGACACGTTCTGCAAGTTGGTAATCTACAGAGAAAGGGAAAACAATAGGGTAAGCATTTCGAATGTTTAGTAAGTTCATTAGTATTTAAACAAAAACTTACCTCATTTTACAACTAAATATAACAACTATTTAGCTTGACAAAGTTTGCCTAACATAACAAATCAAAACAATTATTTAAATTAATTGGGGAAACCAAATTAACATTTTCCTTTAATTAATTTAGAAAATTCAATTAATTAAATTTATTTAATTAAAAAATCAATTAATTTACTTGGCCAGTCATTCACATTGGCATTTAAAACCTAGCCATGTTGAACTGTCATTTGGGAGGTAACAAATCTTAACAGCAGAGTGACCATTTCGTGACAAAACGATAATGTAAGGGACTAAAACGTAACATTTCAAACATAAGTGACTAAAATGTAACCTGAGGCAAATAAAAGTGACTATTTTGATAGTTTACACATTGTGTCAAGCACGAATAGTTTGATCTCTTTCCTATTCAAAATCTAAAACAATATTTCATGGTAAACAAAAATAACGTTGAATTTAATAAAATCTAAAACAATATTTCATAATTATTAAATTCAGTTGTAACAAGATGAACGAGTAATTCTACCATGTTTATTGCATGGTAAACTATTTGTTCTTGAATCTTTAGGGCAATTTTTTTTAGGAATAGAATTAGAAAATTTAAGGGTTTTTGTTACTAGTTTGGAGAGGCTTAAAATTATTTTGAAAAGCTTTTGATGAAAATATAAGAGAATGGGGTAGGGTACTTACAGGAAGGGATAACACCCACGTATTAAATGAGTTGGTTGGGCTTATGAAAAATAAATATCGAATTAATATTGATTGGCTAGAACTTGAAACTCATGGGAATCGAGGTCCCTAATCAATACTTCTTCTGACAACCAAAGCCAAGAATTTTATAGGTATTTGACATTACAATGACCTTGACATCCATAAGTGCTGAGCTAAGCATAAAAAAGGTTCAATATATAGATCAACCTCTAAGCTTGACAATTTTTCTCAACTTAATCCCTACTTTTTTTTATTACATTTGTACCCAAGGTTGAAGTTCATTACAAAAATTGGTCCTTATGGTTAACACGACTAGTTTTTTAATAACTGGCTAACACGGTCAAACAAGAAAATGACATGTGACTTCCTTTTTAGTTATTTTAAAAAATTGTAATAAAAGGCTTAAATTCAATAAAAAAAGGTAAAAAGTTTAAAAAGTATAAAAAAAATTTAGAAAAATATAAGAAAAATATATATTATAAAAATTCAAAAATTTATATATAATTCAGAAAAAATAAAAAATAAAAAATTTGTTAAAATTTCAAAAACAGTACAAAAAATTCAAAAAAAAATATTTTGAAAAATTCAATAAAAAACTGTTAAATTTTCTAAAATTTAAAAAAATTCAAAACTTTAAAAAATATTTAAGAAATTAAAAAATATCGGTCAAAGCCGAACAATTGTGATCAACATTGGTGAACTTTCAATCAATGTCGGGTCAACACTTGGTGAATGCCAATATCTTTTTTTGAAATTTTATTTTTGAATTTTTTGTAATTTTGAAATTTAAACAATTTTTGAATTTGTTTATATTTTCATTTTTTGAATTTTTAAAAATTTTAAATATATTTTTATGTTTTATTTTTTCTGAAAAATTTCAAAATAATTTTGAATTTTTTTAGTTTAGTTTTTTTAAAATTTTAACTATTTTTTTTTAAATTTTAATTATATGTTTCAATTTTTATAATCTATATATTGCTTATATTTTTAAAAATTGATTAAAATTTTTGAATTTTTATAATAATTAAAGAGAAAGATACGTGTCATTTCCTAGTCCACGTATCACCTCTATGTTTGGTTACGTCATCCAATTGTTCAAAAACTAATAGTGTTAAGTATAGCTACCAAATTTTGTAAAAAAGTCAATTTTAGGGATCAATGTGAGAAAAAAAAATTTAGAAGCCAAATTGAGAAAAGTTATCAAATTTAGGGGCTAATCTATATATTAAGATAAAAAAACTATTCGAAAAAATAAGTTTGTCGTGCGTATGGTAAAAGTATAATGGATGTCCCCATACTAAAAGTCAAATTACATTTTGCTCGCTCTACTAAAAAAATAAGCAAATTAATATCTGTATATTAGATCAAAAAATAAATTGATCATTCTATTAAAAATTTTATTTATTTATACTGTTAAAAACTGATTCTTGTATGTCAACTTGAGGTACACAAGACATACCATATATCACTATCTAGTTATTTTGTCCACCACACTTGTTTTTTAATAATAAAATAAATGAAATTTTTAACAGAAAGAACAAATGTGCTTTTTGATCTAACATATATGAACTAATTTATCTATTTTTTGAATAGAGAAACAAAATAAAATCTAACTTTTAGTATAAGAGCTTCCATTATACTTTTAGCTCATGCATATATAAGGATAAATCTCAAAACTACTATACATGAGCTTCAGTCTAATGTGTAATAATACATGCATTTTGATTTGATCAAATTCTCATAAATTATTAACAAAATTATTGACATATCATCATTTTATGTTTATATATTACATACACATATAATTATATTTATTCAATATAAAAATAAATTGATGTATTTATTTTTTTAAATGTGCATGATTGAATCAAAATAAAAGTTTAATGTACACATTTGAACCATAATAAAAGTTTCATATTTATAATTGCATCAAATTAAATTTCATGTATCAAATTACATGTTAAATCAAACTTCATTGATAATTTTAGAATTTATCCCAATACATATGTTAAATTTTAAAAATTATTTTGATAAAAGTCAATGTACAAGGTAGTAGCAAACAGCAAACCCAGAAATTCTGAACCAACCGAAACAACCTACTAAATTGCAAACACAAAGACATAAATTTTTGCTTTCACAAGGGAAAAAAAAAAAAAGACATAAATTTTACCATCCGACATTTACCGCTCCCTTGTAATAAAATAAGATAAAATAAAAATTAGTGCTCTACTTCTATTTTCTTAGTGTAGCCTTTTAATTTTAGTGTTAGAACTGAAATTTTACTACTATCTTTTTAATTAATTTAAACTATAATAAAGCTGTTAATTAAGTTAATCTTTAATTTAGTTAAAATTTATTTTTATTATTATGAGATTTTTTTATATTTTTTATAAATAATAAAAATTCACCTATAATAAGAGTTGGAATCTTTTTCTATGAATTTTTAATATTTATTACCTAACTTTTAATTTTTTCAATAAATATATAGTATAAGGATAACTTTAAAGAAAAAAAGAAGTACAAGGATATATGGGAACATAAAACCAATTTTCGTTCTTTTTGCACTACATATTTTCTCACTCCTGAGTTTTAACGCTGTCACTTAGGGAAAGAAAAAAAAAGGGGTACTAACTTTCTCACTGATTCCTTCTCTTTCTCTCCCAAATTTTCCCCAGAAAATTCCCATCTTTACTTAAGCTCCTATAAGTCCCCACTTCGAGAAACAGTGAAAGAAGTCTTTTTCCCCCAATCTCTCTCTAGCTGAAGGTAAGGCTCTTCCAAGTCTCTTCTTTCGGGTGTTTCTTTGATTTAGGTTATGTTCATTTTGGGTCCTTTTTTAGATGCCATACAATTGTATATTTGATGAATTTGAGGTTACCTTTATAGAGAAAGTTGCATTTTTTTATTGTTTTATTTGTATAAATTGTACCAAATGATGATACCAAAAAGAAAGAAATGGACCGAAGCTGAAGAAAAAACCCTAATCGATAAATATGGTGAAATGGTTGCTGATGGAACTCTTGCGAAAATGAAGACCCGAGAAAAGAAATATAAACCTATTGCTTGTTATGTGAATTCTGTGCATCATGTACGTGACTCTATTGCATATCCATGGCAATGGTCATGGAAGGATGTTTCCACTAAGGTGCAAAATATGAGGCATCAATATTTGCTTGTTAAGCAAAAGATTAAGAGACCCGATGCAGTGGTCAATAATCCGGTGGGTGGAGAGTGTAACGGTGATGATGACTTCGATTGGTTAGAAGGACTTACACATTGGTCGAATTTTTTGCGGTACAAGGAAGTATTTGGGGACGTGGCGGTTTCATATAATAGTACTAATAACAATAATAGTAACAATAGTAGTGATACGATGGCAGTTGTGAATGAGGAAAGAGAAAACGGAGGGGGATTTATTGGAGGCAGTGGGATGGAGATTGTGGAGTTTGGGAAAATGGGTCAATCCGGGGATGGGGATTTTGTGCGAATTGACGGGGGAGAGAATGGGGTGTTAGGTTTGGGATTCGAGTATGATGGTGAAGAAGGAGAGGGGAATTATAATGGTAACGATCAAGTGAGGGAGGAGGGAGATGATGCTTTGTTGTATGAGGAAGTGGAACCGAATGGGTCAAATTTGAAAAAGAAAAGGAAAGTGTTGAAGGGATTGGAGAAGAAGGCATTCGGGTTTCTAGTGAACCAGTTGGGGCAGTTAAGGGAATTGGAGGCTCGGTTTGAGCAACGTGATGCAGAGAGAGAGCGGGAGAGGAAAAGAAAAGAGAGTGTTCGATTGGAGCTTGAGAAAGAATGGGAAAGAAGGTTGGAAGAAAGAGAAAAGGGGAGGGAAGAAAGAGAGAAGGCTAGGGAGAAGCTGAGAATGCAGAGAATTCATGAGTGGGAAGCTATGGAAAAGCAAAGTGAAGAGAAAGAAAGAAAAAGAAAAGAAGTGGATTTGATACAAGAGAGCGAATGGGAGGAGAGGATGAATAGAAAGAAATCAGAATGGAAGACGAGGATGGATGAAATGCTAAATCAGCACAGAGCAGAAATGAACCAGATGCAGACTCGTTTTCTTCACGAGCAACAAAATCTTACTAGCCAGTTGCTTGGGATTGTTTCTCAATGGACCGGTCATCCAGCAGGGCTTTCGGACCATACTGCCGCCAGCAACCATTATCTTTCACAGATGATGCAAAATTTTCACCATGTGAATGGTATGGTGCATGGAGATGACAGGGTTGATGGAGATAATCAAGATGACCAATTCATTGTTGATGGATAATATCGTATCTGAAAGAAATTTTCTGCAATGAGAAGTGTAAAGGTCAGGAATTGTTAATTCCTCTTGCCAAGAACTTTCTTCTAGATTTGCTTGCATACCAATCTATTTAGTTCTAAACGTAGCTAATAAGGGATAAGATTCTCTTTCATATTTTCTTCTGCTCATCCTGTTGTAGCTATATTTGTTAAATATAAATGAAATCCTGTTCTAAATTGGTATAAATTTTTCTCTGTTAGTATCTGAAACCAATGTAATGAAAGAATTTTTGCAGCTGACTACAGCTATGTCCAATTAAAGGTCCATTGAGCTAAATTATATTTTGGAGCAGTAATGCTTCCACGTTGCTAAGTTTATATGTTAAGGAGCTCTTAGTGTGACCAGAGAGGAGCTTTTATTTCCAGACACCAGTAGAAAATATACCTAGGAAACTATGCCTTGTGTCTTACCATGTTAATCACCTACTTGAGATGGCTTTCATAAGTTAGGGTCATATTTAGATTGTCTGCTTCTCGGAAATTGAATTTCTTGAAATGAGTTTATGGGCACATCACTAACAAACTGAAAGTGAGCTAATACCAATTTGACGTTAGTGCATTCTGAGAACGTCAAAATCATTTCACTTGCTCGATATTCTTTTCTAGTTAAGGCTTTTAGGTCATCATTTAATAAGGTTTGAAGACTGGTGAATGCACTTGTACTAATGATATAGCATAATCTGAGAATGAAACATTACTGACATTCTATTCAACCGGTTTTTTTATGATTATACCTTATATTTATAGGAAAAAAAGAGAGATTTAATTTAATCTTCTCTGGAGGAAATTTGGAATTCACACTCTATTTTATGTCAGTTTGTACAAAATTATGCTGGAACATGTGAGAGTTTGTCTTTTCTTTTTCTGGTTTTCTTTTTGGAGATTCTGTAGAATGCATATATGAAGAGTTGTATGTGAAGTATATGCATGTATGTTTATTTATTTATTAATGCATACTTTCTATTGATAGAATAAGAGTACTTTGCCATTTTCACGCAGAAAGTGGCTTATTTACATTAAGAACACGAGGTGGTTTCTCCTTGTTTGAATATCAGTTGTTTTCTTCCTGACTTACAATTTGCCACTTCAATGCTCTCAAACGAGGGCAGTAAATTATGCTGTTAAGATACTGCACATAATTGTTCCTTGGGATGGTTTGTAGCAGTAAGCAGAATCATATTATCCCATCACTTGATTGTTTCTGTCTGAAAACTCAAGACAGCTATGGTTGTTACATCGGTATCATCTAATGTTTCCCTCTGGTCCTTTTTCCCACAATTGCTGATCGAACTGCTGAGTTTTTGCACAAAGTTATGTTTGTTTTGAACTTAATTCATGCAACCATTTGAGCTGATACTTTGTAGAATCTGCAAAAGAACCACTCTATTCACTGCTACAATGAATTGTATTTAGTAAATGCTACAAATTTATAAACCTCATGTTTGAGACGAGATTGCTTTGCAAGAAATTTATATCTCTTCCACCCCTCTGGTATTCAGTTACTTGCAAGCATGGTTAAATCATATTTACGTCATCCACAACTGATCTTAATAAGTTTCTATGATTTTATTGTTTTTTGGATTTATGAAAAAAAAATAGTTTCAGGACCTTTCTCTATTGGAATAGCTTGATGACTGCCCTAGTTCTTATATTATTTGGCTTTGGTGCTTTCTGCATCAGCTACTAGCTGGTCTAAAAAACATACGGAGCTTGCCTCTGTTGGTGCAGTTAACGTTAAGATGGTATTTAACATATTTAGAATTTGAATTCTAATATATATAATTTTTTTTATTCTTACCTGTGTACTTGAAAAGCACTTTTAGAGCTATAAGCAATACTAAACCGTTGACTTTTGAAGTCTTGAGAGTGATTTTGAGTAGTTAAAATTTTTAGCTATTGGTTTTTAAAAATCAAACTTTTTTAGCTAAAAGTTGTGCTTACATGGATTTTAATATTTAAAATGTAATTTATATATTCAAATTAAATCTACAAATAATTTTGATCAATTGCTTAGCTATTGATTGAGTTGTTTAAGTTGATGTTATGAGTTAATGAGATGTTAAATAGAAAATGATTAAAAGTTTCTTATTTTTATAAAGTAACAAATATTAATATGAGAGTATTTTATCTTTTTATATATTTTTTAATAAAATGTTACTATAGTTGATTTTGAAGTTAAAAAATTGTTTATCATCTCTAAAAAAAGAAAAAAATTATCTTTAAATTTCAACTTAAATATTTTAATAAAAGTTTCATTTGATTTTAACATTACTTATTATAAATATTTTACTCTACACTTCTAGAAGACCCTTTGAGTGTTACTCTTTGGGAATTAGGTCAAGTAATATTTATTGTAAAATTTCTCCGGCTAAACTTCACTCATCAGAACTCCTCAAACCCAAGTTACACAAGGGTCTCTCTCTCTCCCTCCCTCCCTCCCTTTCTCTCTCTCTCTCTCACTTATATTGTGAGTGTCATAATCTTGATAAAATTTTGTCAATAGGATAAGTTTGTTGGCATCTTAAAATCAAGGTTTAAACAATTTGTAATATGTACTAAAAGGAATAAATTTAAATATTGTTTAAATTAAAATTTATTACTTTACCTAATCATCTATAAAATGAAAGTCTTATCTTTTAAAAAATATTTTGGGTAAACTATACCGAATGCCACTAAACTATTAGTAAGTTTATGTTTTGGTCACTCAACTTTAAAAAGTTACAAAATGGTCACTAAACTATTTATAAGTTTTCATTTAAGTTACTAGGTTATTAAAATTGTTATTTTATGGCCTTTGTTTGCATCATTTGCACAAATCGAAAGCTCTTCTTGCAATTTTCTTTTATAACTTAGTTTTTTTAATGAAACAACTTTGAAAGACACTAATCTACAGACAAAAATCCAAATAGCTTTCTTCGATCTTCGTCATTGACTGTCATATCAACATGGATCAATGGTATGCTCTACTCGTCAATGGGTAGTGGTTTACTGTACCAAACGTTGAATAGCCGCTTAGACCTCAGTAATCAAACTTAAAAAAAAAATACTTAACAGTCTAGTGACTTAAATGAAAACTTTTGAATAGTTCAGTGACCATTTTGTAACCTTTTGAAGTTGAGTAACTAAAAAGTAAAGTTACTAATAGTTTAGTACCCTTAGATATAGTTTACCCAAACATTTTTTAATGGCAATGTTTAACATTTAAATCTTAAATCAAACCTTTTTTAGAAGTAATCCTAAATTAGCTTGTAGGTTACAAGCTAGCAATATTATTTTAGATTGGTTTAATGAAGTGAAATTTAAATAAATAATAAATGATAGTGGCAGGATTTACAGTCATTGTGGAAATTCCATTTTCTTTACTATTAATATCTTACTCACAAGGAACAGAAATCGCAAAATCTCATAATTTACAATCAATTCATTCAATATTTTTTTAGAAGACAAATTCTCTGTAACACTCTTAACCCGTATCCGTCGTCGGAATAGGGTTACGAGACATTACAGCTTAATACACATCATTCGCATACATATATGCATTTATAATCAAAATCCATTCAACTCATTCACAATGTCTCTTATAAGGTCCTACGAGACCTTAAAACATGCTTAAAAGAGGTTTGAGACTAAACCGATAACATTTGAAAACTTTAGGAAACTTAGAAAATTTTTATGCATTTAAGGGTCACACACCTGTGTGAACAGGCCGTGTGCCTCACACGGCCACCAGACACGCCCATGTCATAGGCCGTGTGAAAACAGGGCATACATTCTGACTTGTACCACACGGCCGAGGACACGCCCGTGTGCCAGGCTGTGTGAAATCTAGAGGGGTTACTGACTTGGGTCTCACAGTCAACCACACGCCCGTGTGCCAACCCGTGTGCCACACACGGCCAATAGACACGCCCGCGTGTCTAGGCCGTGCCAAACCTATAGGGTATACTAACTTAATCCAAAAGGCTACCCTTTTTGCATATACCTACATAAGCTAATATAGTACCAATTTAAGTCACAAATATGCAACCAAAACTCATCAATCAATGCACAAATATACCAAATCCAATATTTCAAGCATATCATTTCACCATTTCTATCCAATACCAAAACATGCCATTGATAAACAACCAATCTTATAATCACCAAACCATCTCAATTTCCATAATAAACTTGCCAATCACATAGCCAAAATATATATACCATAAGCACATATATGAACACATATCATAAGTCAAATTCACATTCAATATTACCATCATTCACAAGCCAACTTATATAGCCAAACAAACACCAATATTTACAAGCCAAATCTCATGGCTAATATCATAACTCAAAACATACCAAGATAACACTAGCCTATACATGCCATATACCATATTTACTAGGCCTCAAAAGTACCAACAAAGTGATCGATAGTGTGATGACGGTTCCTGACGATCCCCGAGTCTGAGCTAGCTTTGATTATCTATAAAACATAAACAAATAATACACAGTAAGCTTCATAGCTTAGTAAGTTCGTAAGTGATTAATTCAATTCATCAAATAAATGTAATTCAACTATTTACACATTACCAAATCGAAATCACATTATCTACAAACCTTTCTCATGTCTCAAAACATGATCCAATATCATTTCAATGAACTTTCTCAATGTAATACTCGAATAGGTTCCAGACGTACCTATACCACCTCATACTAACCTCTGTCTCAACTACGTCATTCTTTACTCGTTGAACCATTTGGAATAGAAATCGGATACTCAAGGATTACAATCAATAAGTACCTATACGATGGCCCGTAGCCAAATCAAGGTAACTTATCCCGGAGTACCTATACGATAGCCCGTAGCCAAATCAAGGTATTATTCGCACCCGAACTGCCAATATCATGGCCCGAAGCCAAATCGGTATATCAACTTATAACATGTCACAAGTATCCAATTCTATTCCTAAGATTCAACCGAGCTTTCACACTTTTCGTTTCTATCATCGAATGCATTCGTAGAGTCGTTTTCACTATTCAACATTATCCGTAATCTCATAATCCTAGTTTATACAATATCAAATCATTTAACATGCATTTATAATGAAATTATCACATATGACCTTACCTCGTACTCAAAATTGACAAATCAGATTGATTACTCAATAACCTTCGATTTCCCCGATCTAAATTCGATTTCTTTCTTTCTTGATCTATATAAATTCAAAATTAACTCATTTAATCACCTATTCATTCAATTTCATCCAAGAATATCTATTTGGGCATTTTTACACTTTAGCCCCCATGTTCCACATTTTTACAATTTAGTCCCTATTTCACAAATACACAAAATTCATGAAATTTCTTTAAAACCAAGCCTAGACGAATTTCATATAGGTCCCTAGCAGCCCAAAAATTTCATTTATTTCACATTTCAACCCTTCAATTTATAATTTTCACAATTTAATCCTTATTTGACATTTTTGTCAAAAATCACTTTACAAAACATTAAAATCTATCAACAATTATTCATTTTCCATCGTCAAAACTCAAAAACATCAAACTATCATCAATGGAAACTCAAAAATTCATCAAGAAATTCAGAAATTAGGGTACGGGCTAACTAGAACACGAAGCAACGATCACAAAAACATAGAAATCATCAAAAACCGAGTAAAATACATACCTAAATCAAGCTACACAAGGGCCGAACCCTAAAATTCCATTTAAGTATTCTTATTCTTCAATATTCGGTCACAATTAAGAAAGATGGACAAAAATTCATATTTTGTTGTATTTTAATTAACTTATTTACAAAATTACTTATTTACCCTTAATGAATAAACATTAAAAACATATAATGGTTACCCATAATAATCCACTATCATTTAAAATGGTTGAATTACCATTTAAGGCCACCATATTTAAAAGCCAAGGCCAATTGACACCTTTAACTAATAGTATGCAACTTTTGCATTTTACACGATTAAGTCTTTTTATCAAATTAAGCTATTAAACGATAAAATTAGCTCACAAAATTTTCACACATATATAATCACATGCTATAAACATAAAAAATAATATTAAAATAATTTTTCAATCTCGGATTTGTGGTTTTGGAACCACTATTCTGATTTAAGCTAAAACCGGGCTATTACAACTCTATCCCTTAGGAATTTTCGTCTCTGAAAATCTTACCAGTGAATAGATTCGAATATTGTTCTCTCATAGCATTTTTGGGTTCCCACGTAAATAATTCGATCCCATGTCAATGCTACAACACTTTCACTAATGCGATTTTCTTATTTCTCATCTCTTTAATCTCACGAGCTAGAATCTGAATCGGTTCTTCACTGCATGATAAATCTGACTGACTCTCAACTTCGATCGGGAAAATAACATGCGAAGGATCGGATCGATATCATCGAAACACCGACACATGAAATACATTATGTATCTTTTCTAACTCAGACGACAATGCTAGTCGATAAGCAACTGGTCCAACTTGCTCGATGATCTCATGCGGTCCGATAAATCTTAGACTTAATTTGCCTTTACGACTGTATCGAAGTATTTTCTTCTATGGAGATACTTTCAAAAACACTTTATCCCCAATCTGAAACTCAATATCTTTCCGTTTCAAATCTGCGTATGATTTCTGTCGATCAGACGCTGCTTTCAAACTATCACGAATTACATTCACTTTCTCTTTTGTCTCTCTGACCAGATCAACCCCGTGAATCTTATTCTCGCTAAGTTCACTCTAGTAAAATGGTGTTTGACATTTACGACCATATAGAGCTTCGTACGGTGCCATTTTTATACTCGATTGGAAACTATTGTTATACACGAATTCAATCAATGGCAAATACTTTTCCCACGTACCTTCGAACTCAAGAATGCAACATCTCAACATTTCCTTGAGTATCTGTATAACTCGCTTGGATTGACCATCCGTCTGCGGGTGAAATGCAGTACTAAAATGTAGTTTTGTACCCAGTGCATCTTGCAATTTCTTCCAAAACCTCGATGTGAATCTCGAATCTCTATCCGAAACAATAGAAACAGGTACTCCATGTAATCTCACAACCTCGGAGATATACAACTCAACTAACTTTTCAAGCGAATAATCCGTTCGTACCGGAATAAAATGAGTCTATTTTGTCAATCTGTCAGCTATAACCCAAATCAAATCTTTCTTTCTCAGAGACAAGGGGCAATCCTGACACAAAATCCATAGTCACTCTATCCCATTTTCATTAGGGAATCATAATAGGCTGCAACAAACCAGACGGTACCTGATACTCAGCTTTAACTTGCTAACAAATCAAACATTTCGAAACAAATTCCAAAATATCATGTTTCATGCCATGCCACCAATAAAGCTGTTTCAAATCATTACACATTTTCGTGCTTCCCGGATGAACAGATAAACGACTACTATGTGCTTTGTTCAAAATCATCTGAATTAATTCTAAATTTCTCGGAACACATATTCAGCCTCTGAAACTCAAACAATCATCAGCGTCAACTTGAAATTCTAAATCAGGGTTCGAATCACATTGAGCTCGTTTTGCTAACATTTCATTATTAAACTTTTGAGCCACACAAATCTGCTGTATAAACAACGGTCTCGCTTTCATCTCGGCTACAATTGAACCATCATTACACAAAGCTATTTGAGTGTTCATCTCACGTAGAGAAAATAGGGATTTTCGGCTCAAAGCATCAGCAATGACATTAGCCTTTCCCAGATGATAATCAATCACTAGCTCGTAATCTTTTAGTAATTCTAGTCATCTCCGCTGTCTCAGATTCAAATCTTTCTAAGTCATCAGATATTTCAAACTTTTGTGATCAGAATAAACATGGCATTTCTCACCAAACAGATAATGGCGCCAAATCTTCAATACAAACACAATGGCTGCTAACTCTAAATCATACGTCAGGTAATTCTTTTCATGCGGTTTCAACTATCTCGAAGCATAAGCTATGACTTTGCCTTCCTACATCAAAATATAGCCCAGACCATTCAATGATGCATTACTATAGATCACAAATTCTTTACCCAATTCTGGCTGTACTAACACTAGAGCTTCAGTCAAATGAGCTTTCAGTTGATCAAAACTTTTCTGACATTTCTCGGACCATTCAAACTTTACATCTTTCTGAAACAATCTCGTCAATGAAGTTACAATCATCGAAAAGCCTTTCACAAATCGTCTATAATAGCCGGCGAGTCTTAGGAAACTACGGACTTCAGATACATTTCTCGGAGGCTTCCAATCTATAATCGCAGATATCTTACTGGGGTCAACTCGAATAGTCGATGCTAACACAATATGCCCTAGAAAACCAACCTCGTGCAACCAGAATTCACATTTACTGAACTTTGCATATAACCGCTTATCACGCAGAGTTTGCAATACAATTATCAAATGCTCGACATGCTCAGTTTCATATCGTGAATATATCAATATGTCGTCAATAAATACAACAACAAATCGATAAAATCCAGTTCATTAAATCCATAAAGACAACAGGTGCATTTGTTAGTTCGAAAGGCATAACTAAAAATTCATAATATCCGTACCTCGTTCTAAAAGCTGTCTTTGGCACATCAGAGTCTCTGACTCGCAACTGGTAATAACCCGATCTCAAATCTATCTTTGAAAACACTGTAGCCCCTTTTAATTGATCAAACAAATCATCAATCCACGATAGAGGGTATTTATTCTTGATTGTCACTTTATTCAACTGTCTGTAGCCTATACACATTCTCTGTAACACCCCCTACCTGTATCCGTCATCGAAACAGGGTACGAGGCATTACCAGAGCTTATCGAATCATTATTAATTAGGAAAAAAAGTAAAACACAGTAAACATGTAATATTTAATAAATTCATATAACATGGTAATTAACTTACCGCTTCTCTATATTCAACATAATTATGCAAATCATAATTATTCGAATTGATCATGAGCCCTAATACCTATTCTTATCACATTGTTAGTCATATAATTCATATAAATATCGAGAAACATGTATGGGCTCAACTTTCATTAAACTTTTCATATGCATATACTTTTACACATAATTTATTCACATAACTTATAACAATCATATCTATGTATTTTAAATACGCTTTCATAACAATTAGTCTTGATTTCAGACTATCTCACATTGGAGCTTTACTCATCAAATCATTTGAAATACTATCTTTATACAAATAGTACACTTGAGTTGCACAATTCTACAATTATGAACGAACATATTTATAAAATATATTCCATGTTCATATATCATAGTCTCATGTCTCCATATATCAAATATAAAACAATCATTTTCTTGTGTTTCAGATAAAAACATATAATTATACATAAGCATGCCATTCATTATTTCTTCCTGTCTATTACAATTTCAAATGACAGATTCATGTGAATGAGCTCAATAATAACCATGAAAATACTTACCACATTCTTTCACACATGTTCCACTTATAACATATTTTTTTTTATATTTGGCTTGACATTTACTAAGCAACATCGGATATTCATTTATTAGGCAATATCAAATATTCAAATTATTCTTTAACATATATAACATTTAATTCAAACATAAATTTATAACATTTTTCATTTTAACAAAGTTTAACATTTACCAAATATAATCGAGCATGTGATCAATTTATGCATAAGTCACTCACATATTTTCCTCCTCCTTCTTTCCATTCCACATCCTTAATGTATATAACATGCTTATAAGTAACATTATCTATAATTTCACTATCTACTTATATTTATATTCCAAAGTTGCCTATCTGTGTCATAGTCACTAAATTGTTTTTAACTTAAGCTATAGACATCCAAATTAAGATTCGCTAATTTTTCCTGAAACTAGACTTACATATCTTCTTACCGTAAAATTTTCAGAATTTTTGGTTTAGCTAATAAGTACAGTTTATTCTTTAAAGTCACCCATGTTCTATTGTCTGATAGTTCTGACCCTTTTTCACTAAAAATCAGGTATCTCCTCGTACGAGATCGAATAATGTTTTCGTTTGTTTCTCTTGAAAATAGACTCATTCTGGATTCTAAAAATATAAATTTAAGCCCATAATTATTTTTTTAAAATTTTTTATGATTTTCCAAAGTCAGAACAAGGGAACCCGAAATCATTCTGACCTTATCTCACAAAATTTATTATATCTCATGATTTACAACTCCATTTCTTACATCATTTCTTCTATAAGACACTAGACTCAATAAGCTTTCATTTCATATTTTATTCATCCTCTCATTCAATTTCTACAATTTTTGATAATTTTTTAAAGTTAGACTACTGCTGCTGTCTAAAACAGTTTTAATGCAAAATCTTGATTTCCATTTTACCCCAAATTTCACAGTTCATACAATTCAGTCCTTGCTCAATTAACCCCTCAATTGAGCTAATTTTTCTCAATTAATACTTTGTTCTATCATTTTAAACTACTTCATAACCCCCAAAAATTAGAACTCTAGCACTAGACCTTAATTCCAAACTCTTTCATAATTAGGTCCTAAAATAAATTTCCATCAATTTTACTTGATAAAATCATCATATATCAAAATTAAAGCTTCAATTCTATATTTATTCATCATATTCTTCCAGCACTCATCCATAGCAACTTTAAAAATTAGCCATGGAATCAAAAACTAATGACATAGTAAGTTGGACCCAATTGTAAAAGTCCAAAATCTTAGAAATTTCAAGGAGAAAGCAAGAATTAAACTTACATGAAGCTAGAGTATGAAAACCAGCTTGAATCCTCTTCCATGGTTGTTTTTTAGCTGATGAAAATGAAGAGAATTCTAGATATTCAAATTTGGTCCATTTTTATTTAGCTAATTTTGGCAATTTTCCAATTTTGCCCTTATTTCACCTATTTCTTGATTTTTCTTAGCTATTGCTGCCCAAAATATCTCTTTTGGGCTTATTTGTACTTTAGGTCCTTTCTTATTTGAGAATTGAGCTATTTAATCCTTCTAGCAACTTTTACACCTTTTTCAATTGCCTTTTTTATTTAATTAATCACCCAAACGTCAAAATTTTCTAACGAAATTTTTTAGATTTGGTGGTCTCGAACCACTATTTTTGACATTGCTGAAATTTGGGCTATTACATCATCGTGCCACCTTTCTTTTTCGCAAACAGCACGGGAGCACCCCAAGGCGGGAAACTCGGTCTTGCAAACCCTTTATCAATTAATTCTTGCAACTGAGCTTTTAATTCTTTTAACTCTTTTGGAGCCATTCTGTACGGAGCTATCGATATCGGTGTTATTCCCGAAACTAACTCAATGCCAGACTCAACCTCTCAGATTGGTGGTAAACCCGATAACTCTTCGGGAAACACATCTAGATACTCACACACAACTGGCACTGATTCAATCTTCTTTTCAGTCACTTTCGTATCAAACACATAAGCCAGGTAAGCTTCACAACCCTTTTTCATATATTTCTGAGCCAACATTGATGAAATCACTACTGACAAGCCATTCAGATCATCTGACTCAATCCGGATAATCTCATTATTCTGACATCTCAAATCAATCATTTTTTGTTTGCAATTCACAATAGCATCATGCAACATTAGCCAATCCATACCCAGAATTATATCAAATTCATCAAATGGTAACAATATCAGATCGGCCAAAAAACAGGAATCTCGAATCATCAATGGACAATTCTTGCACACTTTATCAACCAACACACACTTGCCTAAGGGATTCGATACTCTAATCACAAATTCAGTAGACACCACAGGCAAAGTCTTACTGAATACTAAATTCATACATATATAGGAGTTAGTAGATCTTGAATCTATCAACGCAATAACTTTATTATCATAGAGAGTGGAAGTACCGGTAATGAAGTCTGGCGAAGATGCTTCTTCCCGTGCACGGATAGCATAAGCTTGAGTAAGTGCTCGTGCCTCAGATCTTACAACAAAATCTCTCACAACACTTCAGTTACCACTCATATTTCTCGTGTTTCAGGGTGGTCTTCCTCTAGCAACAGTATTACTTGATCTCATATTCTGAACTTTGTCTTTCTCATCTAACTCCGGGCAATCTCGGATGAAGTGTTCTAACAAACCACATTTGTATCAAACTTTATTACTTTTATTCCAACATTCTCTGAAATTTCGTCGTCATATTGCTGACATTCAGTTTATTGTCTCTTACACTGCCAACACTTGCTACTGATGTAGCTTGAGCTTTGGAACCAGAGTATTGTTTAGCACGATCCATGTTCAAATATCCGATTGGAGCATTCGGACGAGTAGATGAATCTCTAGATTTCTTTGATGAAGACTGATACGACTTACTCATCGATCTTTTTCTGGTGTCTCTAGCCTTTGAATCTGCTTTCCTCTTTTCTTTGCTGAGATCTACGGCTTTACAAGCCCTTTCAACTAAAATAACAAATTCTTTGATTTCCAGAATCTCGACTAGAAGTTTTATATTTTCATTCAACCCATCAACGAACCGCTTACACATAATCTCTTCAGTAGAAACATATTCCCGAGCATATTTGCTCTATCTTACAAATTCTCTTTCATAATCAGTCACAGTCATCCCGCCTTGTTTCAATTCTATAAACTCTTTATGTTTCTGATCAAAAAATCACTGACTTATATACTTCTTTCAAAATTCAAATTGGACGAACTCCTAGGTAACCTATTCTCTTGGAACCACAAATATCAACGTTTTCCACCAATGGTACGCATTATCTCTAAGTAAAGATACCACACACTTGATACATTCATCAGGAGTACAGGACAATTCATCGAATACTCGGATTGTATTCTCAAGCCAGAACTCAGCTCTCTCAGCATCATCATCAACTATAGCCCGGAACTCCTCAGCTTCATTTTTCTGAATCTTATCTACTAGTGGCTTGTTCAACCGCATCTGATCTATAGCTTGAGGAACTACAGGGGTTTGTTGAGGAACAGATGAGGATGGAGGTTGTTGAGCAGCCGGATTCGTATGAATGTATTGCGTGAACCATTCATTCATCATATGGAAAAAGGCTTCTTTAGCCTCACCTCGATGACTACTCGACACGGGTCTATATTCAATAGGCGTTGTCCCTCGAGCGGGAGCAATCGCATTACTCTCTACATCGTCAGCTATTGCTAGTTCAGAATCCATTTACTATAAGAAGACACACTTTAAGCTGTCAAGAATCATCACACTATCACAATTTATATATGGCATGTATAGCTAGACTCTCACTCGCTACGTTAGTCCTAGAATCGACTAAACCATAGTTGTATACTAATAAAATGTAACACTCCTAACCCGTATCCGTCGCCGGAATAGGGTTACGAGGCATTACTGGGTAATACACATCATTCACATACATATATGCATTCATAATCAAAATCCATTCAACTCATTCACATTGTCCCTTATAAGGTCCTACGAGACCTTAAAACATGCTTAAAAGAGGTTCGAGACTAAATGTAATGACCCAAAGTTCATGGGCATCGAAAAAGTGCAATATCGGGCCTTCATCTTAGTGAAATGGGTTCGTAAATAATTACTAGAAATATTTATGAGACTAGTGGTGTACCTAATTAGGTTCTAATTAGATGAATTTAGCTTAATTAAGGGTAATTAGGAAAAATGACTAAAGTGAATAAAGGGTAAAAGTTGAATTGTAGATTAAAAGAAAATAAAAAGAACCAAAATGAGAAATAAGCCATTTAGCATAAGTTGAGGCGGCAAACAAAACAAAAATCTTTTGTTTTGTTTAATTAATATAAATAAATAGATTAGTTATAAATTTAATTTTGTTAAATTATAATAATTATATTATAATTATATTATTTTATATTATGAAATAAATAAAATAAGGACAAGTGGATGGTGATGATAATATACAATTGTAAAAATATATGTGTGCACAATTGTAATACATATATTTGTTATTAAATAGATATTTATTATTATAATTATTATTTAATTGATATTAAATTATAAATTAAATTAAATAGTTGACAAATGTAGGGTGATGATAAAACAAATGTGTAATAAATATATGTAAACATTTGTAATATAATTATTTATTTACTTATATTTTAAGCTAAAGATATTTATTATAATAATAATTATTAAATTAATTTATTATAAAATCATATTATGAATTGAATTAAATTAAAGCCAAGTGTATGGTGATAAAAATATACAAATGTAATAATAGTATTTATACATTTGTAATATATTCATTTAATTACCTTTTAAGTAAATAGATATTTATTATTATTATTATTATTGTTGTTGTTGTTGTTGTTGTTGTTGTTGTTGTTGTTAACTAATATATATATAATTTAAAAAAAGAAAGAAACAAAACAAAGAAGAAAAGAAACAGAGAGCAATTTGAAACAGGGGGAAAGGAAAGAAGAAAAGAAAAAAGAAAAGGAAAAACTAGGGTTTTGAAGCTTAAAGTTTTAATTGGTAAGTCAATTAAGTCCTTTTTTACTTAATTTTGATGTTTTAGAAGCTTTAGAACAAAGTTTTGTTGAAATCAAGTTGAATTTTTGGAAATTATTAGGTTTTTGAATATAGTTCATGTTGAACAAATTGATGAATTAGGGGTTTAATTGATAGAAATTCTAGTTAGAATTGATTAAAGGACCAAATTCACCTAATTACTCTTAAAGTTCCACATTTTTACAATTTAGTCCCTATGTAACGCCCCAAAAATCTCTTATATTTATTTTTGTATGTTTGTGATATAACCTGTATCTGCTTCAATGGTTATGTGTGCTGGGGGTGTCTGAGAAGGCTTAGGTTTAAGCCTTGTCTTGAACTAAAATTTTGTTTTAATTGAATAAAGCCTTACTTTTATTCTGTAGGCTTATAGTTAAAAGTTGTAAAAACATATCAGAATGGGCCTGCTAGTCTGATGGATAAATGGTGTGTTAAAAAAAGCTAAAGGTCTTGGGTTCGAGCTGTACTTGGGTATTATTTTTGCTGCTTGTGGTGTGTAAGAGTTTGAGGTGTGTAGGGAAGCAGTAGACGGTTATGGTGTGTTTGAGGGATGGGGGAAGTGTGGGAGTGAATTTAGGGATAAGTGGGAGGAAATTAGGGGATTACGGGGGAAAATATCCAAAATCTAATCATTTTCTTTTCTTTTTGAAAAAAAGAGTCAGTTTTCTCTCCATCTTCCTGACGATTTCTTTCCCCATCTCTATAATTTTCTTTCCTCAATTCTTCCCATTGCCGCTGAATTCTACTTCTCTTCCCCCACCATTGGCATTTCTTTTTGTTTTCCTGGCTCCAATCGTTCGTTTGTGGTAACCTTCGTTTTCGTCTGTTTGGTAAGTGAAATAATATGGAATTGGTTCTCATCTTTTTACTGAAAGTCTCTTGACGTATTCCATTTCATTTCCCTAGCCGAACCTTTGCCGGGCTTCTTCCCCATTTCTGTTCTTTTCATTTCTATTTTCTTACTGCGCATTGTTCTCTTCACCCTCTCGGTAAGTTTAGTCTTGAGTAAACTTTAAACTGGGATGTGGACAAGTGTTGATATGGATTGTTTTGGTGATTAGGGGTTTATCGAAGGGCTGTTTATCACTCGTCAACGTTCTGAAGGTAGGGTATCCCTGCTACTCGATTTAAGGTAATGGCTTATCGCTCAAAAGTGAGTACCTTATTTTGGGATTTGGATGTATTCGATAGTTTAAACATTTGATCAAGTGTATGTTGTTGATTTTAGGTTTCGAGAGTGCTCGAGAGTTTTAGGCGTAAAAATCCAAGTAGGTGTGTAACCACAACACTGAAAACGGTACTCAATAAAAAATCAAAAAATAGGGTTGCCGACGCCACATGGGAGTATGGCCGTCCGTGTGGTAGGTCGTGTAATGGAACACGGGCGTGTGATCGACGAGACAAGCCATGTGTAATACACGGGTCAGACCAGATCGACCCATGTGGGCCACACTGTGAACTACACGGGCGTGTGAGATTTTTTGGTTAGGCCGTGTGATTCACATGGCCAAGGCCAATTTGGGCCGTGTAGGCCACACGGGCGTGTGAATCCACACGGGCTGAGAATATGAGCGAGTGAGCCCATCTCCACTGTTTTGTTGCTAAGGTTGTACGAGTCGCCCGGGACGACTGTGAACCTACTATAGGGTCAGTAAGCTTACCTAGAACCCTAATTGACTGAAATGACTGTATAAATGATATATATATTTGCATGTTAGCGAGCATGATGATATTTAATGAACTGAAATTGTATGCACTATTGCCATGATATAGCATGTCACTACTGTACGTTACATTGCATTGTGTTGGGGGTTGGTATTGTTCGGAGGAAGTGTAATGAAAGGCCTCGGGCCTAATTCACTGGCAGCTTAGCTGCAAACCACTATTTAGTGCCGCATTCAGTACTTTTTGAAGTGTAGGGATGGGTGGGTTGATTATATACCCACATGGAGTGTAGGGCTGGGTGGAGATAGTGTGTAGAGGCTGGCTAGGTAGGAATTTTGTGATTTTATATTTGTTACTGTACTGAATGCTGATACTAAAATGGGTTAATGCCCTAAATGAAACTGAATCTGATACTGAAAGGGCTTAAGCCTAAACTGTAACTGTATTTTGTCTGCTTGTTTTATATAGGGATTACACACTGAATTTTCGTGAACTCACCCCTCTGATTTATCTATACAGCTAATCCCTAGGCGTGGGTGGATCAGTGCGGCGGAGGACTCATCGGTGGCTACACAACCTTATTTGACTCTGTTTTGTACTTAATTATGATTTTAAATTTTGTTTGGGAATTTTATTGTAAATATGAAATCTATGGATTTTTCTTAAATTTTGGATTTTTATTAGTTATGGAGTATAACTACTAGTTTTAGGAAAACTCGAGTTTTCAAAAGAACCAAACATTTTAACAAATTACTTATAAATACGCAAATTGTTTTAAAAGCTTCCGCATAGAATAAATGTTTTGAAATCCTTCGAATGATTAATTAACATGATAATAGAACTAGTAGGTAATAGTGAAAAGATTCTAAATGAAAAATGTTTGAAGTAAAGTTACGGTTTTCAACCCAAGTTACAGTTTTCAAATACATTAACATCTGACACTGTCAGATTCGGCCATAACGACCAAACCGGGTTTGGGGTGTTAATTTAGTGGTATTAATGCCAGATTGCAAAACTCAGCTGTGGATGTGGGTTTTTAAGATGTGATTTCTGAGAACTGATTTCTAAATGTTTTTACTGAAAGTGTGGTATACCGAGTTTCTGGCGCCGATTATGTAAGTTTTCTGAAACTGTGAATTGTTTAAACTGAAACTAAAACTGTTTTTGATAATATATCCTGAAACTACTACAGGTAATATATACTGAGACTACTATAGATAGATTGTATTGAAAACACTTAAAATAGTGTATACTGAGGCTGTAGCAAAATTGATAGACATTGATTGACACTGCGATGTACGAAACAAACTTTACACTTCTGATACTGTTTTCATAAAATATATGTTAATAAACATTGGAACCGTAAACTGATGCATTAAACTGTTAATACAGATAGAACACAATTAGACAATGAGCACCAGAGGTACTCTCGGACGAGGTATAAGAGGCCATGGTAGATGTTATAAAGGTGCTCGAGCTGGGTCTTCGTCATCTGGCAATCTGCCTAATTTGGATACTAATGAGACACCGGCTTCACCTGTGACTGAGACTGGATCTCATGATCGAGCAACTGGGGATGACGCACTATCCTAAGCTATGTTAAGGTTTTTAGAGAGGGTCGTTGGGCCCAATACTAGAGCTAGAGACCGCGGGTCGGTTACGGATCAACTTCGATCTAACAGAGTTAAGCTTTTTAGGGGTATTGCTAGAGTTCCCCCTAATGTGGTTGAGTACTGGATAGAGGCCATAGAGAGAATTATGGACGATCTGGGCTACACTCCCAAGCAGAAATTAAAGAGTGTTGTATCGATGCTACATGATGAGGCATATTAGTGGTAGCTTACTGTTAAGGAGGGCACCTAGCCCCATCGACTAACCTGAGAGTTCTTTAAGGTCGCCTTCTAGGGGAAATATGTGGGGGCCAGTTATGTGTATGCACGTAGGAGAGAGTTCCTAAATTTGACTCAGGGAGATAGATCGGTGGCCGAGTATAAGGCTGAATTTTTGAGAATGAGACGTTATACGCGAGGTATGGTGACGATTGAGTATGAGAGATGTGTTCGCTTCGAGGATGGCCTCAGGGATATTAGAAGGTTCTAATAGCTCCGTGGAGAGAGTGAGACTTTGCTGCGCTGGTTGATAAAGCGAAGCTCGCTGAGGAAGTGAAGCGTGCTAAACACCAGAATCGAGAGAGAGGTAGGAGTAAGATGGATTTGGAGCCCTCGAGTTTCGTTCAGAGGCCTAAGAAAAAGGTTAGAGTTGATGGGCAGATCAGAGTTGGGGCTCCTATTGCTGCTACTGGACAGCTATCGTGTACTGACTGTAGACGCCATCAGGACAAGTGTTGGAAAAGAACTGGGGCTTGTTTGAGGTGCGGTTCATTAGAGCACCGTATTAGAGGGTATCCACGGAGGTCCGATCAGATGCAAGATCTGGGTACTGGTACTACACCACCACCAAGAGCAGTTCAACAGTCACCAAAAGGCTGTGGTCAAGCCAGAGGTGGTAATGGGTTGGGTCGTGGTCAGAGAGTACTAGGAAGAGGTGCTTGTGATATTAAGGTGAGGCAGCTAGCTCTAGTTTATGCTACACATCGCCGAGAGGACAGAGATGCTCCAGACGTTATTATGGGTACGTTCTTTATTTATAATGTACCTTATACTGCACTGATAGATATAGGATCCACTCACTCCTATATAGCCTGTACTATGTTTGAGAACTTGGGTGTCTTGGTTGAGAGCATTGCGAGTGAGGTGACTGTACTGAGTCCGCTGGGACAATTAGTAAGAGTAAATAAGTTATTTACAGACATTCTTTTAGAGGTTCAAGGGGCTATTTTTCTGGCTGATCTGTTGGAACTGTCTTTTGGAGAGTTTGATCTGATACTGGGAATGGACTGGTTGGTTAAACACCGAGTGAGCTTAGATTGTGCCACCAAAAGGGTTGTACTGAAAATTAATGAGGATAGCGAAGTAGTCGTAAATCGAATGTGATTTCTGCATTGAGGGCAAAAAAGTTGGTTCCTAAGGGATGTGAGGCGTATCTGGCCTACATCAGTGTTTCAGATTTTAGGGATTCTTCGATTAAGGATATCAAAATGGTTAAGGACTTCCCAAACGTTTTTCCTAAAGAGCTACCTGGGTTATATTCGAATCGTGAAGTAGAGTTCGGGATTAAGCTCCTTCTTGGTACACCTCTTGTGTCCATCGCTCCCTATAGAATGGAACCGAAAGAGCTTGTAGAACTTAAGGCTTAAATTCAAGAGTTACTAGATCGTGGGTCCATCCGTCCTAGTGTGCCTCTATAGGGAGCACCAGTTCTATTTGTGAAAAGAAATGATGGATCCATGTGTATGTATATTGACTATCGACAATTGAACAAGTTGACAATCAAGAATAAGTATCCCTTACTGATGATAGATGATCTATTTGATCAGTTCCGAGGGGCTTCTATTTTCTTTAAGATTGACTTTCGATCATGATATTATCAGTTGAGGGTGAAAGAGATTGATGTACACAAGAGAGCATTTATGACCCAATACAGTCATTAATAGTTCCTAGTAATGCCATTTGGACTAACGAATGTACCAGCGGCTTTCATGGATCTGATAAATCAAGTGTTCCAGCCCTATCTGGATCAGTTTGTGGTGGTATTTATTGATGACATACTGGTGTACTCGAAGACTGAGGATAGGTACGATGAACTCTTCAGAGTAGTTCTGCAGATCTTACGAGAGAAATAATTGTACGTCAAGTTCAATAAATGTGGGTTTTAGTTACGAAAAGTAACATTTCTAGGCCATGTGGTTTCTGCTGAAGGGATTAGGGTCGATCCTTGAAAGATTGAGGCGGTGTTGGATTGGAAACAACCTAAGACTGTATCTGAGATTCGTAGTTTTCTGGGACTGGCAGGGTATTATCAATGATTTGTAGAGGGTTTTCATTGATTGCAGCACCTTTGACTAAGTTGCTACTTAAAGGTGTGCCATTTAACTAGACTGATGCACAGCAAGAGAGCTTTGAAAAGCTCAAAACTATACTGACTGACGCCCCTGTTTTGATACATCCAGAGTTTGGAAAAGAGTTTATTGTCTACAGCGATGCATCATATGTCAGTTTGGGATGTGTGTTGATGCAAGAGGGTAAGGTGGTAGCGTATGTGTCTCATCAGCTTAAGACTCATGAGACTAATTATTCGACGCATGACCTAAAGTTGGCTGCAATGGTGTTCGCACTGAAAATCTAGAGGCATTACCTATATGGTGAAAAATGTATCATCTACACGGATCACAAAAGCCTTAAGTATCTCCTCACTTTGAAGGAGCTAAATCTTAGGTAGCGTAAATGGATTGAGTTGCTTAAGGACTACAACTGTACGATCGAATACCACCCTGGTAAGGCCAATGTGGTGGCCGATGCATTAAGCCGTAAGGTTATGACTAATTTGAGGGTGATGTTTGCTCGACTCAGTTTATTTGATGATGGAAGTCTACTAGTTAAGCTTCAGGTTAAGCCTACGTGGATTGAGCAGATTAAGGGTAAGCAGTTGGAGGACGAATCTTTAGGTCTTCGTTTCCAACAGGTTGAGGGTGGGCAGATTGAGGACTTTAGACTGAATAGCGAAGGGGTACTCTGTTTCTGTGGGAGAATCTGTGTACCAAAAGACACTGAATTGAGGCAGACGATACTGAGAGAGGCGTATAGTAGCCCCTATGCTATGCATCCTGGTAGAAATAATATGTACCGAGAACTTTGTGAGTTATACTGGTGGCCAGGACTTTAAGGCTGAGCATCAGTTACTTTCGGGTTTGTTGCAGCCAATTAAGATTCCACTTTAGAAGTGAGAGCAGGTGACTATGGACTTTGTTCGTGGGTTACCCCTCACTCCCATTAAGAAGGATTCTATATGGGTCATCGTGGATCGATTGACCAAGTCTGCCCATTTCATACAAGTTCGTACGGACTACTCACTGCAGAAGCTAGCTAAACTATATTTGTCTGAGATAGTGAGACTGCATAGGGTACCGGTTTCGATCATCTCTAATAGGGATCCTCGCTTCACGTCTCAGTTCTGGAAAAAGCTACATGAGGCTCTAAGTTCAAGGTTAAACTTCAGTACCACTTTCCATCCTCAGACAGATGGTTAATCTGAGAGGGTGATTCAGATGCTGGAGGATATGTTGAGGCACTACCGCTCTGATCCAATGCATATTGTTCTAGTGGAGGAGATCGAGGTTAGGCCAGATCTAACTTTCAACGAGGAGCCGGTTCAGATATTCGATCGTGACGTAAAGATTCTGAAGAGAAAATCCATCCCATTGGTTAAGGTTCTATGGCGTAATCATAGCTCTGAGGAGGCCACGTGAGAGCCTGAGGATGCGATGGGTCAATAGTATCCTTATCAGTTCTGATTAGGTAAAATTTCAAGACTGAATTTTTTTTAAGGGGTAAAGTCGTAACGCCCCAAAAATCTATTATATTTATTTTTGTGTGTTTGTGATATAACCTGTATCTGTTTCAATGGTTATGTGTGTTGGGGGTATCTGAGAAGTCTTAGGTTCAAGCCTTGTCTTGAACTAAATTTTTGTTTGAATTGAATAAAGCCTTGCTTTTATTCAGTAGGCTTATAGTTAAAAGTTGTAAAAAACATGTCAGAATGGGCCTGCTGGTCTGGTGGATAAGTGGTGTGTTAAAAACACTAGAGGTCTTGGGTTCGAGCTGTACTTGGGTATTATTTTTGCTGCTTGTGGCGTGTAGGAGTTTGAGGTGTGGTAAAATGCTGAGTGATTGAGGTGCGTGGGGAAGAAGTGGATGGTTATGGAGTGTTTGAGAGGTGTGGGGAAGTATGCGAGCAAATTTAGGGATAACTGGGAGGAAATTAGGGGATTATGGGGGAAAATATCCAAAAACTGATCATTTTCTTTTCTTTTTGAAAAAAAAGAGTCAGTTTTCTCTCTATATTCCTGATGATTTCTTTAAAAGAGTCAGTTTTTTCTCCATCTTCCTGATGATTTCTTTCCCCATCTCTATTGTTTCCTTTCCTCAATTCCTCCCCTTGCCGCCGAATTTTGCTTCTCTTCCTCCACCCTTGGCGGTTCTTTTTGTTTTCTTGGCTTTAACCGTTCGTTTGTGGCAACCTTCGTTTCCCGCTGTTCGGTAAGTGAAATAAGGTGGAATTGGTTTTCCTCTCAACTTTCGGTTCTCCTCTTTTTACTAAAAGTCTCTTGACATATTCCCTTTTCTTTCCCTAGCCGAACCTTTGCCAGGCTTTTTCCCTTTTTTAGTTCTTTTCGGTTATTTTCATTTCTACTTTCTTACTGTGCATTGTTCTCTTCGCCTTCTCGGTAAGTTTAGTCTTGAGTAAACTTTAAACTGGGATGTGGACAACTGTTGATATGGATTGTTTTGGTGATTAAGGGTTTATCGAAGGGTTGTTTATTGTTCGTCAACGTTCTGAAGGCAGGGTATTACTGCTACTCGATTTAAGGTAATGGCTTATCGCTCGAAAGTGAATACCTTATTTTGGGAGTTGGATGTATTCGATATTTTAATCATTTAATCAAGTGTATGTTGCTAATTTTAGGTTTCGGGAGTGCTCGAGAGTTTTAGGCGTAAAAATCCAAGCAGGTGTGTAACCACAACACTGAAAATGGTACTCGGCAAAAGCCAAAAAATAGGGTTGTCGACGCCACACGGGTTGCCGCCCGTGTGGTAAACCGTGTAATGGAACACGGGTGTGTGATCGACGAGACAGGCCGTGTGCGATACACAGGATGGACTAAATTGAGCCGTGTGGGCTATACGGGTGAACCGCAATGGCGTGTGAGATTTTTGGGTCAGGCTGTGTGATCCATACATCCAAGGCCAATTTGGGCCGTGTAGGCCATACGGACGTGTGAGTCCACACGGGCTGACAACATGAACGTGTGAGCCTATCTCTACTATTTTGTTGCTAAGGTTGCACGGGTCGCCCGAGATGACTGTGAACCTACTATAGGGTCGGTAAGCTTACCTAGACCACTAATTGATTGAAATGACAATATGACTGATATATATATATTTACATGTTAGCAAGCATGATGATATTTAATGAACTGAAATTGTATGCATTGTTGCCATAATATAGCATGTCATTACTATATGTTACATTGCATTGTGTTGGGGGTTGGTATTGTTCGGAGGAAGTGTAATGAAAGGCCTCGGGCCTAATTCACTGGCAGCTTAGCTGCAAACCACTGTTTAGTGCCGCATTCAGTACTTTTTGAAGTGTAGGGATGGGTGGGTTGATTATATACCCACATGGAGTGTAGGGCTGGGTGGAGATAATGTGTAGAGGCTGGCTAGGTAGGAATTTTGTGATTTTATATTTGTTACTGTACTGAATGCTGATACTAAAATGGGTTAATGCCCTAAATGAAACTGAATTTGATACTGAAAGGGCTTAAGCCCAGACTGTGACTGCATTTTGTCTTCTTGTTTTATATGGGGATTACACAACAAGTTTTTGTAAACTCACCCCTTTGATTTATCTATACAGGTAATCCCTAAGCGTGGGCGGATCGGTGTAGTGGAGGACTCAGTGGTGGCCACACAACCTTATTTGACTCTGTTTCGTACTTAATTATGATTTTAAATTTTGTTTGGAAATTTTATTGTAAATATGACCTCTATGGATTTTTCTTAAATTTGGGATTTTTATTTGTTATGGATTATAACTACTAGTTTTAGGAAAACTTGAGTTTTCAAAAGAACCAAACGTTTTAACAAATTACTCACGAATACGTAAACTGTTTTAAAAGCTTCCGCATAGAATAAACGTTTTGAAAGCTTTCGAATGATTAATTAATATGATAATGGAATTAATAGGTAATAGTGAAAAGATTCTAAGCGGAAAATGTTTGAAATAAAGTTACGGTTTTCAACCCAAGTTACGGTTTTCAAACATATTAACATGTGACACTGTCAGATTCGGCCATAACGACTGGCTGGGTTTGGGGTGTTACATCCTATTTCACGAATACACAAAATTCATGAAATTTCTTTAAACCCAAGTCTAGCTGAATTTCAATAGGTTCCTAGCAGTCCAAAACTTTCTTTTATTTCACATTTCAGCACTTCAATTTACAATTTTCACAAGTTAATCATTATTTGACGTTTTTGTCAAAAATCACTTTACAAAACATTAAAATCTATCAACAATTATTCATTTTCCATCATCAACACTCAAAAACATCAAACTATCATCAATGGCAACTCACAAATTCATCAACAAATTCAGAAATTAGGGTACGGGCTACCTAGAACACGAAGCAACGATCACAAAAATATAGAAATCATCAAAGATCGAGTAAAATACATACCTAAATCAAGCTACAGAAGGGCCGAACTCTAAAATGCCATTTAAGCATTCTTCTTCTTCAATATTCGGTCACAATTAAGAAAGATGGACAAAAATTCATATTTTGTTTTATTTTAATTAACTTATTTACAAAATTACTTATTTACCCTTAATGAAAAAACATTAAAAACATATAAGGGTTTCCCATAATAGTCCACTATCATTTAAAATGGTCTAATTACCATTTAAGGCCACCATATTTAAAAGCCAAGGCTAATTGATACATTTAACTAATAGTATGCAACTTTTGCATTTTACGCGATTAAGTCCTTTTATCAAATTAAGCTGTTAAAAGATAAAATTAGCTCACGAATTTTTCACACATATAAAATCACATGCTATAAATATAAAAAATAATATTAAAATAATTTTTTAACCTCAAATTTATGGTCCAAAAACCACTGTTCCAATTTAAGCTAAAACAGGGCTATTACATTCTCACATTTAAATTATATGTTAGAAAGATCTCCTAATATGCCTTCCTACATCTTGCCACTTCTCCAGTCTACAATAGAATTTATATTGATAGCTCGCAATAATCATATTTTAAAATATAATAGTATGAAGAATTTTAGAATTTGGATTAAAAGATTATAAGACTCAATCATGATTGCATCATCGCCAAACAATATATTTCTAGATATCTAATTTTATTTCTCATAATATATTGAAATAAATAATTGTGATGATCCGATGACAAAAGTAAGCCAAAGAAAATTGGTCCCTAACTCCACATATTCTAGAGGCATGGAGGATCTTTGATAAAATCCCTGCAGTAATGAGGTGGCGGAGACTTGATGTCCATGGAGATATGCCCATGATTTCATCCAATGCCACTGTGTCCAAGCTTTCAGGACTAAGTCATGTGGGGAAAACACCATGCTACCTTCAACGACTTTCATGCAATGATCCTCATACAAGGGGACTGCCATTAACTTAGAGCTTAATTGGAAAGCTTTGCTTTGCCTACGCTGATATAAATCAATTAAAATATTTAGAGGAAGGCTAAAATATCAATAATTTATATTGTTATATTTAAATGGATGAAATTAAAATATTTTTTATCTTTAAAGAATTAAAGTATATTTTTATTATATAATTTTAAAATTTTCAAAAAAATAAATTGATAGTTTGCCATTTTTGAAGGTTCAGGGCCTACCTACCCCTTAATACCGTCCCGGAGATTAAAGCAAAGCATATTAATAGATTTAATATAAACTCATATGATTTGGCATCACATGCAATGTATTCTCCAATTCAATTTTTAAATATTTGTTTATTACATTAAAAAAACAACATTTTAAAACCCTAAGTTGGAAATTGGATTTAAGGTGATTTTATTATAAAATCCAAAACCAAATGAGTAGGACAAAAAATCGGGTGTAAGATTATTCACAACTAATTTTCTAAATTTATTTATTTATTTAAAATATTTCAAATGTTAACTTCTTCAATCTCTCTTTCCAATCATATTCAACTTTATGGATTGAACCTTGTCGAAGTATTTTTCTCTTTTGCCTTCTCAAAGGATGGTGCTGACCTATTTATATTGTTAGATTTGTAAAATAAATTTAAAAATAAAATTGAATAAATTAGGATCTATCATGTCAAATCACCAAGAATAAATCAAGAACAAAACTAGATGCGAAAGCGTACTTGAATCCATGGATTCCTTGAAGTTTTACCAGATCTTGGGGATTTGATCTTCCAAATTAGCACACAAGAAATTCAGAGAATATCTGCTCTTTCTTTCCTAATGATAGGATATTAGAAAAGATATATTGTGTATAATTTGGGGACCATAACTCTAATATTTATAACCTTGGCATATTAGTTCTAAACATGTCTATTTCCAACTGGTCCTCTTTAAACTTAAGTGAGGTCAGTTTCAAAACAATAGACAGAGTGAATAAACTGAATACTTCATTTCTGATCAGAAAATAACCAAATACATAAATGTCTAAAAACAAATAAAATATAAACCCCACTAAATCATGATAAACTCAAACAATGTAACACCCATGTGACCAGTGTGTTTATGAAAGACCTTGAGTGGTAAACCTGTTGTGAGTAGATCCGCTATCATGGAGTTTGTCCCAATGTGCTCTATGGATATTTGACCAATTTGCACTCTTTCATTTACAACTAGGAATTTTATGTCAATATGCTTTGACTTAGATGAACTCCCGTTGTAATTGGAATACAGCATTGCTAACTTATTGGCACAAAAGGTCTTTCTACATTCTCCAAACTGCGCAGCCTTGTGACAAAGTTCCGCAACCATATTCCATGGTTTGATGCCTCATAGCATGCTACAAACTCTACTGCCATAGTGGACGAAGCTACAAGTGTTTGTTTGACACTTTTCCAAGATATAGCTCCTCCAACTAACCGGTAAATATAGCCTGATTTAGGTTTCCTACTGTCTTGGCAACCAGCGAAATCGGAATCAGAATACCCTACGACCTCCAAAATCTCTGATCTCTTATAAGTAAGCATGTAATTTTGTTCACTGAAGATATCTCATAACCCTTTTGGCTGCAATCCAATGGTCTATACCAGGGTTGCTGAAATATCTGCCTAACATTGCAACAATGTACGCAATGTCCAGACGTGTACATACTTGAGCATACATTAAACTCCCAACAGCTGATGCGTAGGGAATCTTTTGCATTTCCTGAATTTCAAGTTTACTTTTAGAGCATTGAGTAAAACTAAATTTGTCTCCTTTAGCGACAGGGGTGTCACCTGGTCTACAACTCTACATGCCAAACCTTTTGAGTACTTTATCGATATAGCTATTTTGTGATAATCCAAGAATACCTCGAGATCTATCTCTATGTATCTGAATTCTTAAAACAAAAGAGACGTCCTCAAGATCTTTCATATTAAAATTCTTAGATAAAAACCTTTTCGTTTATGCAATAAGCCTATATCATTAGCGGCAAGCAAAATGTCATCAACATATAGAACCAGAAATATGTACTTACTCCCATTGAATTTGTGATACACACAATCATCAACAATATTTATCTGAAAACTGAACGGAACAATTATTTAATGAAACTTGTAGTACCATTGACGGGAAGCTTGTTTGAGTCCATAGATGGATTTTGTCAATTTGCAAACCATATTCTTTGAGTCTTCCGACTCAAAATTTTCTGGTTGCATCATATAAATTGTTTTTTCAGTGTCGCCATTAAGAAATGCAGTCTTAACGTCCATCTAATGTAACTCAAGATCAAAATGAGCAACAAGCGCCATGATTATCCTAAAGGAGTCTTTCGATGAAACTAGAGAGAAAGTCTCTGTAAAATCAATACCTTCTTTCTGAGTATATCCTTTAGCTACAAGACATGCCTTATACCTCTCCACATTACCATTTGCATCCTTTTTGGTTTTAAAAATCCATTTACAACCAATTTGTTTTGCACCTTCAAGTAATGGGACAAGTTCTCAAACTTTATTGTCTTGCATAGATTTATACTCATCTTTCATGGCATCAATCCACTTTTGAGAATTGGAATTTTTCATGGCTTGATGAAAGTTGATTGGATCATCTTCCATCATTCCATTATCATCTTCATGTTCTTGGAGAAATACAATATAATCATTTGGAATAGCATTTTTCCTTTCTCTTGTGGACCTCCTTAATGACATTGGTTCTTGAGGTTGTTAAGTTTGTTCTTCTGGAACAATTACCTCATTTTGAATAGGTAGTTGTTCAACATTGTCTTGTAGAAGTTCTGGATTCACTTCTTTATCAATGATAGGTATAAGAACCTGAACATTGTCAAAAGTGATAGTAGGAATTGAGTTAGAATCCAATTCCTCCCCAAAAGCAATGTCTCTAACCTTATTTCTCCCCCAAACTAAACATCCTCAAAAGATGTTGCAGTTCCCATCTCAAAAATATTCCTTATTATGGGATCATAAAATTTATAGCCCCTAGATCACTTAGAATAACCAATAAAGTAGCTGCTTACTGTTTTGAAGTCCAATTTCTTTTCATGTGGCCTATAAGGCCTTGCCTCAGCTAGACATCCCCAAATGTGAAAGTGCTTTAGACTAGGCTTTTGACCTATCCAAAGCTCATAAGGTGTTTTTGCAACTACTTTATTGGGTACTCTATTCAAAATGTAAGCTATTGTCTTTAATACTTCTCCCCAGAGGGACTCACGTAAGGTAGAATGAGCAATCATGCTCCTTATCATATCCTTAAGAGTTCTGTTTCGTCTTTCAGCTACACCATTCATACTAGGCGATCCTGGCATGGTGTACTGTGGGACAATACCGCATTCCTCTAGGAATTTCGTAAATGGTCCTAGACATTGTTCAGCTAAGCCATCATATCTACCATAATACTCACCACTACGATCAGATCTGACGTTTTTAATCCTTTTGTTGAGTAAATTCTCAACTTCAACTTTATAAGCTTTGAACATGTCCAAAGACTGAGATTTCTCATGAATGAGATATAGGCACCCATAACGTGAACAATCGTCTATGAATGTTATGAAATATTTTTGACCATTCTAGGATGCCGTAGGGAATAGCCCACAATTATCTGTATGAATTAATTCTATGACGTCTGGAGATCTGTTGGCACCCAATCTTTTGGTTTTGGTCTATTTTCCCTTAATTCAATCGACACAGACATCAAAGTTTGTGAAGTCAAGGGACTCGAAAATACTATCAGACACAAGGCGTTCAACTCTAACTTTTGAGATATGATCTAAGCGCATATGCCATAATGATGCTGAATTTTCCTTATTTAATTTGCCTTTAATACCACGTGATTCCACATGCAATGTTTCATTATAGGATGCAATTGTTTCTAGCAAATAAAGGTTATCATAAGCATTTAAATAACTAGTTCCAATAACATTTGAATTTAAAGAGAAATTAAATTAATTGTTTTCGAATAAACAATAATATCCAAATTTTTCCAACGAAAAAATAGAAACTAAATTCCGTCTAAATGACAGTACAATAAAAGTGTCTTTTAAATCCAAATAAAAATCAGTTCTTAATAACAACCTAAAGTGTCTTTTAAATTCCGTCCAAATGACGGTACAATAAAGATGTGTCTTTCACCATCACTTGGTAACTCAGGCAACTCTGAATAGAGACAATTATGTGAGTAGTAGCACCAGAATCTATCCACCAAGTGTTTTTAGGTATTGGAGCTAAATTAGTCTCAGAATAGGCCAAATTAAGAATTATACCTTTCGTTGCACACCAAGCATGATATTTGGTACAATCTTTCTTTATGTGTCCAGACTTGTCACAAAAGAAACAACTCTCTGTAGCTTGTTGTTGTTTCTTTTGAGCTGGACCCTTAGCAGCTTCATTCTGATATTTTCTTTTCTTGCCCTTTCCTTTAAAGACATTGGCCAAATGAGGACTTTCAGACTTATCATGCTTCAACCTTTCTTCCTCTTGCATACAATAAGAAATGAGCCCATTTAGGGTCCATTTTTCCTTTTGACAGTTATAACTAATTTTAAATTGATTAAACTATGCAGGAAGTGATACCAAAACCATAAGAACAAGCAATTCCTCAGAAAGCTCAATCTTAAATGCCTTAAGTCTTGAAGCTGTATGGAACACCTCCATAATGTACTCCCTTACATTTCCAAGTCTGAAGTGATGTCATCTCAACCTTATTTTTTAGCAAAACATTTCTCAATTTCATCAAGGAAACCCTTGGCCATAGTAATCTTTTTAGATTCTGTGCCCCTAAAGGCTTCTGAAATGTTGTGTTTCATGATCATTAGACTCATGCGATTTGAACGATCCCACCTCTTAAAATCCCTCTTAACATCAGGGGTGCTTTTCGTAGTGAGAGGTGTAGGTTGTTCTTCCCTTAGTGCAAGGTCTATGTCCATACAGCCAAGCACTATAAGTAAGCGCCTTTTTCATTCCTTAAAATTAGTCCTAGTAAGCATAGGTATAGAATTTATATTAGTAGATACTGTGGCAGCAGAAGGTGAATTAACTGAATATAGAACAAAAACAAGTTTAAATCAATATTCATAAGTAAACAATAAATTCAAGATAATGGCTAATCCCATCTCATGATACCAAACACAACATTAATATCAAGTCTTTGGAAAGTAATATTAACAGTAAGCGGTACTCTTGTTGCAGCAATCAAACATTGATAATAAATTATGTCAAACAATGAATTAATCTTTGGACTAACTTATTGCTCATATAAAATACCTGATAATTGTCACACATTTATCACCATAGATGTCGTTGAAATTCTGTCAAATATTAACTTACCTTTGGGTCAATTAATAAACGCATGAATCACAAAAACATATAATCATATTAATATTTCAAATAAACTAATCCACGCAAAAGAGGTCACTTTAGCAGCACTTTGTTTCGACTAATTTATTTAAAATATTAGACATCCTTAATTAAAAGCCAAAATTTGAATTTATTTATTTCAAATTATTTACCTTAATTTCATCTTTCAATCAAATTAAAATATAATCATATATATTTATATAATTTTTCAAAACTAACATGCATTAAACCAATCAAAGCATGTATATATTATATATTTATTCATACAAAACTCCAACATGCATTAAACCAATCAAAGCATGCATATATTATATATATAATAAAATATATATTAAAGAATTAAGCCATGCATGTATGTTAACTTTTTTTTTAACATCAAAATAAATTTCTTATACCATTAAAAAATAAATAAAATATAATGCTTTCAAAGAAAAGGCACAAAGTGACATAAACATGATTTTGCAAATACAGTAGCACAAATCATGAATAAAGAAAACAACTGAATCGCAAGAAAAAGATTAAAACGAAAAAAAATTGTAATTGAATTCATCAATTCGAAAATCACTCAAATTAAAAAATTAAAAGAAAACCCTAAAATTTTAAGATGAATTCAAGATAATCAAGATTTTAAAAAAATTTACTTTAATATAAACCTTCAAAGATCAATATATAAACCCATGAAATTTCATGAATCAATTATTCAAAAGAAGAACCTTAATCAATTCTCAATGATTCGATATGGCGAGGCCCGGATGCCACTTGTTAGATTTGTAAAATAAATCTAAAAATAAAACTGAATAAACCAGGATCTATCATGTCAAATCATCAAGAATAAATCAAGAACAAAACTAGATGCGGAAGCATACCTGAATCCATGGATTCCTTGAAGTTTTACCGGATCTTGGGGATTTGATCTTCCAAATTAGCACATAAGAAATTCATAGAGTATCTGTTCTCTCTGTCCTAAAGATGGGATATTAGAAAAGATATCTTATGTATAATTTGGGGACCATAACCCTAATATTTATAACCTTGACATATTAGTTCTAATCAATTCCTAATTAGCCCATCATTAATTAGAATTTGATTAGAACTCAAGTACTAGAGTATCTACACATATTTGACCCATACTTTATTTAATAATTAAAGTCCAATAAAATTCTAACCAAATTAAATCACTTTTAATTTGGGCTAACCTATCATGATAGTAAATAGTAACATGTAACTACCCTTATTATATATGTGATGTCCATATTTTTCAACATATATGATATAGATACTATTTATTGACATGACATATTGGGTAGGCTCCGTGCACGTGGACACATATTCTATCTTAGAACTAACACGTGTTAATGTGGCCCTACGCGCGACCCCACACGCGCAACCTCGCAGGGGATTGCAGTCCACACTCTTCGATTACACCTCATCACATGAATCTGACTTGCGAACACATCATGCGAACTCAATGGAATCAGACCTGAATCCTACATCATAATAATTGGTCCCCTATTTTGTTCTAAAAAATGGTTATAAAGTGACTCTTTTTAGAACCTGGTTAGAAGTGGACTAAAATTGGAATGATAATATTTCAAAGTACTCCTTATTCTTTATTGTACAACGTTCATTTAACCACATGTATAGGAAAAAAATATTGTTGTCCATAAGTGATTGGTTCTTCACCATTGGGATTTGAATTGTCTAAAGTTAAGGAAACCCTCTTTAAAAAAGGGGTAACAAGGCCGTAGCAATCACACCGCTTGAATTCAAAATTTTGGAAGAAGATTTTCAGATGATAAACAGAGTTAATATTTTTGAGAATCTTAATTTCTCTTTTTATTTTCATCGATAGAGTATGGTTAGGACTGGAGGTAGTGGTCACGTTAATTTGGATAATTCCCAATGACAATAGGAGATACGAAATCTGGTGGAGGGCAAAAGCTACGTCTTTACCACGAAAAAGGAAGAAATGTATCGTGCCTTAGCCGCTTGTGGAATTAGACTTCCAAATTTTGTGTATGATTTTTCTATTCCTGAGGGCTTACATTGCTTGACGAAAACAATGACGGTAGTTTTTTACTCCCCTTGCACATCTTGGAAGCATACTTTCACTTACCCTATCCTTTCTTCTGCAATCTCCTTGGCGACTATCGACTAGCTTCCGACCAACTGTCCGATTTCTCTAGGTGGTTGGTCGTGGCATATTTCATAGAATGCTCTTGATATGAAGAGGTTCCGCTGATCGCTATATTTAAAAGTTTACACCAATTGAAGCCCTACAACCAAGGGGGTTCGTGTGGGTTTTTTTATTTTACTCCTTACGAGGATGGGAAGACACTCATTTCTAATAGATGTAACAACCTCCGTCTGGATTGCGAGAAATATACTCACATTTAGTATAAGTTGAATAATAGGTTCGGTTTCTCCATAAGATGGTATTTTCCTAATAAAAATATATGCTCTAAAAGGCAAGGTATCGTAACCGAGATGGGCTGGGCACAGTATTACAGACTTCTTCAGGGTTGTGTACTAGATTTAGAAGAAATGCTAACTGTAAGAAATGTCTTTAAGTATTGTCTGTTGGATTTGATCCCTAATGGATGGAGGCAAGCGATGCAGATGATGGAGTCGACACTAACATAGTTAGGCTTGTTCTTCCACAGTTTGCATGGCCCTACAGAGCAAATGATGAGCTAGCTTTTATAATTCTAGGTTTAAGGGTTGAGCCTAAGAATTACTTGTATAGCTTTTGTAAAATAAAGCCTTGCCCTTAGTCCTCTCAGCCTCTAATGCACAAATAAAATGGTGCAAACACACTTATGTTAACTGTTGGTGCTAATGTTAGATTGTTGATGGTGTAGGCACAACCTAGGGCACTGAAGACAGTTCTGAGGAGTATACAAGCTTATCAAGAGAGATTGACGAATATATGGACGTTCATTTCTATATGCAGAGTGTTCATGGTGGTCCTTCTGGAACTTTTGCTGATGAAGGTAATATGAACACTATAAAGAGGCAAAGAACTGCTGTGGGAACTTCAAACATTGTTTTAATTAGTGAGGATGAGAGTAGTGCAGGGGGAGCTTCATCGAAAAAGAAGAGGGAATCAACCTAGGGCTTCTAATGTTGTTGTACCCATTGCAATAGAGCCTGTTGCAAGCTCATCTCTTACAATTTCTCCTGTTCACTCCTCATCACCACTGATGTCAACAAACACTAATACCTTTGGAGTCATAATCAGTCATGGTTCTCTTAAGGGTTCCATGAAATATAACACTTTTCGCGATAAAACAGGGACTTTGTTTCCATAGTACGATCACTTGAATGTGAAAAAGTTTCCCTTCAACATTAATATGGTGGGAAAATAATGGGATAATCCTACTTTGGAGGAAACAAAAAGGTTATTTTGCCCTGATGCATCATCTAGTGATGCTAGAAGGCCTTTGTTGCGAGAGCAAGCAGTTTCTCTATAAGTATTGTTAAACGAGGCTTATATGGCTAGCATGGGGTTGGTTGAAGTTGTTGATCAAGTAGATACCCAGAGGATGGAAGTTGGAAATGGCTATCAGTTCGCAAAGGTAGCATTAGCACAAGCACACGAGCTCGAGTTGGATGAGGAAAACAAAATATTACAATAGCACAAGGAGAGACTACAAGAGCGATTTACTACTACTAAAAAGGATGTTGAGAAACTTCACGGTGAGCTCGCAGGTGAGCAGGAAAATAAACTAGTTCTCGAGGCTAGCTTGAGGAAAATGGATGAAAAGCATAAGCCTGTGGTGGCTAACTTAAGAAAGAACCATGAAGAAGCTATAGAGTAGTATAAGAAGGGGACAATGGAAAACCTAGATGCATATTTGCCTGATTTGAAGGCTAATTTTTTTATTTATGCTCAAATTATTGTAGGCCCTTTTGATGCACGAAGAGTAAACTTTGAAGCCCTTAACGAGCTAACAAGTACCCAATCAGATTTTGATGTCCATTTTCCTTCTAGGACAGCTTGGAAGGAGTTCACAGCAAAGTGGAAGAATTTGTCAAATTTTTATATTGTTGATGTTGTTAAAACAAGCTCTGCTCTTGAGGATCCCGTTGGTTCCAATGCTATCCATGCAGATAGAAATAAGGACAATGAATGCATAAGAGATGATGAATGAGGAGGTGATGGGCCGACTAACTCTTTAGGCGTAGATAATAACTAACTATTTCATTACTTGTAATGTACTCAATATGATAGCTTTTAAGATTAAGAAATGAAAATATTTGATTTTTGTTGATATGATATGCGTTTAATTGCTAGTGGACATGAACTTATTACCTAACCGCATGACAATGATAAGCATACTAAGTAATGAAAACTATTAAGGCAACTAACTTAGAGCAAATTATTCGTAGCTTTGAAATCACCATGATTAGGTCATAAATTGGTGTCGTTGTACATTAGCAATGCGAATGTATATTGGAAAACTAGTGAACAATCACAAGTTGTGGCTTTAAGCCTATACATTCGAAAAACCCAAGTTGTCACTTTGGATTTAACTAGTTTTTTGTAATATTAGCTACAAATACAGATTATCTAGTTGTTTAAAAGTCACGATCTTAAATCAGCTAACTCAAAAATGGATAAGTTGCGATCTTAAATCAACTAACCTTTGTCAAATCAATCGTGAACGTAGGTCACGAGTTGTTTAAGAGCTACAATCTTAAATCAACTAACTCAAATATGGATAGGTTGAGATATTAAATCAACTAACCTTTGTAAAATTAGCTGTAAACATAGGTTATCAAGCTGTTTAGGAGTTGCGATCTTAAATCAGTTAACTCAAAGATGGATAGATTGCACAACAAACTTTTGTAAAATCAGTTGTGAACGTAGGTCATCGAGCTATTTAGAAGTTGCGATCTTAAATCAGCTAACTCAAAGATGAATAGGTTGTGATTTAAATCAGCTAACCTTTGTAAAATCAACCGCGAACATAAGTCGTCGAGCTATTTATGAGTTGTGATCTTAAATCAGCTAACTCAAATATGAATATGTTACAATCTTAAATCAGCTAACCTTTGTAAAATCAACCTTAAACGTAGGTCATTGAGTTGTTTAGAAGTTGCGGTCTTAAATCAGCTACCTCAAAGATGAATATGTTGCAATATTAAATCATCTAACCTTTGTAAAATCGGCTGTGAGTGTAGGTCATCGAGCTATTCGGAAGTTGCGATCTTAAATCAGCTAACTCAAAGATGAATAGGTTGTGATCTTAAATCAACTAACCTTTGAAAAATCAGCATCTTTAAATAATACTTCTTTATTAAAATATAGTTTTGTTCATACATAGTATTTCTTTAAATGGCAAGCATTCCATATTCACAGAAGAATAGCGCTGTCCATTTTAGCCAACTTACAGGCTCTATAACCTACCTTCTGTATCACTTTGTAAGTCCCCTCCCAATTTGGAGTCATCTTTCCCTGTTGTGTTGCTAGAATGCTAGCCTCAGTATTTCTAAGAACCAGGTCACCCACTTGAAACTGTTTATTCCTCATTTTAGAATTGTAATAACGAGCCACCTATTGAGCTCATGCAGTAGCTCTGACTTCTGACATTTCTCTAATTGTAGCATTCTGTTCGAGTGTATACCTATCTCAATAGGGACTACTGCCTCTGCTCCATGAACAAGTTGGAACTCAGTTTCTTCAGTAGCTATATGAAGTGAGGTTCGCAAGGCCCAAAAAATTCCTGATAGTTCCTCCAACCAAACTCTTTTAGTATCATCTACTTTCTTTTTTAAAGTTGTTAGAATTTTTTTATTTATGACCTCCACTTGACGATTTGTCTGGAGAGTCTTGATGGATCTTTGAGCTAAATCAATATGTAAATCCTTGCAAAAAAATTTAAATTTTCCTTAGAATTGCATCCCATTATCTGTTATTATTAAGCGAGGGATACCAAATCTACAAACAATAGACTTCCACAAAAAGGATTCTATCTGTTTTCAGCAATTATAGCTAAGGCTTCAACTTCCATCCATTTGGTAAAATACTCTACAAACACCACTATGAACTTCTTCTACACTGTAGCTATAGGGAATGAGCCTAGAATGTCGACTCCCCAAGTTGCAAACATGACTTGCAACGACTCTGTTGGTGATCTTTGTACTTAAGCGTATTTTTTAGAAGAACCACAGGTACGAACCATATGAAGCATATCCTTCTGCAAAGTTGACCAATATTACCATTGTCTAGAAACTTTTTGTGCAAGTAACCTAGCACCGAAATGATCGTCACAGATTCCTTCATGTATCTCTCTTATTACATAATTAGCTTTTGAAACATTGTAGCAACGGCTGGAATACCCCTTTTCTATGGAGTATACCCTCTAAAAAGGTATATCTAACAATTATACAATAAATTATTTTAATGAACTAAAAATGGCACAATTCATTCATTAATTAAATGGTAATTAATCTAACATCATGATCACTTGGTAATTCTTATATATTTAGTTGGAAACAATAATATCATATCTTGCAACTTTTGACTTTAATTGGACAAGATCCCTTATCAATAGAAGTTTCTTCCCCTCACAAAATTTAGATGATAGGAGTCATCCATGTATCCTCCTGATCCAGAGTACAGATCTGCTGCATGTTATAGCTCGAAACGTCTTTGTACTCAAGCAATTTTTTTCCTCTCTGTTTGATGAAAATAGAGGATGCCAGCTTGGAAAGTACATCTGCTCAAGTATTATCTTTTCTTGATAGCTGTTTCACTTGCACTTTTTTAAATCAGGTGAGTAGTTGTGCTACTATATAATGTTATTTCTTCAAATTCAATTCCTTTACTTCGTGATCTCTACTCATCTACTTAGCAATCAATTAGGAATCTGATAACATGCTAATTTACATGACATTTTATGTTTAATTCGGTTTATTTCTGAATTGATCCTTGCTAGATTGGTACTTTTATGTTTTAATCTTGTCAGGGATGCAATTGGGACGTTAAGAGACAAAACCGAGTAGAATAATTTCTGAATTGATCCTTGCTAGATTAGTCCTTTATGTTCTTTTCTTAACCATAATCATCAAACCACTTCCATAGTTTACAAAGCATGAATAATTTCATGCTTCATTAAATTTCATATTAGCCTTAGGTCGGTGTTCTTTCCAACTGGGAATCACGAGATAAGTATTTGTGCCAAAAATTCTTCTAATCGGTATTCACATTTTTCTTAAGTATCGGGATTGACAACTCATCCTTTAAAGTTAACTCGATTACAAGTCAAAAAGTGCACGTTGGGATGGATTCGTGTTTGCTGACAGTTAGAGAAATGAATCGGTCGTGCTGTATTCAGATCTCCGAGAACAAATCAAGGAAGAAGTGATCAGGTTTAAACGACCCCTGCGGTTAAGGCTGTTAATTTGAGTTGGGTTCTTGAATCAGAATCTTGAATCGGGAACTCGTGTATCTCGGTTAGATAATCGGTAAGTGTTGGTTTCCAGGTCGTACCAAACTAGCTACGAGAGGAAGAATTGGTGGTTAGGACATTCTTAACTGCTATAACCGACTTATCATTGGAGGAGAAGATTAATTTTCGAGGATCGATTTTTGATACAAAATTTACCGAGTCTAAGGCTAAGGCTTATTATTTCTGTTTGCAAAATTCTGAATTTATTTCTCAAACTAAATTTATTTCTAATATTATTTAATTGTTTATTTACGCTGATAGATTATTTACTTTCTAAACGGTCTCGAAACCCCTCGATTACTTGTTTATTTTTGTTGCAGGTACGTTTGGAGTCGTGGGCACGACTCTTGCCATGACCTTTGACAAAATGAACATTCTGTTCATAAGTAAACACGGAAATTGATTACAACATCCAAACTACCACTTTTTACTACAATTTAGAGTTATTTCTGTAGGAATTATTTTTGGTAGTTTCGACACCCATCAAATTTTTGCATCGTTGCCGGGAACTAGAGATATTTTTCTAATTTTTGTTTGTTTACCTTATGACCAGATTAGAATCAGGAACTCTAGAGTTTGAACCAAAAATTGAGAAATTGGCCCGACAATAGCGGAAAGAAGCCATTCGACGTGGTAAACGGCCAAATCCCAGATTCAAAACCATATCATACACCGAGGAAATTTTCTCATTTGACGAACCAAACGAGATGGCTGAACAGACAATACGCTAACTCGTTGCGGTACCGGATGAACAACAACCCTTATGAATAACCCATCTGGCAGGAGGAACGCCGTTCGAGTTAAAGTCGGGTTTGATCCATTTACTACCCACTTTTCATGGATTACAGAACAAAAATCCACACACCCACCTTAAAGAGTTCATATGGTGTGCACAAGCATGAAGCCTCAGGGAGTAACCGAAGACCAAATCAAACTTCGTGCTTTTCCTTTCTCATTAGCAGACTCTGCTAGAGAGTGGCTATTTTATTTACCACCGGGAGCTGTCAACACATGGTTTGACATGTCTCGTTTGTTTCTTGACAGGTTCTTTCCTGCAGCTCGAGCAACCGAACTAAGGAGGGACATTGTGGGAATCCATTAAAATGACACTAAATCGCTCTACGATTACTGGAAGCAATACAAAAAGTTGTGTGCAAGTTGCCCATAACATGGACTGACTGAACAGTAACTTTTGCAATATTTCTATGAGGGTTTGCTTCCGATGGAAATACAAATGATAGATACTGCAAGTGGAGGGGCACTAGTCAATATGACTCCTTAGAGAGCACGAGAGTTGATTTCGACAATGGCTGCTAACTCTCAATAATTTCGACCTGCCATAGAACCCACGAGACGGGTTCATGGGTTAAGTTCTCTATCTCTAGAAGATAAAATTGATAAGCTAACTAACATTGTTCAAACTTTTCTTGTAGATAAAACGAGCCCAGCACGGTTGTGCGGAATTTACGCTAACCCAGAACATCTGATGGACTCATGCCCGATTTTACATGAGGATTCGAAAAAACTAGCAAATGTTACCGGGAACTTTCCAAGACCATCCCAGATGCGATATGACCCTTACTCGAACTCATATAATGTGGGGTGGAAAGATCACTCGAATCTTAGTTATGGGTTGAATCCTCGGTACAATCAGCTGTACCAATAAAGACCACCTCTGAATCAACAATTACCACTCCTAAAGTCATCTTTGGAAGCTATAGTAAAAAGGCTAGCCAATAGTTCTGAAAAGTTTCGGCTAAAAACTGAAATGTATTTGCAGAAGTTAAATAAGCAAGTGAGCAAGCTTGCGCTCACAGTTAGTCGTTTGGAGTCCCAAAGTAAGATGTCATCCTAAACTGAGCCTAATCCTCGACACAATGTAAGTGCTATAGCGTTGAGGAGTAGGAAGGTTTTGGATCCCGTACCTGGCACGAGTTGTGCCCACAACGTTGGTCGAGATAAGAAGAAACTTGACACAAAGGCTCTAGTGGAGTCAATACCAAAAAAATCATTTGCAGTACCACCTCCATTTCCTGGAAGGCTAGTCCAATGCAAGAAAAAGCGAGAAGAGAAGGAGATCCTCGACACCTTTTAAAAGGTAGAAATCAACATACGTCTTCTTGATGCGATTAAAAAAATTCCATGGTATGCAAAACTTAAAATAATTATACACAAGTAAGAGGAAGCTCGTGGGCAATGAAAAGGCGAGTGTCGAAGAAAATGTCTCCACTATTTTACAAAGAAAAATACCACCTAAATGTAAGGACCAAGGTATGTTTTCCATATCTTGCAAAATAGGTAGTGTCGGTATCAAAAAAGCCATGTGTAACGTAGGTGCATCAATTAATGTTATGCCTTTGTTAATTTATAAAATACTTAATGTGAGTCCTTTGAAGGAAATAGGTGTAATTATTCAGCTTGCAGATAGATCTGTAGTGCATCCAGAAGGAGTGCTGAAGGATGTTCTTGTTAAGGTAAACGAGCTAATATTTTCTGCAGACTTCTACATTATCGACATAGAGGATGACAGCTCGGCCAATTCGTCTGAGATACTTCTTGAGAGACCATTCTTGAGTACCACGCGAACGAAAATTGATGTTTGGAGTGGAACACTCACCATGGAATTTGACGGTGAAGTGGTTAGGTTTAATTTTTATGAGGATATGGGACATCCCAATGATAAGTTAAAAATCGTACCTTGTAGGAATGTAGATCTCGATTTTAAGGAAGAGAAATTATCGATGATCCAAAAACCAATACGTGAAGCTGTCATGAAAGTCTCAAAATTAGATCTTAAATCGTTTCCAGAACGTACAAGGATTCCAACAGAGAAAAATGTAAACTTGAACGGAGAAGCTCAAAGACACCTCAATCCACTAATGATAGGGGAATCTGGGAAGGGCTTTAAGAATAGTGGGCAAAGGTCGAAACTTTTCTGCAAGAATATCCAAGTGCACGAGATAGAAAAATTAATTCTCAATGAGCCAAATGGATAACATTTATGGTCATCGAGCTAACAAAGTTAAACAAAAGCACTTTTTAGGAGGCAACCCAAATTTATTTTCCTTTATTTATTTGAGTTTTAGTAAGATTTAGGTTGTAAATAAATAAATTTTTATTTAATCCAGTGAATTTGCTGTTTTCAAGAACGTAATGGAGGTTATGAATTTTTCCAAAAGTCAAATAATGATGGTGGCGTGGGCACGCCGTGCTAAATGCTGACAATTATTTCCCAACGCCAACAACATCGATGGAAACACATAGGGAGTATTCTTAGCCTTTCTTTTTGCTTGTTGTTTGAGTTACTGAACTTTATTGCATATAAAATATGCTTAAGGACAAGCATAGAATAAGTAGGGGGATTGAAAATTGTAAATATGCGTGATTTTTGCTGCATGTCTCTCTTTTGCATACGTTCAATCTTATGCTAGATTTATTCGATGTTTATTCCAACATTGGGCCTCAATCTCATTACTTAGTCAATTTGGATAATTGGACAAATTTTGAATTAAAGTGTTCAAAGTATCTAGATTAGTCGACATTTGTGTTTTAAGGTTGATATATATAACTAGATTTCTCATATAAATTGATTGTTTGAAAAAAAATATTTGCTTGTACATAAATAATTTACTTGTTCATAAATAAATAAACTGAATAAATAAATAAAGGCTCAAGTTATGAGTGAAAGTTTAGAAAACGTGACCGGATTGGGTAACCAGGATAGAGTGCTTGGGTTGTCATTTTATCTCGCGTAAAAAGGTTCGAGTGATAAATCGACAATTTGCAAACATTCCGCTAGCCGAGCCTTCAAAAAAAAAGATTGTTTGAGCTGAGTAACCGAGATAGAGTGCTTGGGTTGTCATCCTAGTTCGCGAAAAAGGATTGATCGTGTCTAAAATTTTTTATTAATGCGTAGTTAATTAATAATGCCTTAAAAATTTTGGATTCAAACTCAATTTAGTGAAATGATTTAGTTCACATATTTCAATTTTATGACAATTGTTGATTAAACTATAGGTTTTGAGCATTTATTTATTTTTTTCTATGTTGTTTACATTGGTTATGGATGTAAAAAAGAGGCTCGATTCTTAATAAATTGTAGAACAATTTCTAATGTTTGAAAGACCAATATGCTTGAGGATAAGCATGAGCTAAGTAAGGGGATTTGATAACATGTTAATTTGCATGACATTTTGTGTTTAATTCGGTTTATTTCTGAATTGATCCTTGCTAAATTAGTACTTTTATGTTTTAATCTTGTTAGAGATGCAATTGGGATGCTAAGAGACAAAAAAGAGCAGAAAAGGACCAAATTGAAATACAACCAATAAAAATGAAGCCGAATAAAAAATGCGGAGAAAAGCCAAGGACTCATCAGAATTTTTGACTTTTAAAAGCCAAAAATAGAAAAAGCCTTATTTTATTTTTATTTATTATTTATTATTTTGATTTTATGTTAAATTAGTTAAGTCCAAAAATAGCAAATTCTATGTATATAAATAGGGCCTTAATGTCCTTTGGAAATCATCACTTAATTCTACATTCCTACTTCAATTTGGAATTAAATTATTCTCGTTTGTCTTTCAAACTGGTAAGAGCATACTGCTACTTTCGTTTGCATTTTTCTTGCTTTTACAAAATTGGGCTAATTTCTTTCCAAGTCTTTTTTGTTCCTTTCTTCACCATAATCATCAAACCACTTCCCAAAGTTTACAAAGCATGAATAATTTCATGCTTCACTAAATTTCATATTAGCCTTAGGCCGGTGTTCTTTCCGATCGGGAATCGTGATATACATATTTGTACCAAAAATCCTTCTAATCGATATTCACATTTTTCCTAAGTATTGGGATTGACAACTCATCCCTTAAAGTTAACTCGTTTTCAAGTCAAAAAGTGCATGTTGGGTTGGAGTCGTGTTTGCTGATAGTTGGAGAAACGAGTTGGTCGTGCTGTATTCGAATTTTTGAGAACAAATCAAGGAAGAAGTGATCAGCTTTAAACGACCCCCGCGGTTGAGGCCGTTAATTCGAGTTGGGTTCTTCAGAACGCAAGGCTGCCGGAATCTTGAACCGAAAATATGTGTATCTCGATTAGATAATCGGTAAGGGTTGGTTTGCAGGTCGTACCAGGACCAACTACAAGAGGAAGAATTAGTGGTTAGGACATTTTTAACTGCTATAACTGACTTATCATTGGAGGAGAAGATTAATTTTCGAGGATCGATTCTTGATACAGAATTTACCCAGTCTAAAGGCTAAAGCTTATTATTTCTGTTTGCAAAATTCTGAATTTATATCCCGAACTAAATCTATTTCTAATATTATTTAATTATTTATTTACGCTGATAGATTTTTTACTTTCTAAACATTCTCAAAACCCCCCGATTACTTGTTTATTTTTGTTGCAGGTACATTTGGAGTCGTGGGCACGACTCTCTCCACAACCTTTGACACAACGAACATTCTGTTCATAAGTAAACACGGAAGTTGATTACAACATCCAATCCCTGTGGACTCGACCCTACTACCACTCTTTACTACAATTTAGAGTTATTTCTGTAGGAATTATTTTTTATGGTTTCGACGCCTATCAGAATCTATGTGCACCACCAATTCCTTATCCCCTAATTGGCAAGCTAATTGCAATCTCAATATCAAGGCTTCATACTCTACTGCATTATTAGATGCCTGGAAATCGAAAGAAAAACCATATTGCCATTCATTATTAACAAGGTTAATTAAAAGCATGCCTTCTCCTGATCCTAACTTTGTCGTAGAGCCATCAACATAAATCTCCCAAGTTTTTGAGCTATCAGGCAAACTCATACCCTTCTGTAGTGAATCAACTACTATATTATGCATAATCAATTGAAAATATTTTTTTAGAACATGGGTATGTCTTTGTTATATGCCATTATAAGAGGTAATAAGTTAATCGTACAATTTTCATTAGTTAGTTCTTGTAGAGGATAAAAAATATCAACGAGCTTAATTTTATTAATATTTCGCAAACTAACATTTCATATTATAAACCATGGTACCAGTGGGATTGACAGATTTCTCAAAAAGCATCTGACTATAAATCAGTCAAATCTACCTTTTATCGCTATATCGCTATTCTCAGAACGTACTCTACGCCAAACTCAGCTAACTCAATCCCTCATTTTGTCATTCTCCCTGAGGTGTCAACTCTGGACAACATGTCTTTAAGTGTTGATTCATCATAATAGAAGCGGCATGAACTTGGAAGTATAGACACAACTTGCAAGCTAAAACAATTAAAGCAGAAAACAAGTTTATAAATTTTTTAATACCTTAGTTCACCATTCTGCAACACTTTACTGGCGTAATATAGTAGGAACCGGCGAACACTTTTTGCCTTAACTAAAACAACTACAATTGTCTCCTCTGAGGTCGCCAAATAAACATAAAGAGTTTCTTCCACGCGTGGTGATATCAACAGTGGTGGGGATGTGAGATACATCTTGATGCTTTCAAAGGTTGTCTGGCATTCTTCAATCCATGAGAAAGAAGTTTGCAGGGCTTTAAAGAAAGGCAAACATTTATCTTTCATCTTTGAAACAAATCTATTAAGCGCAACCACTCTTCCTGTTAAACATTGTATATCCTTTATCGTCGTTGGAGGAGGCATATCTAAGATGGTAAGAATATTTTATGAATTAACCTCAATTCCTCTTTTCGAGACCATGAAGCCTAGAAATTTACTAGCTCTTAAGCCAAAAGCACATTTATCAATATTCAACCTCATGTTGTGAGTTTGCAACACAGCGAATGCCTCAGACAGGTTTTCCACATGCTTATTAAAAGTAAAAACTTTTACAAACGTGTCATCAACATAAACCTCAATGCTACGCTCAATCTGATCTCTAAAAATTTTGTTCACTAGTATTTGGCAAGTTGCACTCGTATTTTTCAAACCAAAAGGCATGACAAGGTAACAAAATAATCCTTCTTCCATAACAAAGTTCGTCTTGTCCTGATCCTCTGGGGCCATAGATATCTGATTATACCGGGAGAAATCATCCATAAAACTCATGAATCTATACCTCAAGGACACATAAACCAACCTATCAATTGAAGGCAAGGGAAATCTGTCCTTTGGGCAAGCTTTATTAATGTTGGTGAAGTTGATACACATTCTCCCCTTACCATTAGCCTTTTTCACCATCACCACATTTGAAACCCAGTCAGGGTATGCAACCTCTTTGATGAATCCAATTTATAACAAATTTCCCACTTCTTGCCTTACGGCTACTACAACTTGAGACGCGAACTTTCTTTTCTTTTGTTTCACAGGTTTAGCCTCGAGAAAAAACATTCAATATATGAAAAATTATACAAAGATCCATCCTTGGCATATTTGCAGCCGACTAGGCAAAAATATCAACATTTGCCCTTAAGCATTTTACCAAGTTCTCCCTTTCCTCTACTGCTAATATCGATGAAATCTTAACCACCTTGTCTACATCATCATAAAATAATTAAAAATTTTCCAAAACTTTTGCAGTTTTTGGTTTTTTCACTCTCTCCTCATTCCTAGCATCCAAACTTTCCAAATAAAAGCTGACTATTCAGTCATATTTGTTGCGAACTCTACCCCTGCTGCACCTGTTCGCACGTTTGCTTCACAGACAAAATATGGCACTGTTTAGTTGTTTTTTGATCGAATTGCATGAATCATGTACTAATTCTTGTAGGAAACTTAATCTTTATGCAAAAGGTCGCTACCATCATCTTGGCTATTCTCATTATAGGATGCCCAAAGATAGCATTGTACACGATGAGATGATTGACTACAAAAATCTGGACATACTCCGTCGTGGTATACTCACCATCCCCCATGGTAACAGGGTAAAGTGGTGTAACCCTTTACCCCAATAGGATGGTTCGTGAAGCCATACAATGGGCTCGCCCTCTTCAATGCTTGCTCCTTCAAACCTATCCTCTAATAAGCTTCCAAGTCAATACCTCAACTGCACTGCCACTATCTACTACTATTATTTTCACCTCACAGCCTACAATAGCTGCTGAAACCACCATCAGATCAATTCTTTCTTCATCACAAACCAATTCTTCATCTTCATTACTAAAATCCACTCTCCACTTTTCCTACTAACACAACCTTTTAGGCGAACTAATCGACATAACACTCTTGAGATACACCTTTCTCTTCGCATTAGAGGTTGTCCAACCCTCATCTATCCCAATTATTACATGAATAGTTCCTCTCACCTTCTGCTTACCTTTGGCCTCAGTTATTGAACTTTGCCCTGACTCGTCAGTACCTTGAGCCACAAAATCTTTCAACTCACATTTCCTAAGTGCTTCTTCGATAGCATCCTTTAAAGAAGAACAATCATCAATTTTATGTTCTTCATCTTCGTGAAAAGCATATCTTTCTCTCGAGCTTGACCTTCTTAAATTATGACTTATAAGTAGAGGAGCTGGCAGAATACCAAGGTTTTTTACCTAGCTAAGAATATAGGCACACGTAGCATTCAAAGGAGTGTACATTTCAAATTTACCATAAGAAGGATACCTTCTTTCATGCTCAAGTTGCGACCTCTGAAATGTTCTAAGTGATTTATTTGTGACTTCCCTTTTTGTTGTCCCATGCCTTGCACACAAAAAGATTAAGAAGATGTAACGACAGCGAACACCTTCTCTGTTCCTTGACTGCCTGTCATCCCTGTGGAATGTACCGCAAGCTACTCTATTTATTTCTTCAACTTCAACAAACTTGTGGGCCCACTCTTCTAGATATGCCAAGCTCTGAGGTCGGTTGTACATGTTCATTTAGAAATCCCATGATAAAGGTATCAATGGCCTACTGATCCTCCAGGTTCTTTGTATTTAACGTTGCTGCATGAAAACGTTTAACATAATATTATAAGCTATCACCCTCCTTCTGCTTAACAAACAGCAGCCCTATAAGTGTACTTATTATTGTCCTGTGTGCTCAAATTCTACCCAAAAACATATGGTCCAACTACAAAAAAAAAATCTAAATAGAACCTTGCAAGAGGGACAAGTACTAGTCCTTTACACTGTCTTTGAGAGTTGTCGAAAAGGCTTTTCATTTCGTGGCATCAAAAACTCTTAACACATTCATGTAATCGTTATATTGCATGAGAATTGCTCGAGGATCCCTTATACCCTCAAACATTTCTTTTGAAACTTTAAAATCAGGTGTCAAGCTCACCGTTGCAACCTTAATAGTCAACGAATTGTTAGAACACAATAACCAATCCATATCCTGAAAATTGGGATGTAAAGCCTGTACATCCCTTTGCAGAGCATCTATCTCACTCTGCCACGACTTTTTATGCAATTTAGAACCATCCTTATGCATTTCACTATTATCATGAAGATCATCAAACTGCACATTCTTCCTTAAATCTTTATTTTGCTTCAACAATTCCTACTGAAGCATCTGTTGTTGTTCAAATCTAGCACTTTGTAGAGTCATTTGCTCATTCATTAATCTCATCTATTCTTGAAGAGTAACAAAATATTGTGAAAACGCATCTTGGTTAGAGGGGAATGACAGTCTTTGACCAAAAAGAATACCCTGACCAACAAGGATATTTAAATCGAAGGAGTTTGAGGCTCTTGCATGAGCCGGGTTACCTACATTCTCTGGTCGGCCGGTCGGTAAACCAACCAACAAACAAATCAGGTTCACTAGGTTGGTTTCCTGCACCGAAATCCCTAAGTTTTCCAGTGAAAATATTAATAGGGGAATTTTCATTGGGGTGAGCCATTTTCAATTTTTGCAAACTAAAGGTTTGAATATCAGAAGTCTATCCACGCTCATCGCACTAATTGTTGATGTATTTTTCTCTCTTGTCTTCTCAAAGAATGATGCTCACCTATTTATATGATATGGATATTGTTCGCTGACATGACATATTGCGTAGGCTCCATACACGTGGACACATATCTTATCTTAAACTTAACACGTGTTTACGTGGAACCATGTGCGATCCCTCGCGAGCGACCTCGTAAGGGATTGCAATCCATACCTTGCGATCGCACCTCATCACGCAAACCTGACCAGTGAACACATCATGCAAACTCAATGGAATCAAACCCGGATCAAACCCAAACCCATTTGGATTCAGACCATTTGGACCCAAGATAACTGACATCGTAACAAACCTTCAATTTAATTTTGTAAATGATGTGTGTAATGATAAAATACATTATACTTTTAAGGAAAAACTCAAATTTAAACTTCAAAAACAAAAGAACGACCACTAACTTCGAAAAAATTAATACTTATAAACCATAAAACATACATAAAAATCCCCCTACGACCCAAATCTTAACACAAAATGCTAAAAATATTAGTTTCTTAAATCATTCTTAAAACAAGAGATTCCATAGTCTCATCACAACTTCAATGTGGAAGAAGAGCCAAATTATTTAGTTACTTTGAGATTCTATAAATCATCCAATTTGCTAGGTAGCTTCGTTATGTTTTGTGATTCTAATAACATTTGAAAATTATGAGCGTCACACACACAAAAATAGCCCAAAATAGAGCTACACCAACTAACACTTTTACCATCTACAAAATGAAAGTTTAACGCTTAATTGTTACCAGCTTTTCGAAATTAAAAATTTAACTCTAATTGTTAATTCTGTTAAATTTCTTATTAAATTCAAATTTATTAGTTTTAATTCACGATTTGACCCTTGAAGTATACCCATTTTTGCATTTTGGTATTTACTTTTCTTGACCCAATTTGATACCTAAAGTACACTCACTTTCCAATTTGGTACCTAAAGTATCTGTTATATTTTTTAGTCCATTTTTTGTTACATATGTTGAAAAGAATTTATAGCCAATCACAGAGTACCACGTGGCTCCTTTTTGTAAGAAATAAATATTTTATTAAATGTATATATACATTAAAAATATATAAAAATAGAAATAAACATATAAAAAATTCAAATATATATATAGAATCTAGAAAAAAAACATAAATTATAAAAATAAAATTACAAAAAAATATGATAAATGAAAATAATTTAGTTGAAATTAATAATAATATTATAAAAAAATGTAAACAAAAATGGTATACAAGGACAAGATTATATACAACGAAATAAAGGAAATGCTTAGTGGTATATAATTTGGTGTACCATATTTTTACAATTTTTTAAAATATTTTTATTAATTTTAACTAATTTCTTTTCATTTATCGTATTTTCACGTGGTACTTTGTGATTGGCTATCAACTTTATTTAACTTCTATAAAAAATTAGATAAAAAAAATATATATCAAGGCATACTTCAAATACCAAATTGGGAAGTGAGTGTACTTTAGGTACCGAATTGGATCAGAAAAAAATTTAAATACCAAAGTGAGATAACGAGTATACTTCAAGGGCCGAATCGTAAATCAAACCAATCCATTACAACATCATTTTTCCATTACACCGCTACAAAATGAATATTTTTTAAATTATAAAATGTTACACTAACGAATTTAATAAAATCATTTTAATGAGATTAACAATCGGATCTGAATTTTTTTAATTTGAAAAGTAAGACTAAATTTTAAATATAAAAAAATTCAAGGACTTGAAGCATATTTTAACCTTATTTTATTTCTTTGGAATTGTGTCCGATTTGTGAAAAAAATTTAATGCTAGTTTCTATTCACTTTTTTTTTATAGAGAATATCATTATTCATAAAAAGCCTTTTTTTTTTGTTACTATTTTCTGTATCCGTTTTACTAAATCTCTAGTTAAAATTTGTTCGATTATTCAACCCAACGGATAGACATATAGGTCCAACTTCGTAAAAAAAAAAAGGGTGGACCAACTCGTAGATAATGGGTTGGATATGGATTTCAGCCATTGACAGTGGGACGGAATAGCCAATGACACTGAATACGGTGCACTAAGAGCCGCAAATAAGTGATGGGAAACAATGTGTTTCAGCATTTAAGGATAGTGCATTGCGATCGCCTCACTTTATTCTAATTATGCTGCCCTATAAATATATATAGACACATGCATAAATATATATATATTGGTTGAACAATTTTTTTTTAAATATTTGTATTCAGTATTTGTGTTGAAAACTTCTTTAATATATGCTTCATATCCAAAGTTGAGGAATAATTGCGAGTACAACGCTGCAGAAGTCATATGATAAAGTCTTAGCATCTTCAGCTAGATGTAAAAACAGGGTTGAGCAAATGCTAAGCTTGAGCTTAACTCAAAACATAAAATGTTGTGTTTTTTGTTGTAAATAGTCCTTGCTAGTTCTAGTTTCAAAAATCCAACTCAATCCATTAGGGCTTTTTTAGTCATGATTTTCTTGATGAACCCCCACAGCATCTGTATTAGCTGATGATTTGCATTAGATAACAATAATCCAAAGAAAACAAACATTATGTTAAATTCTCACAAGGATATTTCGAGCAAACATACTGTCCGACACTTGCACTCGAATTTGAGTAACTAGGTAGACCATGGTTATCAGTTACAACATGTTATAAACTAGGAATCCCTTATAATTCTTTCCTTCCTACATCTAAATCCAATCTTCTTGTAGTACATATAGAGAAGATCTAATTTATATGGTACGCAAACTATCATTGATTATGTGTATATGTTGGAGAAGAATCAGTTCAATGACTTTAAATTCCACAGAAGTAAAGACTGTGCAAAGGGCATAAGTTATCAAGTTCATTTAAGTGAATGAAAAAGAAAAGAAACCACAAACAAGCAACAACCATCACACTTACCACAGTGTGATGATCAACGCTAAAATAAGTTTTTCAAACTCATAATGTTAAAATCAAATGAAATGAAATTCCTCTATCAGTACCGCTAGGAAAAACCAGAATGATCCTTTTACGGCAAGGAATGATTTTGGTTTCTATTTCAATGAATGAAGGCATCCATACTATTGCTTCGACATTTTCATTCTATTTGAAGTACCAATGTTTGATATCCTTTCCTAATGCATATTGAGATATAGGTATAAAATATGACCCTCTAAATGCACAAAAATCTCATAAAAGCATCCAATACTTGCCACCTGAGTCCAAGCATTATACCATTATAGGAGAAACCAGATACAGGCCTACAGTAGCATAGCTAAACACTAAAGAATTAATGGATTTATCTTGTGGTGGGGTATCAAGGGCTGTTTTTTTTCAAAAGAGGGGTTTGATTTAAGGATGACATCTCTTCAGTCCATGGAATAGGTTTGGTTGGAGAGAAGCATATATTTAACTGAGATTTGATTCATCGTCAGAAAAGGACAGGGAGGTCAGGTCAAGTCAGGTCAGATTTGATAGTAACTTGTATATTAACCCTTCTCTTCTCCACTCCATAGCTACACTTCTTCAACAGAAAGAAGTAAGTACCTGAGAATTTTCTCAAGATTTTTAGGCACTTACTGGAAAGATATTCAGAAACCAAGAAAACAAAAAATGAAGGTTCATAATTTCCCTATCAAACACCAAGTCAATTTTTATAAATACTCTTATAAATACTCTTATCAGGGAAGTCTCAGATCCCAAAAATTCAAGTTAAACATGCAATTATATTAAGCAGGTTAAAATTAACAACCTTAAATATACAACAATATAAGAAAAACCCAGAAAGATACCACTTAGGACAAAGCAGCTATATATGGTAGGTTAAAAACATAAAATTTTGGGGGGGATTTTTATTTTTTTCAAGCTTTGATACCTTTGATACCTCTAGCACATCTTGTAATAACTTCACACCCTCGGTTGTAATGATTCGCTTGATGACCGCCATTGCAATCATAGTAAGAAGCACCAGGGGTAGCACATGGGACCATGTCTCTCCTCAGTGTCTCATAGCTAATGTACTTCCTTTGCATCACCAGCACCCTCCTGTTGCTCTCTGACTCCATTTCTTCCTCTTCTAAACAATCTTCAAGCTTTTTGGTGCAAACCCTTCTTGCCCTTGCATCGATTTCACTGCTTGCCAGTGCACTATCGAGGTCTAAAATCGAGACAGAATTACAGGTATGGAGGAAGAGAAGGGATAGGAAGATGCTGATGAAGATGAATTTGAAGTTGAAAGTGGGCATTTTGGTTTTGGGTTGGATTTTTTGAAGGGTTTTTCAAGTTTGATTCAGGGATTTGTTGGTATGATTGTTTGATCTTTCATGTAGAATGAAGGAATGGAGGTTTTTGATGGATGAGGACAAGACATGGAAATACAGCATCAAAGCTTACATACATATATACTTATGTTACAAACCAAATTATACCACTTTGCTTCGAAATACAGTAAAGAGTGGAGTGGGGACTCATTTTCTCTCTCTCGATATATAAGGAAAAAAGAAAGACAAGTTGAAAGTAACTGCAAGGTTAGAATAATTTAGAAATAAATAAAAAATTATCAATTTGATCATCATTGATTAATCAAGAAAAAATTGACAAAAGTGTCAAGAAAAGAAAAAAAATAAGTTGACAGTAATCAGTAATTGTAATATTAGAATAATTTAGAAACAAATAAAAAATGTATCAATCTGATCATCATCAAATCAACACGACAATAAACATTGTTTAATCAAGAAAAATTGGTAAAGGTTTCAAACAAACTCACCACATCATTAATACACAAAAAGTTAAGTATTGAATAATTCATCTTTCTTTTTATCATCTCGAATTTATCTTCATCATTATAACTATTATAATAAAATTTATAATAGAACTAATGGCACTTTTATATTAACAAGTTTTACATATTTGTCAAAACAGGATTAAAAATTAAAAATAAAACATTCGTCTAGGATAAAATAAAAAGCACAAAAAAATGTGAAAAAATGAAATTACAAAATTTTGGAAATTTTTTTTGATAATGCCGACTAGAATTAAAAAAAAACTATGAAAGCTAATATGAAGAAATCGTGACTAACAACCAATTCAATTACTCTTAGAAATATAATATATAAAATAAATTTTTATCTCTTACAAAGAAGTATGAAATAAATAGGATCAAAATTCACCTTTTATTTTTTATATTTACTTTTAATTGTGGTTTTAAGTATATTTTAAATTAATATTAAATCACTAAATAAAATGTAATTATTTTTACCTAATATCATTAATGTCTAATTACTCTTTATAATGTGCATGTAACTAAAATTTGATGTTAAAATCAATTTAAATACCATTTTTATATTAATTTTTTTTCTTTCAATAAATAGAGTTTTAGCTCCCAAAAACTCTTATATTCTAAAATACGTGGATAATCTTATTAATTATAGTCCTATTTTAATATCTACAAACACATTCTAATGTTTTCATCATCTGAACCATTTTTTTTCCTTTCTGTTTGTTATTCAAAAAAAAAAAGTTAGATTTGATGGTTTTTAATTACATAAATATTACAAGAAAATTTATAATTAACTTGAGGGTTACATATGAATTTATGTTTGTTATTAAAGTATTTTAATATTTTAAATGTATTGATACTTTTAGATTTGAATGTCTTATTGTTACAGCTTTTGATTTTTTTTATAAATAAATCTATTATTTATAAAATCACCTTTACTTTTTCTACAACTTAAAGCATATAATCTCTTTCTTTCTTTTTTTAATAATTTTATTTATAAATTTTTATTCCAAAAAAAGGTTTTTCCTTTTCTTTTCTCCCTCAATCGTTTATTTTATTGCATTGTTTATCTTATTATTTGATTTTGCAACTATTTAATTGTACCATTCATTAAGCTTGCTTTTGTCCATGTTAAGTTAGTCACTCAAATTTGACATATTAAACCTCAAGGTAATGTAAAGCTCCTTTATTTTAATTTTTAAAATTTTTGGGATAAAAAATTATTCAATATTTTCTTTTTTCTGGTTGGAAAAACAATTGAGTAAAAAAGGTAATTTTGGTATGGTTTGTAGTAAGCTACGTGTTAAAACATATACTAATAGAACATGGATTGAGAATGGATTCTAATAGACTAAACTAACAAGGTCAAAATTTGATTGTTTCATTCTTTTCTTTTTACTAATATTATATTCCATTATGAATATATGACCTTGAGATCTTCAACAAATTAGAAATTATTAAATTAAGAATAAACCTATTAGGATAATCTGAAGGGAGGAACTATTCACTAGTATCAATACATATATTTCTTAATTTTGTTATAATGTAATTGATTTTTCAATATCGCTTTTATTATTTATTAAATTTAGTCCTATTTATGTTGAACTAATTATTTTTATTGTCTTTAAATTTTTATATTTTTTTTGTTACAATAACAAAATAGGGCTTTAACTTTGGATGTTAAGGTGCAAGAACCACAATTACTACTCTAAGAAGTATGTATGTCATTAATCTTTACGCTTTGAGAAATAGGCTATGAATACGTTTGAATGAGTATCTAATAATAATAATAATAATAATAAAAGGAGACAATAATAAAATTATTTATTTAAAACATACTTAACCCTAAATTTATGATAAAAATAATTAAATTAAATAACAATGTTTATAAACATAATAAGAAATTAACAATGTACTAGTATTATTGTATTTTATTTTTTTAGTAACGTCATAAAATTACTTATTAAAAGAAATAAATTAGTTTAAATTAACTTTTTGTGAATCAAGTTTCCTATAATAATGTGTAACACTGAAATATTTATGCTTAACAAAATAAAATTATAAATAATAAATAAAAATACATTTATGTTCAAATTTAATATAATTTTCCAACAACCCCATATATATTAATAATGAATAAGAAAAAGTTACATCTATTTTGTACTAAATATAAAAAAAATTTATAGTAATATGTAATTTATCCTTTCTAATTGACCAATAAAAGTTAGAATATTCTACACAAAATTTCGTTTATTTTCGTACTATTTTTTTTCATGATAACATTTAATTACATGTGTTCAATTTAAAAAAAAAACTCAATTTAATTTAACTTTATATAATATTTATATTTCTATAATATTAAACTACTTTATAATAATGCTATGGGATTAGTTTTTGATAAATAAATAAATTTAAAATAATAAAGTGTAAATTAATCATCTCAAAATGTTTTAATAATATTTTTTATTTAACATATATAATGATTAAAAAATATTATTTACAAAAACATTATTTACGAATATAAAAAAATTACTCCGCAAGGTTACATTCCTAGTAATTTATGATTTTGGACGCTACATGATTATGGAATACTCCCACTTTAACTAGGAATTCGTAGGAAAAAAATCATTATTGTAAAAAAAAATTCTTTTTTTATTACATTTTTCTTAAATTTTAGTTTTACTCCTTTATTATACTTAAATTTAAAATTTAATCTCTATTTTTTTTAATTTTTAATCTAAGTTAATTAATTCAAATAATTAATATCATTATTTTTTATTAAAATATTTCATGATTATATATAATTTGAATGTTCTAAGAGTATTATAGACTAACATATGACTTCTCAATTCCTTTAGGTTTTTTCATTGTTTTTTTTTTAACAATATAAGTCAATGATCAAATTTCAGTTATGGCCTCTAAAGTATGTTGGAACTTGAGATTTAATCTATATACTTAAAATTTTTACATAATCTAGTCCATTTGCTTTTATAATATCATTAGTTAGTCTAAATAACTAATATTATTAACTATTTTAATTAAAACGTTAAGGTCAAAACACTATTTCAACAAAAAAAATTATTTTGTCAATACGAATTTGAATGGATGTTTTCAAGAAAAAAAATTCTAATCAATATTTCCAACGTTATTTTTATTGTTACATGACTATGGAGTGATTTTTCTTTTCTAATTTTAAAATGTCATATCAGATAATCTAAATAGAAGAAATTTTACGGTATTAACAATTGAACATAAATTTTTAAATCCAGAATGTAGAGGAATGAAATTCTTAAAAATAAAAATAGAGAACTAAATTTTAAATATTATTGAAGTATATAAAAACATAAAATATATTTTAACTTTTAAAATTTTACTACAGCTATAAAAAGCTAAGAGTGTTAACCAACCATACTGATCTTATATAATTTTAGTAATTAAAATTTTGAATTAATCTTTTCTTTTATAGAAGTAAGTATTTTTGTCTATTTTAAGATTCCTACAATATTATGGTTGGTGAATTTCTTTTCATCAAACATATAATTTTATATTAATTATTAGATAATTTAAATGCTCAGATGTTTTGTTTATAAGGCTAAGATGTTGTATTAATTAGTATTACATGTTGTGTAGTCTCAAACTTGAATAGCTCATAATGTGCATCACTTAATCTCTTCATAAAAACTAGGATTAATGGTAAATTTAGTCATTAATATTTGCATGTTTTATCAAAATGATCTTAATTGTATTTTAAGTCTTTTTTGACCATCAACCTTTGATTTTTTTAAACTACTTTTTCTAATAGATTTAATTAATAAATTCAAGTTTCAATCATTCTTTCTTTCTTTTTTTCCCAAAAAGTTTCAATCTTTCATATGTTTGTTTATTAAGAGATTTTTCCTCTGAGTTAATTTTTTTTAGATAATTATCTTTATTTTCTTTAAATTAAGAGTTTTTTTTATTTCACATATTATTTATTTATTTTATTAATTTTTACATGTAATTATCTCATAGGGTTATTTAAGTAATATATTACATCTCATTAAAAATATTCCACGTATGAAATTTCACATCATCCCTATTAACTTCTTTTACCAGTAATTTCATTAAATATGTTAGAAAATGCAGTTTGAAAGGTTGATGGCAAAAAATAAAAAAATTAGGGCCATTTTGACAAAACATGCAAATGTTAGTAGTCAAATTTGTCATTAACCTAAAAACTATAATGACATTTTCAGCATTCCAATTATATTAAAAAGAAATATTTTAGTCCTTTTTTAAACTTCAATTTGCCCTTACATTTTTAGTTTTTATCAAATTGGTAATAATTAGTTGGAAAATTTAACAGACCATTAATGTAACACCCCAAAATTTAGAGAATTTTAATTGTGGAACTTTGTAGTAATTAAACTTCTATATCTATGGTTTTGTACTTTTCTTTTGTATTTAAGGTCTGGAGTTTGAGTTGTATCGTTAAAAGTTTGTTATTTTAGAAGCAACCCTTAATCATGCATTATATAGTTAAGTTCAATTCAATGTAAAGTCATGTTAAGAATGAGTCTATTGGTTTATTGGTTTAGTATTTATATTCTATTTGGTCTTGGGTTCAAATTTTAGAGTATACGATTCTGAAATTAATTCTATCGTCGTCTTCTTTTTATTTTTTTTCCTTTTCTTTTCTCTCTAGTTCTTTGTTCTTTCTTTTATCTTTTTGCTTGGTTTTATACTTAATTCCGTGTTAATTGGGATTTATTTCGTTGCTTGCTATGTCGATTGTGCAATTATTGTGTAAGTTCTGTCGTTATCTCCTTTCATTTCTGCGAGTTTTGTCTTGTTAATGTTTATTCTGTCGAAACAGGATTTTGCTCGTTTACTTGAACGCTCTATTTGAATGCTCAATTGGTTACTTTTTAGGCGAGGATATTAGGAGAGACGCTCCTCTGCCACGTTAGCCCCGTTTCCTCTGTTACGTGTAAGGAAGTGTGCGAAATTGAGTTGGGATTGCGTCGAAACTTTCGAGATAATTTTGACGATAGGTCGATCATAAAAATATATTGAGAATGATGGTGTAATTGATTATTAGATGGTTTTGTTAGGTTCTGGAATCTTCCTATGTCGTTTCTGCATCAAAATTGCTTTAGGTGCGTGCCGAAAACTCCATTTTTCGTAAATTTTGGTCGCCGAAAAACATGGATGCCGACGCCACACGGCCAGGCACATGAGCATATGCCCAGGCTATGTGGGTGGCCGTGTAACTCACTATTCATCAATTTAGAGCCACACGGGCTTGTGTGCAGGCCGTTTTGTGGTCATGTTAGTGCAGGGTTCACACGGGCAAAAGACACGGGTGTGTGCCTAGGCCGTGTAACTTGCTGTTTGCGACTTAAGACCACATGGGTAAGCACACGGGCGTGTTTCCAGGCCGTGTAACTCTCTGTTTACGTTTTAGAACCACACTGGCAGAGGACATAGGAGTGTGCCCAGGCCGTGTGAACCACACGGGCAAGGACATGGGCATGTGTCCAGGTCGTGTGGCATATAAATAGGACTCGAAACCTGATTTTGAGGCCGTGAGTGTTGCCTAAGACTGATATTAACTTCCTCAGTGTATGAATGATCTGAGTTTGATTGTACGAAAACTCTTTAGGACTTCGTGACTGACGTATGAAGACTATAACTATATGTATACTGTGATATTTATTCTGATATTGAACTGTGTTATCTACTTGTGAAACAATTTAGAATGACTGAATACATATTGTGGATATTTGTACTCTGCATTTGCATGGGTTGGGATATTGTAAAGAAGGAAGTAATCTACTCTGAATTAGTGGTTAAGCCATCATATGTATAATTCTGATTCTGGTGCTTTGTCGCATTACGATCTAGCAGCTAAACTGCGTCTCTGTAAACTTGTCAGACAGACACTCTATGGTGTGTAGGGTTGGTTGGGCATTGAATGCCCTCAACGGTGTGTTGGGATAACCGAAGATAGTGTGTAGCGGATAAGGGTTAGGAAAATTTGCATCTGAATTTGGTCTGTTCTGTATATGAAACTAAAATTGTTTCTACATATTTAACTAATCTATCTTGAATCTGAACTAAAAATGCTTTTGTTACCAAACCAAACCTTTGAATTCAGAAAATATTTGATAAATGTGTTTTAATTGAACGAACTTCTTTTATGCACTGAGTTTACAACTCACTTTATTATTGATTGGATTTCAGATGGTTCTCAGACTTGAACGGGTCAGTGCCACAGGAGCTCGGTCCAACTTTTATCTTTCTTCTAAATACTACTATTAAGAATTTCGGTATTCTATGATATTATGATGTTTGGAAAGATTATATACTCAGTTAATTACTATGTTGGATATTATGTGATGAATGATTCATTCTGACTGTGTTATAAATGTAGTGTTTTTAGTATCGTTGATGTAACTTTCTGGACTTGATATAGACGTCTAGGCCGGGTTTAGTGTGTTACAATTAACTGACAATTCACGTATATACCACATTAGACATTATTTAATTTTTTTATAAAAATTAAAAATTTATTTATTTATTTATTTATCTGAAATTCTTTATTTATTTTAAAACTTTAAAAAAAATTCACTTCATTTCTTGTACGCTTTAAAGAAGTTCTAGAAGTTGAGTGCTCCATTGTCGACATCTTTTCCGGCTTACTAACGATTTCACTCTCTCTTCTTTTCAAATCCATGATTAGTTGGCTTCAAAAAACCACTAGAAATCCATCATTAGACATTTTTTTTTATGGAGAATAGTTCTACTTCGTTAAGATCACGTCTAATATGTACCTGTTTGAAACTTATTAATTAAGAATGTTGTTTCTTTAAAGAAGAAAAAAAACATGGCCACAATTTCATTCTTGTTCTGATTGGTGGATCTTTCCATTTGAGGCAAAACACCAAACACCGTAGCTCCATGGGATCCTCAGTCACTGCTGTAAATCACTCGCAACATCAAGAAATTAATCATTTGATGATGATTGTGATCTATCTGTTTTGCACAAATACAAAAATTTCATTTATTTAACCAAGTCAACAAAAGCAACCCTACCCCATTCATATAGTAGGCAGTGGGATAGTTATGATTATAGACCCATTTAACATTTCCAGCTTTTGACCAAACAAAAATCTGGTGGGAAGCAGACACCAAAATCATCTGTTTCGCTATTGTTTTGCTTTTTTCGGTTCATGATGTCTCTCTCCTCCTTCACACCCTTTGATTTGAGTTCTGTAATTTTCAAGTCAAGACAGATTTTACTTATTGCGGCTGTTGGATTCACACTAATGCTTATGTTTTCTGGATTTTCTTTATAATTTTAAAAATATTTATGTTTGTTAGAGATATGTATATGAAAAAAAAGAAAACGTAAACATATCTATACCATATATAAAAACACCAATTTCAAAACATTAAATAGTGAGCCACAGACATATATACCCTTAATAATTTATGAAATTAACTATTTAAATGGTAATTTCATTTTTTTAATGTTAAATTTTTTTGATAAGTAATAATATTTAAATGGTAATTTCATGTCTTTTACTATTAATTTTTTGATAAGTAATAATAATTTTTTTTATTTTTTTATTTCAACTATTAAATATTAATTTTAAAATTAAATTTTTAAGTAATAATAAATTTATCTATTAAATATTAATTTAAATTGGATTTCACGTTTTTGGCTACACAAGAGATGATATAATTGAATTTTAATAGGAGCTAACATGAATAGATCAAAGTTCAAAAAATATAATAAATAAAATTTTAATTTCTTTTATGAGTTACAGATATAGTAATTCTCTAACTGGTTAGATGCTTTTTAATTTCATTAACAATTGAAAATCCTTAATTCAAGATTAATTTTTTTTATTTCAACGATTAAATATTAATTTTTGAGTAATAATAATTTTACCAATTTCTTTTAATTTGTTTCAGATTTCCATATTTTTAATAATAAATTTCCATTTAATTGGATTTCAACATTTTTCTGATAATAACCAATCACTCCACGTCTTTGTCTATAAAAGAAGAGGGCGTAGGAATTAACATGAGTAGATAAAAATTCAATAGATAATAAATGAAACTTTTCTTTGCATAAACCATAGTGACATACTTGAAGTAAAATAAATTATCTAATTGAATATTTCTCAAGTAATTATAAAGGTTAAATCACTTTAGGAGTTACAAAACTGATTAAATGCTTTTTAATTTAATTAACAAATAATGTAGAGTGTATTTTGCATTTTTGAATATTTTAGGTTTTTATCGCAACTCATATTGCGACATAAAGTCTTCAATATTACAACACCAAAATCAGCCGGCAATTTCACAACGAGAAACTTTCTGATGTTGCGATGACAAACGATGTCGTGACGATGCGAATGGGAACGTCGTGATGTAGCGACGTGTTTCTCACAAAAATTGAGTTTCTTCTCCTAGTTATACTCTACTATGTTTTCCAGTTGAACTCTAATTAATTTAGGGATATTTTAATCATATTAACCACGAATTTTAGCCCATAAAAAAAGGGCATTGTAACCCTAGAATTGATATCTTCTTCACATTAATTTTAGAGAGTTTTGAGATAGCTTTAAGGGATTTTCATGTTTTAGCTAGGGAGCTTCGTATTCGAAGTTCAAGGTTTGTTTTTAGGTTATCTCCATCTTGTACTTTTTCAAATTATTTGCTCATTTAGTGAAGTCTTATTTGACTATAGTTTTTTATCTTCTTAACTGAGGGTTTTTCACATAAATATTTGTGTCCAATTTTCTCTTTTCGTTCTTGTTCGTTTCTTATATGGGTCTATCCCAAAAAAAATCATGAACCCAAGTTATGGCCTATTAGCTTGATATTCATCTTTCCCAAAAATAGTTAGGGTTCAAATCATCATTGTAAAAAAATTAAAAATCTTGAAGATGAAATAGATAATTTTATTTATTAGGATAAATTAATTGATTTTTTAATTTAATAGAAATAATACATTAATAATAAATTTAATAGAATAATACAACCAAAAAATTAATTGATTGTGACATCCCAGATTAGGGTCTAGGCAAAATAGTGGTTTTGAGACCACAAATTCGAGGTAGAAATAATGATTTTATGATTACGGTCCATGATATGTATGCATGCTTGTGTGAAAGTTTCATGAAGAAATTCTATGCATAAAATATCCAATTGAACTTTAGGGACCAAATTGAATAACATGCAAAACTTGTGTTCTAGAAGCTTTTAGCATGAAATTGCTTTATATTATAAATTAGAAGGTCCTAATTAGCAATTGACCAATTTCTAAAATTTTGGACAAAAATGGGCATGCATAAGAAAAATTTGAAAGAAAGACCCTAAGGGCATTTTAGTTATTTGGTAATTAAAAGAATAAAAAGGGAAAATCAAAGCAAAAATATGTTCATCTTCTCTCCATGCTTGATCAAAATTCTCAAGACACCATAGCTAGGGTTTTGTTCAACTTTCAAGCTTGATTATAAGTGCTCCCAAGCTCCGTTTTTAATGTTCTTTACATTTTTGAAGTCCTCGTAGCTTGATTCACCTATTTCCACCCTTATTTTAAAGTAGGGTTTATGTATGAAAATTTACCCATGTGTGACATGCATGTATTTTGATGATTTATGGAGGAATATGAGAGTTTGGTGTGTGATAAACATCTTTTACTAGGTGATTTTTCATGAAAACCACTAAAAAGGACTAGATTGAAAAAGGTGTAAAATAAGTGATAAAAATCTGTTTTTGATGAAAATTAGGGCTGTTATGAGTATAAGAAAAATTCGGATAGGCTTGGGTAACCAAGAAAATGCATACATTTCATTTTACGAGCCTAAGGACTAAATTATAAATAAGTGAAAAGTTAGGGGTAAAAAGGTAATTTTATCAAAGTATGAATTATGGATTGATTTGGACAATGTGATTATTAAACAAGTTAAATTTGGCATTATAGATCAAGAAAAACGAGATAGGGTCTTGATCGAGGAAAAAATAAAAATTTCAAAGAATAGGCTCGATTATCATCATTTTGTACCAAGGTAAGTTCATATGTAAATAATGTGGTGTTGTAGCATGTTTTTAATGTTTTAATATTATGTGATAAATGTTTTCTTATTGTTATGAGTTATATGCTTATTGGTTGTTATGAAAGCATAGATGATATTATGGCTATTACATATGACACCATGAGCAAGTACAACAAAGTATGCCATGTGCAAGTGAGGAAAATCCCGTTTGAACAAATAGTCTAGGATACAAGTGACATGTCACTAGGAAATAAGAAATCCGAACTCATTGAGTTGGTCTGGGTTCGTGATATGTATGTGGCATCCGAGCTCGTTGAGTTGGTCCGAGTGCATAATGGATGCGATACATGTAATTGGGTTCCGGACAATGGTCTTGTGTGTCCTACCGGTGGCTAGGTAATCCTTGAGTGGGTCGGATACCTAACAGCTTATGTGAGTAGCCCGTGTAGTTACACCTTAACTGATAGCTTTTATGAGTAGGCCCGTGAGTAGCTCCATTGCAAGACATGTTATGAGGTAGCTTTTGTAACGCCCCTTACCCGAGACCGTTGCTGGAGTCGAGCACAAGGCACTACTAAACTTATTTGAGCACTTAACCAAATTTAGATAAATTATATCATACTTTTCAGACAAGCTGTCCAACTGCGTCATAGTTGCTAAATAATTCATATCTCGAGTTATAAAACTCGAAACCCGAATTCGTAAATTTTCCCCGAATTTATACTCATATATCTACTTACCAATTTTTTTTTATAATTTTTGGTTGGTCCAATTAGTACAGTTTATTAGTTAAATACTCCCCTGTTTCAGGGTTTGGCTACTTTGACCCCTGTGCACTACAAACCAAATTTCTCTCTGTAAAAAATTCAAATAACCATGCCGTTTGTTTCTCTTAAAAATAGACCCAATGAGGAATCCATAAATATATAGTATGACTCATAATTATTTTTGTGAAATTTTTAATGATTTTCTAAAATCAAAACAGGAGAACTCGAAGTCATTCAGACTCTGTCTCACCACAATTTAAATATCTCATAACATAAAATCCAATTACATGCACCGTTTCCTCTATATGGAACTAGACTCATTAGGCTTTAATCTCATTTTTTTTCCAGCCCTTAACTCAATTTCCACAATTTATGGTGAATTTTCAAAGTCAAACTACTGCTACTTACCAAAAACTGTTTTAGTACAAATATTGTTAACTAGTTCATAACATCTTTACTTCAATTCATTCAAACTCTATACATGCCATATAAATCTTTAAACATAAAACAAAAACTACCAGAATTGATCTGAATAGTGTGCCCTGTTGTGTTGATCTGATCTACCCACTTCACTTCAAGTCAATCTACATAAAAATATTAAACACACACAAGTAAGCTTATTGAAGCTTAGTAAGCTCATAGGCATATAAACACAAATCATATCAAATATCGTACACAATCTTATATCTATTAGTTTAACTATTTCATCCTCCAAATCACAATTTCATTAATAACTCATTGGAATAATTTCCATATGGCTACTCACAATTTAACTCCCTTAGGCCCATTTCTCATTTACTTCATTGTCAATTTAAGGAACAATAAGGGAATTAAGTGCTTCATTATCACATTGCCATAGTAAACTATGGACTTTCACATTGTTACGCATCACACACCGAAGCCATAGCCTTGCCATGGTCTTACACGGTTCACATATCATACCGAAGCCATATCCCAGACATGGTCTTATACGAAATCACATTATCACATTATACCGATGCCATAGCCCAGCTATGGTCTTATACGGAGTCACATTATCACATTGCACCGATGCCATAGCCCAGCTATGGTCTTAAACGGGCACACTTATCACATATTTTTCGTCAATTCATCAGGGTCACAGAATAGAAGCACTCAAATCCATTGTTCCTACTAATTTGTACTTTTAGTTACACATTATTCATTAGTTAATGCAAATTGATAGTATTCATCAACAATAAAATACTTTAACAATCATAAGATTTTCATATCAAAACATTGAACTTTGCCATATGAACTTACCTGGACTAATTTGCAAAAGTCGTAGAAATTCAGGGACTATTATTGAATTTTCTCCTTTCCACGATTCAGTTCGTTTTCTTGATCTATAATTATAAAATCATTCCTTTATTAGCATCCATTTCAATTCTATTTCACTTCACAATTTATGCTGTTCAAATTTCGAAATTGCACTTTTACCCCAAAATTTACAGTTTTCACAATTTAGTCCCTGCTCTATTCACCCATCAATTGAACTAATTTTTCTCAATTAACACTTTATTTTATCATTATAAACTATTTCAAAACCTTTTATATTCTTAATTTCAACAGAAACCTTCAATTCACAACTTTTTCACAATTAGGTCCTAAATATCATTTCCTATCAAAATCACTTAATAAAACCACCTTAATATGAAATTAGAACTTAAATTTCATAATAATTCATCATAAAATTCCCTTATCCATCCAGGGTAACTTCCAATTTCACCCATAAAATAAAAAACTAATGAATTCTACAAGTGGACCTAATTGTAAAAGTCATAAAAACATAAAAATTATCAAGAAAAGTAAGAATTAAACTCACATGATGTAAAAATATGAAAAACCAGCTTTCTCCAGACCTTTTATGGCGTTTTGGCTGAGAAAATATGAAGAAATGTCTAGATTTTTCAATTACATCATTATTTAACTATTAACTTTTATGCTATTTCCAATTTTGCCCCTTGTTCACATTGTTTTCTTGCTTATTTCATATCCAAACCGTCCAGCCATTAACCTTTGGGTCTAATTGCTCTTTAAATCCATCTTTTTAAATACTTAAGCTATTTACTCACAATTTAACAAATTTTGCGCTATTTTCAATTTAGTCCTTTTTAATTAATTAGCCATCCAAACGTTAAAATTTTCTAACGAAACTTTAATACTAACTCAATGACACTCCATAAATATTTATAAAAATATTTATAGCTCAATTTTCAACTTTGAGGTCTCGATACCTCATTTTGACCCGTTTGACCTAATAAATTCTTTTAATTCACTAATTTCACCATTTCACAAATTCTTCTAAATTCTTACTTGACTCATAAATATTAAATTACTATCTTGTTCAATCTTATTTGTCGAATTTAGCGATCTCAAATCACCATTTCCGACACCACTGAAAATTAGGCCGTTACAACTCTCCCCCCTTTAAAAATTTCGTCCTCGAAATTTGTTACCTGAAAACAAATTTGGATACTGTGATCTAATTGACTTCTCTGTTTCCCAGGTTGCCTCCTCAAATCCATGTCGATGCCATAACACTTTTACTAACGGTACTCGTTTATTCCGTAGTTCTTTAACTTCCCGAGCTAATATTTTCACTGGTTCCTCCGAATAAGTCATATCTGATTGTAGCTCTATCTCAGTATGAGGAATCACATGTGAAGGGTCTGATCTATATCGTCTCAACATAGATACATGAAATACATTATGGATCTTCTCAAGTTCTGGAGGCAAGGCCAATCTATAAGTTACCGGACCGATCTTCTCAATGATTTCGTATGGTCCGATAAATCGTGGACGAAGCTTTCCTTTTCTACCAAACCGTAAAACTTTCTTCCACGGAGAAACTTTCAAGAACACACGATCACCCACATTGAACTCTATATCTCTTCTTTTCAAATCTGCATATGACTTTTGACGATCGGAAGCAGCTTTCAAACTTTCCCGAATAATCTGAACTTTCTCTTCAGTTTCCCGAATTAAATCCACTCCGACTAATTTCGATTCACTTAATTCTGACCAATACAACGGGGTTCTGCACTTCCTTCTACTTGTAATTGGGGACAATCACGAATAAAGTGATCAGTGGCCCCACATTTATAACAAGCCCCTAACTTACTTCTACATTCACCGGGGTGACTTCTTCCACAATGTTGACACTTAGGCCTTTGGGTATTTTGTACACTACCCACACTAACAGCAGGTCTGTCAGATGCTTTGTAATCAGATTGTCTTGGCCTACTTTTTCCTGATCTTTCCGGCACTGAAGTGGCTCGACTGAATTCCTCTTTAGATTTCTTCATTGGTAAAGCCGAAAATGACTTAGATGCACTTCTTTTGAAAGATTCTTTACTTCTTCTATCTCGTTGCATATTTTTATTATATACTTCTTCAAGCTTCTGAGCACGATCTGATAGAACAACAAATTCTCGTATCTCAATGCCTCCTATCATCATTTTAATCTCATCATTAAGCCCTTCTTCAAATCTGATACACATTTCTTCTTCTGTAGGTATTATATCTCGAGCATATTTGCTCAGATAAACAAATTCTCTTTCATATTCAGCCACTGACTTGTTTCCCTGTCGCAAGTCGAGAAATTCTCTTTTCTTCTTATCCAGATATCTTCTACCGACATATTTCTTCTTAAATTCATTTTGAAAAAATTCCCAAGTGATCTTCTCAGCCGGTACAACAGCTTCTATTGTTTCCCACCAGTTATAAGCTTCTTCTTTCAATAATGACACGGCACATATTAAGTAATCATCTAGTGAGCACGCCATTTGCTTAAAAACCCTCATTATACTTTGTAACCAATATTCAGCTTTAACGGGGTCATCATCTATTCTTCCCCGAAATTCTTCAGCCCCATGTTTTCTGAGCTTTTCAAATGGAGAACGTTTGCCAGATTCAGTTGTCGGAGGAGGTGGAGGAGCAACCGGGGGTACTACAGATGTTGAGATAGGGGGAGGAGGTTGTGTAGTCTGATTTCTTTCTCGCACATTCTCATTATACCACTGATTCATGAATCCATAAATCATATTTTTGAGTTCTTGTTCTCGCATCAATGAAATCGGAGCTTCACTACTTGTTCCTTGTTCAGAGGTTTGTACTCTGCTATTAACTTCTTCTTGCTCAGTTTGTTCTGGTCTATCTGACATCTTTTCAAATCGAAGATAATCTATAATAAAAACAAGGATTAGATCGGATCATACACAGCACACTATCACAGATTTATATGGCATGTAATTCTAGACACTTTTCACATCATACATATTCCGAGAATCGGCTAAACCGAAGCTCTGATACCAATAAATGTAACGCCCCTTACCCGAGACCGTTGCCGGAGTCGAGCACAAGGCACTACTAAACTTATTTGAGCACTTAACCAAATTTAGATAATTTATATCATACTTTTCAGACAAGCTATCCAACTGCGTCATAGTTGCTAAATAATTCATATCTCGAGTTATAAAACTTGAAACCAAAATCCGTAAATTTTTCCCGAATTTATACTCATATATCTACTTACCAATTTTTTTTATAATTTTTGGTTGGTCCAATTAGTACAGTTTATTAGTTAAATCCTCCCCTGTTTCAGGGTTTGGCTACTTTGACCCCTATTCACTACGAACCAAATTTCTCTCTGTACAAAATTCAAATAACCATGCCGTTTGTTTCTATTAAAAATAGACCCAATGAGGAATCCATACATATACAGTATGACTCATAATTATTTTTTTGAAATTTTTAATGATTTTTTAAAATCAGAACAGGGGAACTCAAAGTCATTCAGACTCTGTCTCACCATAATTTAAATATCTCATAACATAAAATCCAATTGCATACACCGTTTCCTCTATATGAAACTAGACTCATTAGGCTTTAATCTTATTTTTTTTCCAGCCCTTAACTCAATTTCCACAATTTATGGTGAATTTTCAAAGTCAAACTACTGCTACTTACCAAAAACTGTTTTAGTACAAATATTGTTAACTAGTTCATAACATCTTTACTTCAATTCATTCAAACTCTATACATGCCATATAAATCTTTAAACATAAAACAAAAACTACCAGAATTGATCTGAATAGTGTGCCCTGTTGTGTTGATCCGATCTACCCACTCACTTCAAGTCAATCTACATAAAAATATTAAACACACACAAGTAAGCTTATTGAAGCTTAGTAAGCTCATAGGCATATAAACACAAATCATATCAAATATCGTACACAATCTTATATCTATTAGTTTAACTATTTCATCCTCCAAATCACAATTTCATTAATAACTCATTAGAATAATTTCCATATGGCTACTCACAATTTAACTCCCTTAGGCCCATTTCTCATTTACTTCATTGTCAATTTAAGGAACAATAAGGGAATTAAGTGCTTCATTATCACATTGCCATAGTAAACTATGGACTTTCACATTGTTACGCATCACACACCGAAGCCATAGCCTTGCCATGGTCTTACACGGTTCACATATCATACCGAAGCCATATCCTAGACATGATCTTATACGGAATCACATTATCACATTATACCGATGCCATAGCCCAGCTATGGTCTTATACGGAGTCACATTATCACATTGCACCGATGCCATAGCCCAGCTATGGTCTTAAACGGGCACACTTATCACATATTTTTCGTCAATTCATCAGGGTCACAGAATAAAAGCACTCAAATCCATTGTTCCTACTAATTTGTACTTTTAGTTACACATTATTCATTAGTTAATGCAAATTGATAGTATTCATCAACAATAAAATACTTTAACAATCATAAGATTTTCATATCAAAACATTGAACTTTTCCATATGAACTTACCTGGACTAATTTGCAAAAGTCGTAGAAATTCAGGGATTATTCTTAAATTTTCTCCTTTCCACGATTCAGTTCGTTTTCTTGATCTATAATTATAAAATCATTCCTTCATTAGCATCCATTTCAATTCTATTTCACTTCACAATTTATGCTGTTCAAATTTCGAAATTGCACTTTTACCCCAAAATTTACAGTTTTCACAATTTAGTCCCTGCTCAATTCACCCATCAATTGAACTAATTTTTCTCAATTAACACTTTATTTTATCATTATAAACTATTTCAAAACCTTTTATATTCTTAATTTCAACAGAAACCTTCAATTCACAACTTTTTCACAATTAGGTCCTAAATATCATTTCCTATCAAAATCACTTAATAAAACCACCTTAATATGAAATTAGAACTTAAATTTCATAATAATTCATCATAAAATTCCCTTATCCATCCAGGGTAACTTCCAATTTCACCCATAAAATAAAAAACTAATGAATTCTACAAGTGGGCCTAATTGTAAAAGTCATAAAAACATAAAAATTATCAAGAAAAGTAAGAATTAAACTCACATGATGTAAAAATATGAAAAACCAGCTTTCTCCAGACCTTCTATGGCGTTTTGGCTTAGAAAATATGAAGAAATGTCTAGATTTTTCAGTTACATCATTATTTAACTATTAACTTTTATGCTATTTCCAATTTTGCCCCTTGTTCACATTGTTTTCTTGCTTATTTCATATCCAAACCGTCCAGCCATTAACCTTTGGGTCTAATTTCTCTTTAAATCCATCTTTTTAAATACTTAAGCTATTTACTCACAATTTAACAAATTTTGCGCTATTTTCAATTTAGTCCTTTTTAATTAATTAGCCATCCAAACGTTAAAATTTTCTAACGAAACTTTAATACTAACTCAATGACACTCCATAAATATTTATAAAAATATTTATAGCTCAATTTTCAACTTTGAGGTCTCGATACCTCATTTTTGACCCGTTTGACCTAATAAATTCTTTTAATTCACTAATTTCACCATTTCACAAATTCTTCTAAATTCTTACTTGACTCATAAATATTAAATTACTATCTTGTTCAATCTTATTTGTCGAATTTAGTGATCTCAAATCACCATTTCCGATACCACTGAAAATTAGGCCGTTACAGCTTTGGCTACGTATGTATATGTGGCACTTATGTGCAAGTTATTCCGCGTATCCAATAGTATTCCTAGTGTTCAATGGATAATGCAATGGGTAATGTGATGAAAGACCCGAGGAGGGCATGTTAAAGAAGGTATGTTTATGTGATATACTACGAGTGAGTATAGGTATGTACGCTAAACTCATAAGCAATGCCTTGATGAAGAATAATTTATGGTGAGAAAGTTTATGTATATGTATATATATATGAACATATGATAAGTATGCAAAAAGGCTTGCATGATGAATAATCTTTATGGTTATGTTATTATGTCTTTGTACTATCATTGCCTATTATTTACATATGGACTTACTAAGTTTTAATGCTTACCCCCTTCCTTTTCCATCCTCTGTAGTTCCGCCAAGCTAGCTCGGGAATTGGAAGCAGTTAGAGTATTCGATCACACTATCAAAAGAACATTGGGTATAGTGAATTTGATAATTTGAATATGGCATGTATAGGGGACTTGGTTATTTTGTAATATGTGTCAGCTATTTTGGGCCAAATTGTGAAGGCCGATGATGTTGATGATTCATTTTGTAATGGCCATGTGAGATGGCTTATATTTGATTTCTAGGTTGTAAGCCTAATTGTTCATGTATGCATGTGTTAATGCCTTGATGATGTGCTATGTGGTTTGTTTGATGGATATATGATAAGGTATGAATTAGGTACATGAAAATAAGGAATGACTTAATGACTTAAGATGACTATAGTCATGAAGGTATAATTTGAAGTTACGGTAACAAAGTTGGTTATGCATGAAGTTGATGTGGAATGCTACCAAATGGTGTGACTAATTGAATGTGTAATAAAATGACATTATGAAGATGTGAAAGTGCCATGGTGTTGAATAATTAAGCGTCTAAATATGTCATGTTGCATGCTATGAAATATACTTGAGTGTATGAATGATTGATGGTGACAAATGGCTTGGAAAATAGCCTCTAAATTGTCCACACGGGTATGTGTCTTAGTTGTGTGTGACACACGGTCTGCCCCATGTGTCCCTTGCACCTAAACTTTGCAAGTCAGTATGCCCAGTAGTAAACACACGGGCTAAGACACAAGCGTGTGTCTTGGCCGTGCGAGAGACACGGTCTACCCACATGGGCGTGTGCTCTGGCCGTGTGAAGTCTGTGCCATTTTATGAAAAATTCATTTATTTTTAATTGACCACATGTCTGGCCACTCGGGCGTGTGATACAATCGTGTGACCTTAAATTGGTGCTGATGTCATAGTCAAAGAGTTACACGGCTGGAGGACACGGGCATGTCGAGAGCCCACGGACGTGTCCCTAGTCTCACACGGGCGTGTGGCTCTGTATTAAAAAAATTTTCCCAAACTTTTCTAAAGTTCTCGGTTTAGTCCTTGACCACTCCCAATGTATGTTTTGGGCCTCGTAGGCTCGTATGAGGGACAATATACTTGTGTTTGAATGTTTTTGAATTGGTTAAAATTTTATGGCCTAATTTTTCATGTATGTGTATGCTTAAGTCTGGTAATGCCTCGTACCCTGTCCCGGCGTCGGACATGGGTAAGGGGTGTTACATTGATTTTTTTAATAAAATAACTTATAGTTTGAATATTTAATTTTTAAAATTCTCACAGATATAATTACAATTTGAATAGTTAATTTTAAAAATTATTATAAGCCATTCATTATTTGTAATTTTTGAGTAGGTAAATATTTTTAAAAGAATTATCACATTAGACTTTATATATAATTTCAAAATTTTGATATATTCTTTTAATTTTCTAAAGTTTCTTTTAATTTTTGATACATTTACAAAATTTCAAAATGTCGTTGTCGCGTGAGGAGTTCCTCATCGCAACGTGACCCATTTTTTTGCCTTGTTGTGATGACGGGGTTCATTGTCATGTCAAGGCCAAAAACCTAGATCTTGTTGCGACAACCATCGCTTGACATCGTGACATGGACTCTGTTTTTGGAACAAAATAAGCCTTTTGTCAACCAACCAAACTTTATATTCATTTGGTGCATATTTGCACACTTGCACTTGCACACAAAATTAACCAAAAACTCATTCCAAAACATGCATTTAACCATTTGCACATCACTCAATCCAATATGTCACAATTTGACATCAATTCCAACCAAACAACTTAATCTATTTCAACCTACATCACAAGCCTTTAGACCATTCAAACCAACCTTTAACAATGTCACATCAATGCTTATTTATGCTACCAAATTGCCACACAAAATATCAACAAGCTACCAAACAAACATTCTCACATTTGAGCATTAACTCATTCATGATTCAAACATTAATCAAATTCAAAACAATTATTCATCCAAACTAAACTCATGTAAATATAATACTTATGTATATGCCACATAACCGAGTTTAAAACAAGCAAAAGTATACCGAGTTGATAGTTGGATAGTGTGAGCTTCAAGGTGATCTGATCGACGAGTTCCACAAACCAACAATCTACAGAAAAGGGAAAAAAATCTAGGTAAGCATTTTGAACGCTTAGTAAGTTCATAGTTAATAAAACGAATAATGTTTCTTGATTTATAATCAAACATAACAATCTAATTAACTTGATACAATTTTCCTGACATAGCGTTTCACATCGATAAGGTGAGTCGCCACATAACCGAGTCATATAATAATTCAACATTAATATGCTATTCAATTTAGTACAATTCACATAGAATTCACAATTCAATTCCATTTGCGATATCAAAACATCAAATTTTCATATTGAACATCAAACATGTAACATTTCATTGTCATTTCTCTTTTGCGTTAATCATTTAGCTCGATAAACTCTAGTAAATAAACTCGGATGCACGAGTAACTATACCACACCAGAGAGCACCGTAGTTCTAAATAGAGAGCACTAAAGTGCTAAACTCATACAAGCGCGCAAATAAGCCTATTGGCATTCGTATCTTAATTGTTTACTAAGTTCACATAGACATTAATACTGTATTCGTAACATTTAAATCACTGTAGTGTCATCATATACATATCATCTCATCATAAAACATTTCGTATCCACTTGGATACATATAGCACATATTATAATTTATTTACAATTTAGTCTATATCTCATCTTTTTGTACCAAATCGTAACCAATTCAAAATTACATTTACACACAAAAAAATTCATAAGTCAAACATATTTACTTTACTATTATATATAACTACACCATGTAAACTTACCTGACAGAAACTGTAATAACAAGATGTCGGGGACTAATATGAATTTTTCCTTTTTCTCAATTATCTTCAGGTTGATTCAATTCTCGATCTATATGATAATTCATTTCAATTTATTAATTCTAAATGATTTATAAATTCTACTTTATGCATGTGGTAGTTCAATTTCATTTTTGAATGTTCCTTAAAGTTTTGCATTTTGTTCAATTTAGTACCTAAAATCAAAATTGCTATAACTTTCAAATTTGAGCCTCGATTTCAAAATCGATTGCAATTATATCCTTCTAAAGCCCTCTAATATCTATAATTATAGAAATTTCACATCAATTTTGAATTATTTACACTTTAGTCCATATGTTCAAAAACTAGCAATTAAAGTTTACAAACTAGTATTTTTTTTCATTTCTAAGCTTAAAATCTAACAAATTAACACCAACTTCATCAAGCATTCATTAATGACTTCTTTTAAAAACTTTAACAATTTTACAATTTGGTATAAGGGCTAGCTAAATCAAGCTCCCGGGACCTAAAAAATATAAAAATTACAAGAAAAAGACTTAAAAACTTACCAAATGGAAGGATCGAAAGTTGAGTTCATAAAAATGGCTTCCCTAGGATTTTTTTGAAGTTTCAATTGAAGGAGAAAACAAAATGGAAGATGACAAATTTTGATTTTAATTATATACCTTAATTAACTTCTAAATAATCCTAATTAGTTTACTTAATCTTTAATTAATTAATATTAAACTTACTTATCAAGTTTAATGGCTTACAACTAGCCTCCACTATCGTATAACATAATTGGATGAGTCCAATTGCTCAATTGGTCCTTTAATTAATTAAAATCCATGACAATTAATTTTTACCACTTTTACAATTTAGTCATTATGCCTTAATTAACTATTCAGTTAACAAAATTAATGGGCTAAACTTTAATTAAACTCTATACCAACCTTGTAAATATTAAATATTAATATTTATGGACTCGAACATTAGAAATGGTGTTATGAAACCACCATTTTCGATACCACTAAAAAATAGGCTATTACAAGAGAGTTTCCTTAGCATTATGCATGGTGTTAGCAAAAAAGATGTTGCTAAGAGTAGAAACAACACAATCAAATTGGTGCTTGAGTTGGAGGGCACTTCTCCAAGCACTAAGTGAGAAAACATAAAACACAAAGGAAACAAGAAGATGATTATGCAATTCAGTTTCCACACATCTGTGAAGCCTAGCTTAGTGAGAAATATACACTCTCTTCAACAAATACAAAGTGAACCTAGTGATCATTTCCCTCACCCTTGTAATTTGAAGATATAATACTTTCACCACTATGATCACCGATTGTGATCACAGCAAGTAAAAACCTCAACAACAAGTTTTACTATAAATATAACACTCTTACAGTAACATTTTCTCAATAACAAATTAAGTCCCTAACTCTTAGTACATTTTCATTGGCAAGTCTTTAAAAAATATAGACATTTGTTTTGAGACTTGCTTACAATAGAATATCTAAAAAATTCTAATAAAACAATAATACCATAAAAGTAATATGATATAATAATAACATATGAGATAAATATAGACTCTTGCCAGCTCAATAGAAGATTCACAGTCCAATCTAAAGTCCATAATCTGAGGGATTGCTTTGGAGAGTTTCGATACAAATCAATTACCAATATTTGTATTCCAAAGCAAAAAGATCTTCCATAATGGGCTAGATATTCACCACATAACTAACATAGCCCAAATATATGTTTCCATAAATAACCAACATCTAAATATGGAAACCATCTCCAAATTGCTAGTTTCATATTTTTCAACAATTTTCGCTTTTGGCCATTTGTTGAAAAAAACTCGTAAGGCAAGAAGCAAGAATCATCAGTCTACATAAGCTTTCCCTTGGTACATACACATTAACTTAATCTAACTTTAACTTAGAAATTAATTAAACAATCAATCATCAATGTTAGGATGAGTTTGCATCAATAACTAACTAACTAACAGTAATTATAACTAAACAAGTTGAGAAAACAATGAATTAATGAAACTAAGCCATATCATAGCAGTAGTAAGATAATGTAGCAACAAAAACAACTTGCAATTATCTAAAAACTATAAACAAAAAGTTTTAAAAAAATCCAGAATAACTCCCCCTCAGTAATACAATTTCCTTACCTAGTTGCAATGAAGATGCTAGGGTTAGATTTAATCTCTACTGACAGAAGGATTACTATGACTATGAATAGGCTTTCTATGGTGGATATTCTTAAAAAGATGCTTTTGATCTTTCACAAAATCTTCATTGGCTAATTCCCACCTTTTAGGATCAATCTTACGGAATCCCTACATCAAAATTACATGCAAATATACTCAGATCATGTCTAGATACTGCAATCCTTATGCATCAAACCAAGCAAACTAGGGCTAAAAGAAATCTTTGCATTATTGTTTTAAACACCTATGACAAATAAATTTTACTGCTTCTTTGTGGGAAATGCAAAGCAAAGAAAATTGAAAATATGAAAAAAATCATCTAGAAGAACTTTAAATGCTTGAGACTTAGGATACTCATGGAATTGCTTGAATTTTCCTTATCAATGATAATAGAAGACTTCTATTAACCTTAAAGTTTTGTGCTAGGTTTCAGCCAAGATTGATAGTCTTAGTCTATTTAAAATCAAACTTGTTTAACCAAAACAAAACTGTCAATTGCAAAAGAAAAGCCGGAACGAAATATAAATAAAACACTATATAAAATCTACAAGTTCCCATAAAATTCAATGAAATCCTAAAGTAAATAAATAAAGAAATGCTATAAAAAGAAATAGAAAAGAAAACCCACATAGGTACTAAGTTGCCTTATGAAGTTGGAGAAATTATTATTAGTGTAATGGGCCAATTTAGCCCGCGCCCGTATAAACACAAAACCAAAGAATAATAATAAACAAAAATATATTAACAGTCCATCAGTCCAAGTTACATAACCTAATTTTAAACCCAAATTTACAATGCCCAGGACCCAATATCAATTACTAGCCCGATAGGCCCAGTATTCTGAGAAAGGGAACCCTAACAGCCCTGGCTCACATTGCAACAGCAACCAGACAGTGCCTCTGTACGATGCCAGCGCCTCAGCCCCAACGCCGCTCGTGCCTCCACGTCGATAGCCCCGTACGCCCCCCTCACGCCTAGTGCCAGCACACGCCCCGTACCTGCGAAAGAAAACAAGAGAACAACAGCCAATAGGAGAACAAAAATGTTTTTTGTTGTTTTGTTATTCGGCTATAAAGCCTTTCATTTTTTCACTTGTATTTTTTTCTTTTTTATGCGAGAATTAGCAAAAAGAAATACGAAGGCATATTGTATACAGAGAATAGAAAGCAATCGAAAAATGGAGAAGGTGATTTCCCTTCCTTTTTGAACTCTCTGTTATTCATTTATTTCAGTGGGTTTTCTTCATCGTTTTATACTCAAAAAGGGGAAAAATGAAAAAGAAAACGAAACCTTACCTCGCGAAAGTGCCAGGGGTTCCATCGACTTCGTTGAAATCGGGGTAGAAGGGATCCTACGACCGAAATGACCGTCCTTTGAAGCCCGAGGCTGTTCGTCTCTGCCGATAGACACAGATCGGTGCTAAAGGGGAAGTGCTAGGGCCAGGCGAGGGGAAAGCAAAATGGGGGCTAGGGTTTTGGAAATGGCTGAATAGCCAAATTCGGGGCCTTTTAAAGGTTTGAATATGGTGCCGTTTCGAGTCCGTAACCAATGGCACTGAAATAGTGTCGTACCAACCATCTGACCCGACCCGATCCGGTGTTCTGCCCCGATGACCCTCGTGTTTTTACGGTGAGGGATTATTTACAATATGAGTCCCTCCCCTTTCGCGCCGTGTGCAAATCGGCTAATATTCGCATTTTCCTTTTCTTTTAAATTTTCTCTGTAATTTGTATGCGTTTTGCACATTGGTCCGCGCTTAAATACTGTTGTCGTAACCATTTTTAAAAAAAAACGGGTATCGACTTGGAGAAAAAAAACGAAAACAGGAGTCGCCACCAATCTTTTTAGGTGTGATCGGATCACCTTAAGTTAATCATTTTAATAAAAGTTAAGATTTACTAAAATGATAATTTTTGGTCTACGAAAATCAAAAAATGAGTTCGGGAGTCGGTTATGCACGAGGAAGGATTAGTACCCTCGATACGCCCAAAATTGGTACCTAGTTGATTAATTAGTGCCTTAGTGTCGAAAATTTGAAAACTTGAAAGAATTTAAAATACGATCCCTTTTGTAAAGAAAATGCTCAAATGTTAAGGACCTTCTCGTCTCACAATATAAAATGTCACATCCAGTAAGTTAGGACACGACATCTTGAATTTTCGAGAGCGAGCTTGTCTTTTATATAAAAATTCATGTATTTCAAAAGGTTATTCAGTTAGTTAAGGTGAACGAGGAAAATCGAAACCCAGTAAGTTAGGGCACGTTTCCTCGAATTCCCAAACACCGAATATTGCCTTTACTTGCAAAAATCTTATTTCGAGGTAACAAAATGCCATACCCAGTAAGTTAGGGCACAACACCTTGTATCTCCGAGAATAAGCATTTTTCAAAACTCATGTCGCGATTTAAAAGAGTATTCTGTTATTTAGGTTAAAGGAGAAAAATCGAAACCCAATAAGTTAGGGCACGATTGTCTCGAATTACCAAATACGGAATATTACTTTTATGAAAGAATTATTATTGGGTTGGATATAATGATAATAAGAATAATATTAAAGTAAAGTGAACAATAATACTATATATAAATATATATATGTATATAATAGAAATACACACTACTATATAATAATAATAAATATAGAAATACAAAAAGCAAATATAATAAAAATATTAAATTAAAGTAATAAAAAACAATACTATATATAAATATATATATGTATATACATAAAAATATACACTAATATATAATAATAATAGTGATAGCAAAAATAATAAAAATATGAGTAATATTAATAATATATTAGAATACAAAAGTAAAGTAATAACAATAGGGGTGATAATAATAATACAAACAATAATACATATATATATAATAATAGTAGTTAGAAATAAAAAATAATAAAAGTAACAATAATGATAGTAATAATATAAATAAATATGGAGAGGGCATATATAATATAATAATATAAATAATAATATATACATGAGAAATAATAATAATAATATAAATAATAGTAAAAATAATAAAATAATAAAACAAAGCTCTCAACTCTCTTTCTCCCTCTTTTCTAAATCCGGCCGTTGGTCCGGCTTTGCTTCGGTCATGGACCCCTACGGACCGCCATTGGCGCCACCGTACACGGTGGCCGGACCTAAAAAAAAACCTTTTTCGGTAATGAAAATATGGGTAAGCTTCTTACTTTTATTTTTACTTTCGTATAAAAAAAACAAAATAAAATTGAAAGGAAAACAATAAACAAACAAAGAACTAAAGATGAGAATAGATAAAAGAAACCTCTTTTGCTTTGATCTTTGATTAATCTCCAAAAACTAGCCATTCCAAGAAACAAAAACAACCTTCTTTCCAAAAAAACAAAAAAACACCTCCAAAAAACAAAAAAACCTCCCCTCTAACATAGTCTTCAATGACTTTTATAGCCAAATTTTACAAATAAATTTTTTGTAAGCAAGTGGAGTGGTTGGGGTGGTTTAGGTGGCCAAGGTGGGTGGTTTAGATGGCCAAGGTGGGTGGCCAACAAGGGTAGTAGAGTAGGTGGCCAAGGTGGGTGGCCAAAAAGGGTGGTGGAGTAGGTGGCCAAGGTTATTTATTTATTTATTTTTTTTTTGTGTTTGGGTTGGGCTAGTATAATGGGATTAGGTTGGGCCAAAATTGGGTTTGGGCTTGTAATTGGGTAATGGGCTAGGTTTAATTTGGGTTTGGTTTTATTGGGCCCCGAGCAAAATTTGGGCCTTACAGCTGCCCCTCTTTGCTCATTGTCGTGTAACGAGAATGGAAAAAAGACTATAAAAAGAACCAAATTTGCCCGGTCTCGCCTAGTCTTGAGTTCTTGATCTGCTTCTTCGATTTGTTCCCCATAAACACAGAGATGCCAAATCTGATGTCTTCAACTGGTTCCCTATAAACACAAGGATGCCAAATCTGCTATCTTCAACTTGTTCCCTATAAGCACAGGGATTCCATGCTGAAATCATCGATCTGCTTCACTGTAAGCACAGGAATGTCAGATCTGCTATCTTCGATCCGTTCCCTATAAGCACAAGGATTCCATGCTGAAATCTTCGATCTGCTTCACCGTAAGCACAGGAATGTCAGATCTGTTATCTTCGATCCGTTCCCTATAAGCACAGGGATTCCATGCTGAAATCTTCGATCTGCTTCACCGTAAGCACAGGAATGTCAGATCTGCTATCTTCGATCTGTTCCCTATAAGTACAGGGATGCCAAATCTGCTATTTTCAACTTGTTACCTATAAGCACAGGGATGCCAAATCTGCTATCTTCAACTTGTTCCCTATAAGCACAGGGATTCCATGCTGAAATCTTCGATCTGCTTCATCGTAAGCACAGGAATATCAGATCTGCTATCTTCGATCTGTTCCCTATAAGCACAGGGATGCCAAATCTGCTGTTTTCAACTTGTTCCCTATAAGCACAGGGATGCCAAGTTGAAATCTTCGATCTGCTTCACTGTAAGCACAGGAATGTCAGATCTGCTATCTTCGATCTGTTCCCTATAAGCACAGGGATGCCAAATCTGCTGTCTTCAACTTGTTCCCTATAAGCACAGGGATGCCAAATCTGCTGTTTTCAACTTGTTCCCTATAAGCACAGGGATGCCATGCTGAAATCTTCGATCTGCTTCACTGTAAGCACAGGAATGTCAGATCTGCTATCTTCAGTCTGCTCCTCTGCAACTTCAGGGAGATAAGACTTGTTTTGATCTTCTTCTATTGGAACTTCAAGGAGATCTGCTATGGCTTTTAGCCGCTCCAATGCCATTTCTGGAAGAAGAGGTTTGCTGAAACTTCAAGGAGATCTGTTGTGGCTTTTAGCCGCTCCAACGCCATTTCAGGAAAAAAATATCCTCTGAAACTTCAAGGAGATCTGCTGTGGCTTTTAGCCGCTCCAATGTCATTCCAGGGAAAAAGAAATTTGTAATTTCCAGCCTGTTACCCTACTACTTAGGGGTTTAAGGCCCATCATCTTCGATCTATTTCCCAACTGCTTAAGGGGTTAAGATCTGTAAATTCAGCCTGTTACCCTACTGCTTAAGGGTTTAAGGCTTGTGAATTTACTGATTCTAGGGACATCACCTGTAGAATCAGTTCCATGTATCTATGCTTATGTCAAATGATTAGGATGCTATGATCGAAATGAATCAAATGCTCCTAACTAAATGTGATGCTTTATGTCAAATAATTAGGATGTTATGAAATGAATCAAATGCTCCTAACTAGATGCGTTACTGTAGAAATGTCATGAGCCTTTTTTTTAAAAAAAGGCTTAAGGTATCATCGTTCGTTGTTCATTAGGACATTATCGCTGACGTATTACGCTGGCATCTTGTTCGGCTGGTATTCTTGACAGAAAATTCAAGGAAATAATCACATTTTGCTCAGCAAGCTCGTCCCGCTGTAATTTCAGAGTCTCTTTCACTGTACCTTTTGGGACATAAAGTTTGTGCCTCCTATTGTAATTTCAGAGGAATAACATTTGGTTTCTTCCATCTATTCCGCTGCAACTCAAAGGCATAGGATTTGTATCATCTTCAATCAGTTTGATCTGTTACACTATTCCCTGGGTGTAATGACCAGATGTATATGAATGCAAAGTATCATTTCTTTTCTCGAGAATGACCTTCTTTTACACTTAGGTTGACATTACTCGTCATTTGTCGAGGTTATATCACTAACGAAATGTCTTGTCTTTTGGTTCAACCAATAAAGAGTCCAAAGAGATAATATTTCCAACCCTTAGGCTTGGCGAGTTCTAAACAATAGTCCTGTTTCAGGTTCTTGTATTATTTAGAAACTTCCAGAGTAATATGCAAAACTTCTTTTGTGAAAGTGTTATTAGTCCATTAATCATTATTTCAATGCAAAATTCTTGAAAAAGATCAAAACAATTAACAAGAAGGAAATTGATTATGAGCATAGCTCGAAATGGATAAATTAATCAAAGATTGCAAATGCAATAAGAATGGAATCAACTCAAAATGAATAATTTAATCAAAGATAGCAATGCAATAAGAAGAAAATTTATTTGGACATATCTTGAGAAGAATCAAAGATAACAAATTCAAAATGGGCAAAATGGAAGATAGATGCCCCAGATATCGCAGCCTGAGCTTCTCTATACCAACTTCTTGAGGACTTTTCTGAGTTTAATATGTGTTTAGGGGATCCGGAGTACTTTTTCGATGCCCCAAGACGTAGCATACTTCTTCATTGTTAATTCAGGCATAGCAAGACTAATGTATGCCCCACTTTGATCCAAATTTGAGCTGCCCTTTTCGGGTTTTCAACTCGAATCCCTTTTAGTCTCAAGGCTCCATTTGCGGGGTTTCGCCCTGGCTTCTCTTTTTTTCCGCTTCTTTTTTTTTAAAATTTTTTTGTTTTTTTTTGTTTTCGTGTTTTTGTGTTTTTTTTTTGCCTTTGCCTTTGCCATTGCCATTGCCATATAACTCCTAATCTTTAAACAGACTGTGACCTTTTGACATTGTACAGCTGTGTTAGACATGATTTTCTGGCACTCTTTATTGGCACCCCTTTTTTTGAAATTTGATGACTGTCGACCTAGTGACATTGGCATATGAAACAACTTTTATCCTTTTCTCGAGGTAAACGATGACCCCAAAGGCGAATCGGTATTGGTAGAAGCTTTCAAAGAGACTGGCCCATAACCTCCATGCCCCACATGAAGGGGCACATGAATTTTCTCTCTATAAATTTGGCATTTACAGCATACTGATGCAATCCCTTTCTATGGTGGGCCAGCAGAACCCAAATCTCATGATTAGCCTGGCCATCGTGAAACCATTAGCATATGTCATTCAAAACCCTACAACATCCTCCTGTCTTAGTAGCCAGGCGTATCTTGATATGATCGTGCAAAAAATCTTTAAATTCTAGGAAGTGACTCAATGATGTCTCACTTTACCTTTGTGGTAATGCAGACTCCGATATTTGCCTCTTTCTCTTGTCCTAGGCCTACTGTCTACTGTCTTTTTGTAAGAGAGGATCTGTTTTCATCTTACTCTACCATCCTTAACAAATTAGAGAGTAGTCTACATCTCTATCATCTTCAGAGTGTTGAGATCCCTTTAGGCCCATATTTCGCTCAAAAGGAGACTCGGAGTCAATGACAGCGTTACTCACATCATTGATATCTGGGGACCCGCTGAAGGCAGATTCCAAAGAAATAAATGATTCTAAGGATGATTATGATCATGAATGAAGAATAAATGAATATTTGAAATAAATTCCAAAGAAAAAAAGAATCTAAGAACAATTATTTGTACCGTATGATATGAAATCAAAGAATATTTGCTCAAAAAGATGCATTTTATTGAAATAAAGACTTAGGATACAAGCCTATTTCACAAAAGGGGTTTAATTGCTTCCAGGCTTAAAACAACAAGAGTGTTTTGAATATTACTCTAGATTAGCTCTAAAAACTACAAGAGGTTCCTCTACAGACTAATCATTCAAAAAATTTCCAGGTTTGTAAGGACGAATGCCTCACAAGTTTCTCTACTCAGGATCCGATGCTACTAATCCTCTTCTTATTTTTCCATCTTTGACAGAGTCCTTTAATCATTTGCTCTTATCATCGTGATTTGGTAACGGACTCTTTGTACCAGGGGTATCATCAAACTTCACAATCCCCATCTCGAGGAGTCTTTCAACCGTCTTCTTGAAGACAGTACAGTTTTCTATGGAATGCCCCGATACTCCCACATGATAATCACATTGAGCGTTTGAATCATACCATTTGGGGTATGGGGGTTGCAACGGCTTTATATAATATGGGGACACCACGTGTGAATCAAATAAACTTTGATATAACTCCTTATATGACATTGGGATTGGCGTAAATTGGAGCTTTTCAAAATTTTACCTTACACTTGATTCCTGCTTTGTCGAACCTTGCTGCCCCCTCGCAGTCACCTTTGGTTGATTGACAGTTATTGACCTTGAGTGATCTCTATTGTATGAGATCATACTGTTCACTTCATTCTCCTTTTTCTTTGGAACTGGCCTCTTGGTAGTTTCTCCAACTTCAATCTTGCCACCTCTTATGGCATTCTCAATCATCTCGCCTGCCATTACCATATCAGAAAAACTTTTGGTAGTATTCCCAATCATATGAGTGATGAATGGGGCCTTCAAAGTATTAATGAAGAGCATGGTCGTTTCCTTCTCCAAAAGAGGTGGCTGGACTTGCATCGCTATTTCCCTCCACCGTTGTGCATACTGCCTAAAACTCCACTCGGCTTCTTTTCCATGTTTTGTAGTGTGATCCTATCTGGCGTCATATCAGTCACATGGTTATACTGTTGCATGAAAGCCTGTGCAAGATCTCTCCATGAACCGATCTTTGCACGGCTCAACTGATTGTACCACCTAGCCGCTGCTCCCATTAGGCTGTCCTGAAAACAATGGATCAATAGTTGATCGTTGTTCACATAGCCAGTCATCCTTCTACAAAACATTGTTATGTGCGCCTCTGGGCAAGTAGTCCCGTTGAACTTTTCAAACTCTGGCATCTTAAATTTATGAGGAAGCACCAAATCTGGAACCAAACTTAAGTCTTTGGCATCGATCCCCTGATGATTGCCAGCGCCTTCTAAAACCCTAAACTTCTCCTCTAACCACCTGCAACGATCTTCTAATTGTTTCGAGGATTCAGTGGCCATTCTTTCATTCTCCATTAAATCCAGATCAGGAGTAATAGGGTTGACTGAGCTATCACCCAAATTATTTTCCAACCCAGATGGGAAATTTATGGGGATTCCAGCATCCACTGGCCCATGTTGAGGCCTCACTGTGACAGATGGCCTTCTAGGAGGTGCCTCGGTTTGCAGGGGCACATGAGGTGGGGTAAAACCCGGAGGGTAGGTAGGATCTTCATTATCTTCTCCCGCATTGATCAAAGGGCTTTTCCCCTTTTCTAATCCGCCAGCCAATAGACGAGTTAATTGATCCATCATGCTTTTCTGGGACTCCAACATATGGTCCCTCATATCTTGCTGTATCTTAGCCAGTTGCTCTTGCATCTGCTCTTGTAATTGTTCTTGCATCTACCTTTGCATTTGTTCTATCCTTTCTAATCTCTGGTCAATTGCTTTGGTTTTACGGCGGGTATAGTGGCTGTGTTCGGTGGCTTGATTCTCGTTGGTTTCCAGATTAACTAAAATAATTTTGTTTAATCAGGGTTCTTTAGTGAAAGTTTAATGCAAATGTTGTAATGTAATGCAAATGTATGGAATGAATGCAAAAGAAAGGAAGATATTGATCTTGAATTCAATTCCATTAGAATAACTTTTCTAGAAAACATATTTCTTTACATGAAAATAGATTACATATGCGGTATTGCCCTTCATATCCCAAGTAAACACTGATCTTTTTTTCATGGTCGAATCCTGTAAATTCTCTAAAAGATGCCTTTACTAGTTCATTGCTGCTTAATCTGAGCCTTGATCCCTTGCTCACTTATCTCCATGATACTCATCAAAAGTGCCGGCTCTTGAATAATCTTCGTTGGCAATTAAATCAAGTCATGTATTCCTTCGTGGACTTCCGGCTTTCTCTCGTCATGCCTTTGTTGGCTTGAATCTCTGGCAATTACATCATGTATTCCTCCGTGAACTACCAGCTTTCTCTCATCGTGTTTACTTGGACTATATTCAGGCGATCGCACTATAATCTACTTTATCAAGAAATTCGTTTCCTTATGACAAACTATTCTATTTAGGAATTGAATTTCGAATCAACACATTCTTTTTTTGATGTAATGTAATGCAAATGCATGAACGCAAAAAAAAAGGAAGGAATTGATTCTAAATTTAATTTCATTAGAACAACTTTTCTAGAAGGCAAATTCTTTTACATAAAACGGACTACATATACGGCTTTTCTCTTGTATTCCAAGTGAAGACACCTATCTTCCTCTTCATATCCGGATCTTGTGGTCGAGTCTGACGAATTCTCCAAGAGATGTCTATATTAACTCCTTTTTTGCTCGATCCAGGCTGCGACTCGTTGCTCACTTATTACTGTGATACTTGTCAGCTCCTTTAAGAAGGTCAAGATGTGACGGCTCTCGAATAATCTTTGTCAGTTTCTGTCTTCAAGCAATGAAGCGAAGTCTTGTATTTCTTCACGGGCTATCAGTCTTCTTTCATGTGTTCACTTGGATCATATTTAGACAACCGTATTATAATCCACTTTGTCAAAAAATTCGTTTTCTTATGACAAACTGTTCTATTTAGCAATCAAATATGAATCAACACCTCCTTCCTAGGATGATGTAATGTAATGCAATTATAAACAAAACAAAAATAAAACACGTTAGTACAGGATAAATAAATAACAAATAAAGCAATTCGGGTGACCACTAGGGGTTCGGAGTGGCTCTACCTAGGGTGGGCTCCTAGGTCTCTCTATATGTGGTTTGGTTCTAGAGTAAGGGTACCTGAACCAACAGATTCCTCGATCCTCACCCATTATAGGCTCATTTGAATCGAGTTCAATTCAGGAGAATACATTTCCCTATGGCTACATGGAGATGAAAATCTCACGAAACCATAGGTACGGATGTATTCCGAAAGTGATCCACTATCCTGCACGGAGGTGAAAACCTCACGAAGGCGTAGTTTCTCACTCCCACTTAAGGGTGTGACCACAACGGTCATGCAATGCAATGTGAGAAGATATATGCATAAAAACTTGAAACGATTAAAGAAAATAGGAATAAAATGATGAAAACAGTACGAAAAACGGGTGAAACGCAATGAAGTGATCATATATCAAAACCAAATTCTCAATTTCCGAAAAAAGACAAAAGTTAATCAACTTGTGGCTTGACTCTCTTATAAAAGTCCCCAGTGGAGTCGCCAAGCTGTCGTAACCATTTTTAAAAAAAAAACGGGTATCGACTTGGAGAAAAAAAAACGAAAACAGGAGTCGCCACCAATCTTTTTAGGTGTGATCGGATCACCTTAAGTTAATCATTTTAATAAAAGTTAAGATTTACTAAAACGATAATTTTTGGTCTACGAAAATCAAAAAATGAGTTCGGGAGTCGGTTATGCACGAGGAAGGATTAGCACCCTCGATACGCCCAAAATTGGTACCTAGTTGATTAATTAGTGTCTTAGTGTCGAAAATTTGAAAACTTGAAAGAATTTAAAATACGATCCCTCTTTGTAAAGAAAATGCTCAAATGTTAAGGACCTTCTCGTCTCACAATATAAAATATCAGATCCAGTAAGTTAGGACACGACATCTTGAATTTTCGAGAGCGAGCTTGCCTTTTATATAAAAATTCATGTATTTCAAAAGGTTATTCAGTTAGTTAAGGTGAACGAGGAAAATCGAAACCCAGTAAGTTAGGGCACGTTTCCTCGAATTCCCAAACACCGAATATTGCCTTTACTTGCAAAAATCTTATTTCGAGGTAACAAAATGCCATACCCAGTAAGTTAGGGCACAACACCTCGTATCTCCGAGAATAAGCATTTTTCAAAACTCATGTCGCGATTTAAAAGAGTATTCCGTTATTTAGGTTAAAGGAGAAAAATCGAAACCCAATAAGTTAGGGCACGATTGTCTCGAATTACCAAATACGGAATATTACTTTTATGAAAGAATTATTATTGGGTTGGATATAATGATAATAAGAATAATATTAAAGTAAAGTGAACAATAATACTATATATAAATATATATATGTATATAATAGAAATACACACTACTATATAATAATAAATATAGAAATACAAAAAGCAAATATAATAAAAATATTAAATTAAAGTAATAAAAAATAATACTATATAAATATATATATGTATATACATAAAAATATACACTAATATATAATAATAATAGTGATAGCAAAAATAATAAAAATATGAGTAATATTAATAATATATTAGAATACAAAAGTAAAGTAATAACAATAGGGGTGATAATAATAATAATACAAACAATAATACATATATATATAATAATAGTAGTTAGAAATAAAAAATAATAAAAGTAACAATAATGATAGTAATAATATAAATAAATATGGAGAGGGCATATATAATATAATAATAATATAAATAATAATATATACATGAGAAATAATAATAATATAAATAATAGTAAAAATAATAAAATAATAAAACAAAGCTCTCAACTCTCTTTCTCCCTCTTTTCTAAATCCGGCCGTTGGTCCGGCTTTGCTTCGGTCATGGACCCCCACGGGCCGCCATTGGCGCCACCGTACACGGCGGCCGGACCTAAAAAAAACCTTTTTTAGTAATGAAAATATGGGTAAGCTTCTTACTTTTATTTTTACTTTCGTATAAAAAAAACAAAATAAAATTGAAAGGAAAACAATAAACAAACAAAGAACTAAAGATGAGAATAGACAAAAGAAACCTCTTTTAGTTTGATCTTTGATTAATCTCCAAAAACTAGCCTTTCCAAGAAACAAAAACAACCTTCTTTCCAAAAAAACAAAAAAACACCTCCAAAAAACAAAAAAACCTCCCCTCTAACATAGTCTTCAATGGCTTTTATAGCCAAATTTTACAAATAAATTTTTTGTAAGCAAGTGGAGTGGTTGGGGTGGTTTAGGTGGCCAAGGTGGGTGGTTTAGGTGGCCAAGGTGGGTGGCCAAAAAGGGTGGTGGAATAGGTGGCCAAGATTTTTTATTTATTTATTTTTTGTGTGTTTGGGTTGGGCTAGTATAATGGGATTAGGTTGGGCCAAAATTGGGTTTGGGCTTGTAACTGGGTAATGGGCTAGGTTTAATTTGGGTTTGGTTTTATTGGGCCCCGGGCAAAATTTGGGCCTTACAACTGTGTTTTAGGGGACTGGAATATTTCCAGTTTAGGTCATTCGACATTTACGCGCGTCGCATACTGCCCCTTTCGATATCATTTTTGGTTTTCAAATTATCCTTTTTGTTTCGGTTTAGTTTTAATTCAATCCTTTAAATTCACAGTTTCTTTTATTTACTCGTTTGTACATTTCTTCATTGCCTCGACATTTACTTCTTTATTATTGTATTTATTATATATAATACTATTGTCATGTTTTATATATTTTGTGCAAATGTTTTACACATTATCACATATATATGTATATGTATATATATTTTATAATAAATTAACTTCATTCCATGTACATATATCTACATATGTAATTATATATATATCCATTTACTCGTTTTCTTTTAAATTGGTTCGTTTTAAAACTTTTTTTTATACATGTATATATATTATGATAAAGTCAATGTATTTTCATGTATGTCATGGTTTTTGACTCTACCCATATATTTTAGCATATGTTTTTAACATCCTAGCATGTTTCGTATATATATATATGTTTTTGCATAAAAATTAAAATTATTTTCACACTTACTTATATGAGTACACACTTTATTTTATATATATTTCTAAATCTATACATTTTACACATACATTTTTTAACCTATACGTATTATCATTTTCTATACGAATTTACATGCACTTACTTTTAAATTTATGTATATATATTAATACATTCACTACTTTAATGGATTTTTCTATTTTTAAAACCCCTTTTGGCTTTGTGATTTATCAAGTGTTTTCAATATACATATATGAAATTATTTTTGAAACTACATCTTTTTTATTTTTAAAAAATCATTATTTTTGAGTTTTTCTCGATATTATATTTATGTGTTTATATAGCCTCTTGTTTAAATATGCTTAATAAAAGGGTGCGTGTATAATTTTTATATTATCAATATGTATATATATATGTGTATATCTTATTATTAATCTCATGTTTTTTTACAATAAACTTATATGTACATTTTTTATAAATATATTTTGGGCATCATGTTTTTGTCATGTATTTTTTGTATCATATATTTTTTGTACTATCATATATTTTGTTAACTTTTAAACAAATTCATGTTTAAAACATTTTACATGCAATTTGATTCAAATTTTTTATTTTATAATATCTGTTCCAAAAATCATATAGCTATCTATAGCTTTCATGCAAATATGTCAACTTATGTATGGGTCCATTTATTAGTTATTATTTTAAAATCATTTTATAGTGCATTGGTTTCTAATTGCTATATTATTTTTATATCTTATATTGGTTATTCTATATCATATGTTGTATATTATTGTGGCATATTATCGTATGTATTGTTTTGCTTGAATGGTTGTTATATTATCATTTTTGTCATTGTATTATTATCCTCCATGCGCTTTTGTAATCGGGTTGCATTTTTAGGTTAGCTACTTAATTTTTAGTACATTAATCGATTGTATTTCATGTGCACGTTTATCCCATTCATCGTTTTTACTCGACTTTTGAAATGTGGTTTTATAAAACCTAATTTTTATGATTAATATCGTCTTACTTCAAATCGAATTAATACGTCTTAAGCTAGCTTTATAATCATTTGTTCAAAAATTCTTCAAAACGAAGACGAGATTCGATGTTTGGCAATTCGCGGAATCGTGCCCTAACGTGTTGATTTGCAATTTCGCGTTTGCTCAAAATAATCTAGTATCCCTTCAAAATTTCCTTTCATATCTTCTAAAATTAATTTAAAATGAAGGCAATATTTGGCGTTTGACAATTCGAGAATCATGCCCTATCGTGCTGGGTTGTGATTTCTCGTTTGCTCAAAACGATCGAACATTCCTTTATATTTTCACTCATGTTTATAAAAAATACTTAAAAACGAAGACGATGTTCAATATTTGGCGATTTGAGAATCGTGCCCTATCATACTGGGTTGCGCTTTTTCATTGGTTCGAAACAATTGAACATCCCTTTGGAATTTCACTCACATTTCCTAAAATCTTTCAAAATGAAAGCGATGTTCGATGTTTGGCGATTTGAGAATCGAGCCCTATCGTGTTGGGTTGCGTTTTTTTATTTGTCCAAAATAATCGAATATCTCCTCGGAATTTCACACGTATCTTATAAGGAAAGGCAATGGTCAATGTTTGGAAATTTGAGGAATCGTGCGCTACTGTGCTGGGTTTCGGTTTTTCGTTGGTCTAAATAGTTGAGCATCCTTTTGTGATTTTCGAATCATAAATTTTCGGACGTCGAAACAAGAAGATTTTTGGTAATCAACTCGGGTTACTCAAAAAAAAAGAACCACGTTTCAGAAACATTTTTGATTTTAGACATAAGGACAATATTTAATCGATTTGGTACCAATTTTGGGCGTAGTGAGGGTGCTAATCCTTCCTCATACGTAACCGACTCCCGAACCCGTTTTCTCATACTTTCGTAGACCAGAATTGTTGTTTTAGTAAACCAATAATGTTTTATTAAAATAACCAAATTCTTAGGTGATCCGATCACACCGAAACAAAAAGATTGGTGGCGACTCATGTATTTGTTTTTCAAAAGTCGATTCCTCCTTTTTTCATTAAATCTAAAATTTTTAAATAAAAGGGGTGGTTTCGACAATTAGCTTAATCACTTCTTTTTCTTTTAATAAAGCATCCAAGTATCTCTATATTTATATATTTAAAAAGAACCATACCCTCACCACATTTAAAAAAGCTACATAAATAAACGTTTCTCACTTACTCTTACTTTTTTTAATACTTGAGCCTAAATGGGTTCAACAAGTGAATAACTCTTAATCATCAAGCTAAACATAAGACTTAAAAAAAATGTCCTTAAATGGGTTGGATCTTAATGTTAAGCGAATCCATTTAACTGCAATTTTTTTTTGAATTTAGAATCCAACTCATTTTATATTAGTATTCAATTAATAAAAAATATTTTTTAAAATTAATTATAATATTTTAAGTAATTCTCATAAAGTTTTAGGTAAAATATACAAATGGTCACTCAACTGTACTCACGTTTTTGGTCAACCAACTTAAAATTTTTTTTAATTTAGACACTAAACTTTGTATTCTTTCCTATTTTGGTTAACCACTCTTAAATTGATAACATAAATAATGAAGTGACCTTTTTCTAAATGGTAAAATAACACGTTTAGTCCTCAATACTTGCATATTCTATCAATTTGATCCTAATTCTAAATGATTTAATAAATTTAACATTTAATATTTAAAAATTCTATCAATTTGATTCTCAAACTTCCTAACCAAAGCTTTCAGCTTTTAAAATAGAGGCATTCCACATCAATAAATTTGTAAAACCCCAAAAGAAAAAAAAACTTCTCCAATTGTGCAAATATAACATGTAATAAATTACACGTGTAAATATATTATTGCTTAGAAACCAAACAATTAGATCACCATTGAACTTCCAAGTCCAAAGAACCAAGCTTAAGAAATATAAAATCTAGCAGTAGGTACTAATTAATTCAATAAAAATCCAGAATAATTAGCATCAAATTTGTAGTTCTTTTTTATGGATGATTTAGCAAACAAAATAAAATAAATTAACAACAAAAAATTCTATTTTTTTTTCCAACTGCAAAGAACCTATCTTTGAGCTAAGGATTAAATTGGGTAACCATTAAATACAAGAAAAAGCAGAAATTTAAATGACGCAGAAACTAAAATCCTCATATAGTTCAATTCTCAAGAAACCTCGTAAAGTCTTTATATTTGCACAATTGGAGAATTTTTTTTTTTGAGTTTTGGAATGTCTCTATTGCCAAAGCTTTTTGAAAGCTTTGGTTAGGAAGTGTGTGGATCAAATTGATAGAATTTATAAATGTGAAGGGTTAAATTATTAAATTATTTAGAATGAGGATCAATTTGATAGAATATGTAAGTATTGATGACTAAATATGTTATTATACCAATTAGAAAAATGTCATTTCATTATTTACGTTATCAATTTAACGGTGGGTGAACAAAATATGAATGAATATAAAGTTTAGTGCTTCAATTGAAAAATTTTAAATTTGGGTGACCAAAACAGAAACGTGACAATATTTGAATGACCATTTGTATAACTTATCTTAAAATTTTATGTTAATATTTTTTATTTATAAAATAATATGTCAATATTTGGAAATCAATAAAGAAAAAATTTTGTCCTTTAACATCTCTCTATGGTGACAACTTAGAGTTTGGTCTGTTAATGCTGGACTGCCATCAACTAAAGTCTCAGTTTCGACAATTATCTTTCCATCAGATTCATGGAAAAGTTAATAGAGTAGCTTATGCCATAGTTAGGATAGCTTTATTCCATGCTTATTATATTACTAGTGATGCATTTCTTGATTGTATTGTCGATACTTTGGTGTTGGATGGCCATAAAAATAATTAGATTTGGGGATAGGTGTATGACGTAAGCCTCTTGACTTGAAGTTTAATGTGTGCTATTTTTTTTTTTGGTTATGTTTGTTTTTCGATTTTGAAGTTTATTAATATCACTTGATTTTCCTAAAAAAATAAAGAAAAAAAACCTAGAACTTGATCACTTACTAAAAATCAATCTAGTAAAAGTCAAAAGTTTTTTTTTTAAAAATTTGGTAGAATAATAAATTTGGTTTCTAATGTTTACACTATTTTTACTTGGTTCTAATTTTTTTTTCAAATTATTTTGGTTTTCAATTTTTAAATCAATGTTTTAAGAACTAGATCGGTGGTGGAATCGATCAGGTCATCCATTCCTGATTTAATAAGTTCAACCATCAGTTGATAAATGCTAAAAGTAACATGTTTTAATCTCATTCTTAATGCATTTTTAGGTGATTATTAAGTTTACATGTTTTAATCCTTTAAATTCATGTTCTTATACTTAGGAGAGCATTTGGGAACAAAATGAGCGAAAATCAAAAAACTGGAGCAAGGTATAGGGCCACACAGACTGACCCTTCCATACAACCTGTACACATGGTCGTGTGAGCCACATAGGCTGCCACACAGCCATGTGGCAGGCCATGTCAATTTTATAAATTTGGACCCCAAACTGCAGGAAAACATGAATTTTAGGGTTTTCGAGCATTCTAAGATGTATATATGACAAAAATATGAAGATATGAGTGATCTATCAGAGAATATTCAAGAAAACTACTCGAAAAACACCATTGAAACGAATTTTAAAGTAGATTTCTATCAAGATTGAATACTCTCAATTGATTTCTTAGGAAGTCATCATGAGTTTCTTTATTTCTTATGGTTACACTGTATTTTGGTTGTTTTTATTTGCTAGTATGAACTAATTTTATAAATACCTAAGAAGATGAATCTTATGATGGATTATGTTGTTTGATTTTTATTTTACGCAATAAAGTCTTAGATCTTGTTCTCAATTATTTGTGCTTAATTCTTGGTTTAATATTTCTAGACTATTTATCAATGTTTGATGTGCTTAAATTAAAAGAGGAATAGACCCTGTTTAAGAGTAAATTTAGCGTAATTGAGTGGAGTTGCATGCAATCCTAGAAATAGGACAAAATAAATCTAACGGATTAAAGTCATATCTAATAGGGGAATCCATAGGTCGAGTTAATGCGATAAAAAGGGTTTTAATTAGAAAGAAATTTCAATTAATTAACTTAGAGTCAGATGCTATTATTCTTGAAGAGAGATATTAGAATAATTTAGGGATTTCTGCGAATCAAGATACCAAGTGAAAAAATTGTGTAATTTAGATTGATAATGACAGATGAAATCTAGGTGAATTTTTTCTTGAGTATTGTCTCATTTCTTGGTTATTTACTCGATTATTTTCCTAATTTATTTAATGTCATGTTCTTTAGTTAATTTAATTAGTTAATTTTAGTTTTTAATCAATTACTCCAATTATTCGGTTAAATAATAGAAAGACAGTAATTACTAGTACTTTTAGTTCTCATGGGATCAATATATTTGCTCACTGTAACTATACTATTAATTGATAGGTGCACTTGCCTTAGTCGGATTTTAAGTTGATTTACGACTGCATCAAGTTGTTGGTGCCATTTTCGGGGATTAAAAATTAGGAAAACTTCATTTCTATTAATTTAGCCATTTTTATTTTTGTTTGTAATTTAATTTTTACATTCTAATTTTTCGTTTGTTTGATTCTGACAAGTTCTTTTGGTTTATGACTAGAGAAAACCCATCGGAACCATTAATTTTTAACAGTGAAATTGAAAAGACTACTCCCAAAAATCAGAGAGAAGTTAAAGAAGCAAAGCAAGGTCAACAAGTTTTATTATACAATCAAGAGGAAAAGGATATTACTATGGAGATGAATGATAATCAAAATAATCAGCAGCATCTTGCACCTTCTACTCCTCGCACTATGTTTGATTATGCTAACCTTATTTTGATTGGGGTTGAATCGAGTATCTCAGAATGACTACTGTTGTAAACAATTTTATGCTGAAACTGAACACAATTTAGATCGTACAACAATATGTTCAGTTTGATGGGTTGTAAGATGAAGATTCAAATACTCATTTGGCTAACTTTGTAGAGATTTACGACATTTTCAAGATCAATGGCGTTTCTGATGATGCCATATGCTTATTGTTGTTCCCGTTCTCTTTGAGGAGTAAGGAAAATAAGTGGTTGAATTCACTTCCACGAGGCTTTATCACAATTTGGGATTAGATGATTGATAAGTTTTTGTTGAAGTACTTCCCAATGACTAAAATAGCTAAGTTGATGAACGACATCTCTTCATTTTCTCGAATTGATTTGGAAACATTATATGATGCATGAGAGAGATTTAAGGAGCTTTTGAGAAGGTTCATTCACCATGGGTTACCTTTGTGGTTACAATGTAATAGCCCAAATTTCAGCAATGTAAGAAATAGTGGTTCAAGACCACCAAATTTGGAAAATGAACTCGTAAATTATATTATTTAATATTTACGAGCCAAATGTAGCTTTTAAAAAGATTTTTGAAATAGTAAACTGTGTTTTATAAAGATTTATTTGGTTAAGAAATTGAGAAAAAAAGGTATTCAGATCTTGGTGTTATAAACCAAGCCATAAATATTTTTATGAATATTTATAGAGTGTCAGTAAGGTAGTATTAAAATTTCGTCAGAAAATTTTAATGTTTCGGTAGAAAAAAAGATAAAAAGGACTAAATTGAAAAGGTGCAAAACTTGCTAAAGTGATTAAATAGCTTAACCATTAAATAAGGAAGGACTAAAAGGGAAAATGGACCATTCTAAAATGGCTTAGGCGGCATAGCATGAAAAAAATCAAAGATTTTTATGTGAAAAGGACAAAATTGGAATTTTAACAAAAGTTACATGGCCAAAGTTAATTTTAAGGATTTCTAGGCCATTTCTTCTTCAACTTTCTATCAAAAACAACCATGAAAGAGGGTTTTGAGCTGGTCTTTCATATTTTAGCTTCAAGTAAGTTCAACTCTTGCTTTTTCCTTGAAATTTTTATATTTTTAGACTTTTACAATTAGGTCCAACTTAGTATTCTATTAGTTTTTGATTTTGTTGAAAATTTTGGAAGTTACCATTGATAATTTCATATGATTTTTTTTATTTGATGATGAAATTGAGATGATAATGGATGTTTAAAGGTGTTTTATTAAAGAATTTTGGATGAAAACATGTTTTAGGGGTTAAATTGAAAAGTGTTGAATCTATGGTATATTCTGAAATTTCATGGAATTCATGGGCTGTGATTGGTATGCATGAGAATAGTTAGGCTTGGAATAAGGATTAAATTGCAAGAATTTCATTTTCCGAGCCTAGGGACGAAATCTTCATGTATTAAAAGTTTAGGGGAAAATGATAATCAATATTTTGCACTAAAATAGTTTTGGACTGCAGCAGTAATCTAAATTGAAAAATCACAAAAAAATTGTGGGAATCAAATTAGAGGATGAATATAATATGGTATTAAATCTTATTGAGTCTAGTTTCTCATAGAAGAAACGGTATAAGCAATGAAATTGTAAATCATGAGATATAATAAATTTTGTAAGACAAGGTCAGAATGATTTCGGGTTCCCCTATTCTGACTTTAGAAAATCATCAAAAATTGGAGAAAAATAATTAGGGACTTAAATTTATATGTTTAAAGAGAAATAAACGTGAATATCATCCAAATTCTGTGTTAAGAGATAATTAATTTTTAGTAAGCAAAGGTCAAAGCTCTCAAACAGCAGAACAAGGATAAATTTGAAGATTTTACTGTACTAATTAGATAAACCATAAATTATGAAATTTTTATGGTAGAAGGGTATATGAATCTAGTTTCAAAAAAATCAAGCGGATCTTAATTTGGAGTTCTTTAGCTCAAGATAAAAATAATTTAGTAACTATGACACGGATGGACAACTTTGAATACACATATAAGTAAATAGTGAAAGTATAGATAATGTTACTTATAAGCGTGATATATATACATTAAGGATGTGAAATGGAGAGGAGGAGGAGGAAAATATATGAATGACTTGTGTATAAATTGATCACATGCCCGATTATAATCGATAAACGTTGAATTAGAAATGATATAATGTTTTATTTCATATGTTCGTTATTAAATTGAATACACATATAAGTAAATAGTGAAATTATAGATAATGTTACTTATAAGCATGATATATATACATTAAGGATGTGAAATAGAGATGAGGAGGAGGAAAATATATGAATAACTTGTGTATAAGTTGATCACATGCCCGATTATAATCGATAAACGTTGAATTAGAAATGATATAATGTTTTATTTCATATGTTCGTTATTAAATTGTAAATATTGTAAAAGTATGAAAAGTGAATTAAATGTTCAAATTGAGTAGAATGCAGGGTTGAGTACTTTCATTCAGTTGCAAAAGATGAATTGACGGAAAAGACCATGGTTGAACCATGGCAATATGTGATATGTGAATATGTGATTCCGTATAAGACCATAGCTGGGCGACAATATGTGATATGTGAATATGTGATTTTGTATAAGACCATAGCTGGGCTATGGCATCTGTATGTGATTATGTGATTCCGTGTAAGACCATAGCTGGACTATGGCATCGGTATGTGATATGTGATTACGTGTACGACCATAGCTGTGCTATGACATTGATATGTGAATATGTGTAAGACCATAGCTGGGCTATGACATCATTATGTGAAGATGTGTAAGACCATAGTTGGACTATGGCATCGAGGAAACAAAGTACTCAATTCCATAAGATGTTCACTAATTTGACAAAGTTTGGTAAGTGCTACATCGAACTATATGATATAAGGAAATACAAGTTGATGAGACATGAGTATAGAACTTGGTTGATGAATGAATTCATTTGTGATTATATATTTGTACATCTTAAGTGTATTGTCCGTATGAATTGGTATTTCAAATGATGTAATGAATAAAGTTTCAACATGGAATAATCTGAACATGAGACAGATAGTTACGAAATTGAACTCGAAATTCATGAAAATGATGGTTGTTGATATATGGAGACATGAGACTATGATATATGAACATGGAATATGTTTGATAAATAAGTTCATTCATAATTATGGTCATGTGTATTGTTTGCATAAAGATGATATTTCAAATACTTTGATGAGTAAAGTTAATATATAAAATAGTATGAAATCAAGACGAGTTGTTATGAAAATGTATTTAAAATACAGAGATATAGTTGTTATATGTTATATAATCACATAATGTGAAATTGTCTATATATATAAGAAATTTAATTAGAATTAAGCCCAATAGAGGGACATTATAAATACGTTCAAAATAGAATAGTAAAATGACTCGGTTTAATGAAAAATGATTCTGTAAACTCCGATAATGCCTCGTACCTTAGTCCAGCGATGGATACGGGCAGGGGGTGTTACACATTTTAAGTTTTATTGTTTTTATTCCGGTTATATACATATTAAGTTTTAATGAAATTTTACTTTCTGGATTTTGAATGATTAAATGTTTCAATTCAACGTGACAACTTGCTTGGTAAAAATTTTTTTTACTTACGATCACTCCGATGGTCAATGTGACATCCGGGGTTCGGTCTAAACTTCTAGGCCGGGTTTAGGGTGTTACATACAAGTTCAAACCTTTTACAATGGTTTGAATCCTTCAACTAGACAACTAATTGATGCAGCAGCTAGCAGAACATTGAATAGTAAGACATCTGAGGCACCTCAAGAGTTTATTGAGTAGATGACACTAAATAACTGTCAGAGGCAAGTCATGAGAATGAAATTGATTAAAGCAATCGATGTTTTTAATATAGGTGCAGTTTCTATGTTAGCAAATCAAGTTGAAGTTCTTGGTAAGAAAATTGATGGTTTGAAATTTTCTAAGCAGTTAAATCTGGTAGTGTAATGTGATGCGAATGTAGTAGTGATGATTAATTTAGAATGTTTACCCTTTGGTTCTAGCATGGAGCATGAGCAAGTCAATTTTATGGGTAAGAATTCTAGATCTCAAAATAACCCATATAGTAATAACTATAATACATGTTGGAGGAATCATCCAAATTTCTCTTAGGGGGGTCAAGGAAATCAAAGGTCACAACCCGCTCCGGGTTTTTAGCAACCTTATCAGTAAGAAAAGAAACTAAACCTTGAGGATATGTTAGCTAAATTTATTTTGGTGTCTGAAATTCGATTTCAAAACACTGAGACAACTCTAAAAAAATCAACAAGCATCGATTTTAAGAGCTTGAAAATTAGATTGGACAGCTTGCTAAACTGGTTTTGGAAAAACAATAAGGTAGTTTGCCTAGTAACACTGAAACTAACCCAAAGGAGAAAGTCCACCCAATTACTGTTCAAAGTATGGAAGGGTTAGTCAAGCCTGAAATGATGGGGTTGAGGAAAGCAATAAAAAGCATAATCTGAAGGCTAGAGAATACAAACCATGAATTCTATATCCGACAATATTGAAGCAAAACCGCATAAAAAAAACAATATGGTAAATTTCTTAAACCTTTAAAAAAATTGCATATTAACTTACCTTTTTTTGAAACTCTTTCGCAAATGCTCAAATATGCAAAAATTTTAAAGGAGTTTTTAACAAATAAAAGGAATTTAGACGACTTGTCGACTGTGGAGCTTAATGAGGTTTACTCGGCCATTCTCCAAAACAAACTACCCAACAAGCTTAAAGATCTAGGAATTTTTACTATTCCTTGTCTTATTGGTAGTTTAAATGTTGAAAAAGCTTTGTTTAATTTAGGGGCTAGTATAAATGTTATGCCTTATAAAATGTTCAAACAACTTGGTCTTGGGGAACCAAAACCCACTAAAATGAATATTCAATTAGCTAACAGATCAATTAAGTATCCTAGGGGTATTATTGAAGATGTACTTGTTAAAGTTGATAAACTTATACTCCCTGTTGATTTTTTTATATTGGACATGAATTATGATATTGAGGTACCCATGATTTTAGGTCAACCCTTTTTAGCCACTGCTAGAACTGTTATTGATGTGGGTAATGGTGAACTTGTGCTGAGTGTAGGTGACGAAAATGTTACTCTTTAAGCATGTGATTTTATTAGAGTTCCTAGGAAGTGAGATGATACTCGTTATTTTGTTAATATTAGTAATCATGTGGTTCGATATTCTTTGCAGGAATTTACTAATTAATATGTGTTCAAACAGTATCCATCTCAAGGTGATAAAAATTGAGGGACGAGTGGGGAGCGAATGGTGCACCTCGATGAACTAGATGAATGGTGAACCAAAGCTAATGAGAAATCGAGAAAGCACAAGGAAGTAACAAAGAAATGTCATGATGTTCATGAAAAGAGGACAAACCAATTCAAAGTTAGGGATAAATTGCTGCTAGACAAGTCCGATCCATAAATATTTCCTTTAGAGCTTAAGTCAAGAGGGTCAAACCCACTTGTGGTACAAAATGTATTTCTATATGGAACCATTGAGGTAGCACACCTTGATTACGGTATATTACTGTAAACAATCTTCGTCTCAAACTTTATTTTGGTGGTAATACTGACAACGGGATAGAGGAGTTTCGGCTCCAAGATTCGCCTTAACCGTTAGCTTAAAAAGGGAAGTTAAGCTTAGACTCTAAATAAGCATTTCTCAAGAGGCAACCTGATTGTTTTTATTTTACTTATTTATTCATTTTAATTTCATGTTATTTAAAAAAATTTAAAAAATTTAAAAAAATTTAAAAAAGGGTCCATACAGCCTGGAAACATGGTTGTATGCATACTGGAGCTAATTTTTTTAATTTTAATTTAACCCACACGGACACAGAGAGTTACATGGGCTGGAGACATGGCCATTTGTGATACACGGCCTGTCACACGGTCGTGTGGTAGGGTGTGTAAGAAGCAAATGATCATCGCACACAGCTTGACACACGGCTGTCTGTGACACACAACCTGGACACACGGGCATGTCTTAGGCTGCGTGGATACTAGGCATATTTTTATTTTCTTTTCGAAACATCACATGGGCTAAGATGAACTACATAGCCTGGCGACAAGGTAGTGTGTGGCACACGGCCTAGACACACGGGCGTGTTTTAGGCTATGTGAGTCATTGAACTTATTTATTTAATTTTTGAATTGCCACATAGGCCAAGAGTAAGTACATGGCTAATGGACAAGGTCGTGTGGCCCAACAAGGGACTTTAACATGACTATGTTCCCCTTTAAAATCAGAAACCCTAATTTTTTATTCCTTCATATTCCTTAATTGGCCGTCGTTCCTCATAAACGCCTAACCCTAGCTGCCGACAAGTACTTATTGTCATCGTTCTCCCTATTCCCATTTTTCCCTCCTCTAACTATTTTCCTGACCTCCCTCTACTCCTTTTTCTTCTCGTCCAAACTACCCCCAATCTCCCTTATCTTATTTCCCCATCGTAGATCAGCTATCCTTCCCTAAGCCTCCAACCTAGATGGAACTTTTAGCCCAAATGACCTATTTTTCTCTCGTTTCCTCATCCTTATCGCACACGCGGTTCATGCCATTTCCTCCACCGTCCATTTCTTTTCCCTCCATTCGGCCACCATCTCCTCACGCAAGTACTAGCCACAACCCCAACCGTCGTTTGCTTGTCGACTATGAACCCCCCATCTCCGCCTACGTCGACCGCACCTATGCCACCGTCTACCCCAACCACCATTCAGTCATTTCCATTTCTTTTTCTTATTATTTTATTATATATTTATTATATTTAATTGGTTTATTATTTTTATTTATTATTATATTAGTATTAGATTTAGTTATTATTTTTATTATTATTAGCTTACAAGATAGTAGTAATTATATTGTTATGCTCGTCATTATTCTGCATGCTTGGATTATTATAGTTTAGACTTTTATTTATTTATTTATTATTGCTTTCATATTAATTAAAGTTGTGTTAGTGAATCGGTTATTGTTGTGAGATGCATCGCAATTGGTTTATTATGTTTGTATTTTTCTTATTGCATATGCTTTATTAATCTGCTTTGATGCTAAAATAGTTGTTTTGTATCTATTCTTTCAAGTACATTATGACGAATACTAGAGGAAAACCCGAGGTCACGTCCCCGCTTCTAAAAAGCAGAAGACACTAGGGTTGACCTCGTCCTTGGCTTCTCCTCTAGTTGCAAGACATTCATGTCTCCAATCATTCTCGGGTCCATATAAGGACCAACATCAATATTTACAGGAGTGACCCTTTGTTTAGGACATTGTATAGACTGGGAGGTATTACAGGCGATACACTTAGCTGATAGAGTGTGAGCACTGATTGATACAACTCTATAAGATTGATTTTTCACCATCATCGAGCCTACCTAGTCAGAAATCACACTAGTGTTCTGTTTGACTTTCTCTGTACAACATGTTATGTTGTAGTAGGATAAGCCGCGCACTGTTTCCTTCAGACTCGGTGGTATGACACGTTATCTAAGTGTTTCAGGGTTCGGAGTTTCCCTTGAACTCTATTCTGAGGAGTTCATGAATACCTAGGATTTTTCGACATTATCTCAGCACATCTATTCTTACCCTCTCTCTATTGGACTGATATTGTTGTGACTACAACACCGTACAACCCAAGTTAATTGAAGGCAACTTCTCTACCTTCGGCACTGCGCTATATTCATGCCATTCTGGTGCACATATTAATCGAACGAAGGGAGAGTATCGGGGTGGTTAGTACATATGATGCATATTTCCTTTAGAGCATGGCGATGTGACGCCTCATCGACGTTGCATATTTTCTAGCCCTATCTTTTCGCCACTAGTCTGACCGAAACAGGAAGGGTCCTATCTGTTTGAGCCCTTACGTGACTCGACTAGCGTGACATTTTCGACTATTGGATACTTCAGAGCAGGTTTCCTCATTTACATTAGTTGGTCAGATGATCCCGTAGGGATTATCTATTATGAGTCATATGAGGATGATCGAGCGCTAGCTTAGAGTGGGTCCTCGTCGATACACTTTGTCTCATTTGGATCATTAAAATAAGCATGAGGAGTTTCCGGATGATGATCCGCCTAGCTATGTGGACGCACCTCGTTCCCCTCTGCCTCCTAGTCACTGTACGGCTACTCCCGTTGTTACACTTGAAGATCTCTCTGAGCTATTTGATCGCTTTGATCAATTCGATAGCATTGAGACGTATTTGCATTAGATTTTCCAGCATCTCCATATCTCTCATCCTGATCATGCGTCTCGCAATCCAAACACCTCGCACGATGCCGATCACTGACTTGATTTTGTTTTCTGCTTTATTTATTTTTATCTTCGGTTGTACTTTTATTTTTAGTTGTTTTTATTTTATTTGTGAGACTACTTTGCTTTATTTTATCTTTATTTTGAACTTTATCTTTTATTGTTTTATTGATTTTTTTATTTTATAATTTATTTATCTTATTTATTTTTGTTTATTCTCTTATTAGTTTGTTTGGAAAAATGTACTTCATTTAGAATCGTCTGCAATTTGGTTTTCACTATTCTGGCGAATTCATCCATATTCAAGGCAGTTTCAGTTCTCTCCCTCCCTTATGATATTATGCTTATTCTATTTATATCTGTTTATACATTGTCCTCAATGTACATATTAAGTTTGGGGAAGTTGTTTATATTTTTATGCAATAAAATCCCTAAATTTTTGTTTGTTTTTAAGTAATGTTCTCACATCTACCATTGAGGTTAATTTTTAATTTAGAGTTTGTATTGATTTTGTTTTGGAATAAATTTTGAATTGTGTGATTTATACTTGAAGACACGAGAGAGTCGAGCATGATAAGTTATTTTTTAGAAATTATTATTTTAGGTTGTCTCCCTGAATTGAAATATTATTTTAAAATTTTAAATTCGCAAGTTTGACATTGAAACCATTTTTTTTTTTGAGTTTTTGAGCCTATAAAGCATATATTTATTTGAACTCATTTTATTTTTGGTTGTGAGTCTGTCGACTTAATTTGTTATTCTAGAATTGCTTCGATTATACATGTCAAGACCACATTATTGATTTGATATACTGATATGATAGAGGCACTTAGGATTTAACCCACCTAACCTTTAATAAGCTTACCTATTGTATTACCCCTTAGTAAACCCTGTTGATCCTAGTACATTTTTTTATTCTAACCTGTCAGTGTTAACCATAACTCATATATTTGTTGTAAAATTATCCTTTTCATTGACACTCTTTGTCGAGATTTGTTTTGGTTAGTTACCTGACTATGTTTCATTAATTGTATTGCTAAATTTTACTTTGTTCTCTAAAAAAAATAGAAATAAAAAAATAAAAAAATAAAAGAATTGAAAAAAATTGATTGAGCTTGAATCGTTAGTTTCATATTGTGTTGAAATACTCATAAATTCCTTTAATTCAACAACTAATTTTCTAGTTTGGTAACTTATCAACTCGACTCTCAATTATAACTAACTTTTCTGACCTTTTCTATACCCTTAACCTAAGCCCCATTACAACCTTGTGAAGAACTCTTGATTGGTGTGCCATCTTATTCAATAGTGGTGGAAATTTGATTTTCAAGCAAACCTATGGTAATGAAATTTCTCATTTGACTATTGAGTGCATATTAATTGAACCTTAAACACTTTGAGTGAATCTTTAGCGAGGATGTTATTTCTTATTGAGTTTGAATTTCAAGTAATTTTTTAGATAGGGGAGATGCCTAATGTTTTTAAACCTTAAAATTCTCTATTTCAATTGCTTGTGTTGTTCAGTGTCATTTTAGTTTAAATTTTCAATGCATGATTATCTGTAAATTATCCTGAGACATTATCGATGATAATAATAAATTAAGAGAAGTTAACTTTATTGTAGGTTGAGGATTTTACTTGAGGACAAGGAAAAGCTTAAGTGTGGGGATATTTGATAAGTGCTAAAAGTAACATGTTTTAATCTCATTCTTAATGCATTTTTTGGTAAATATTCGATGTTAATTGTGAATTTTATACTCCTAATCCTTTAAATTCATGTTTTTATACTTAGGTGAGCACTTAGGAGCAAAAAGAGTGAAAAACAAATGAAAATCGAAAAATTAGAGCAAGGTACAGGGGCTACACAGGTTGACCCTTTCCATATAGCCTGTCCACTTGGCCGTGTGAGCCATATAGGTTGCCACATGGCCATGTGCCAAGCCGTGTCAATTTTGCGAATTCGGATACTGAACTGTTGAAAAATGTGATTTTTAGGTTTTTCGGGCATTCTAAGACATATATATGACAAAAATATGAAGATATGAGTGAGCCATCATAGAATATTCAAGAAAACAACTCGAAAAACACCACTAAAATGGATTTTAAAGTAGATTTCCGTCAAGATTGAAGACTCCCAATCAGTGGCGAATACAGGGGGGCTGGCAGTGGCCCTGGCCCCCCCTAAATTGGAAAATTTATGTTTAGGCCCTTGAATTTTTCTTAAAATTTTAAATTAGTAAAGGTAAAATTGTACTTTGCCCCCCCCCAAAATTATAAAAATTCTATTTAGTCCTTTAAAAATTATAAATATATAGACTATAAAAAATTAAAATTTCATTCGGCCCCCCTAAAAATTTTTTCTGGCTTCGCCCCTGCTCCCAATTGATTTCTTAGAAAGCCATTATGAGTTTCTTTATTTCTTATGGTTATATTGTATTTTGGATGTTTTTATTTGCTAGCATGAACTAATTTTCTAAATACCTAGAGAGATGAACCCTATGATGGATTCTATCATTTGATTTTTATTTTACGCAATAAAGACTTAGAGTTTGTTCTCAATTATGTGTGTTTGATTCTTGGTTTAATATTTCTATACTATTGATCCATGTTTGATATGCTTAATTAGATGAGGAATAAACCTTGTTTAAGAGTAGATCTAACGTAATTGAGTGGAGTTGCATGCAATCCTAGAAATAAGACGACATAAATCTACCGGATTAGAGTCAAATTTAATAGGGGAATCCATAGATTGAGTTAATGCGATAATAGGAGTTTTAATTAGAAAGAAATTTCAATTAATCAACTTAGAGTCAGTTGCTCTTATTCTTGAAGAGAGATATTAGCATAATTTAAGGATTTATGCGGATCACGATACTAAGTGAAGAAGTTGTGTAATTTAGATTGATAATGACAGATGAAATCTAGGTGAACTCTTTCCTGGGTATTGTTTCATTTCTTGCTTGTTTACTCAATTATTTTCCTGATTTGTTTTTGTTGTGTTCTTTAGTTAATTTTAGTTTTTAATCAATTACTCCAATTATTCGGTTAAATAAAAAAAATCCAATAATAACTAGTACTTTTAGTTCTCGTGGGAACAATAACTTTGCTCCTAGCTATACTATTAATTGATAGGTGCACTTGCCTTAGTCGAATTTTTAGTTGGTTTACGACTTCATCATTAGTCCAACAATAATCAAATAAACAAATAAAAATGCGTACTTTTTTAAAATATATATATTTTAAAAATTTATAAATTGGTTGCATACTTTTTTTAAAAAATATTTTATAAATTTATAAATTGGTTCAACCAGTTTAATTACTAGTTTTTATTTCAGTTTTCAATTTTTTACTGGTTCCAAATGATTCACTCACAGGCCGATCCAATCCCTTTGTTTGGATTGATCCAATTGGTCCAAGCAACCGGTCTGATCCCATTCCAACAACAATATTTAAAATTGTATCAGAATGTTGTATTTTAGATGAAAAATGCTGACTAATTCATTAGAAGTTAACCATAATGAATGATATGACATCATCATAACAATTTTTTGGGTATTTTTTACGTTTGGAATTCATAGCTATCCTTCTTAATAATGTCATTTCTATGGTTTAAACTCCGTTATCCCCTTAAAAATGCAATGCAACTATTATAATATAAAAAAATAGCAAAGTAGATGGTTGATCCATTCCCCAAATAATAGAATCATGAAGAAAATAGAAATGAATCAGAAACTTTGAAAATCATACGTTAATGACCAAAACTCTTACACTTGCATGACTCCTTTTCGTTGAGATTCACACTTTGTTCACTGCATGGACTATATAAAGAAGATAATCGATCCCTTAGATTATCATGTCTACATTCACATCTTTCAACCAAATTGTCGAAGCACCAAGAAGTGGCTGAGAGAATACGAATTTTCCAATGTATGAACTTACATTCCACTTCAATATCTGACACCAACCATACCAATGCATAAATTCTCCTTGATTTTGATTCCTAAGTTTTCCCATGTTCCATACTGATTTTATTTTTTAGGGTTATATTATTTCGGGAATTGATTTTTCCGGTATTATGTTTTGTTTAAAATTTCATATCAACATTTGGAAGTTATTTTTTCTTCCAAAAACGTTGATGTGTGCACCTAATTTAAAATATTACAAATTTCATGCCATGTTATCACATTATTTTTTAATGGTTCAATTAGCATTTTTCATCCAAAACACATTATTTGGATAAAATTTTAAAGATTGAGGGTTAAAATGTTAAATAAAAGAGATTTAGGGTCAAAATAATAAAAGATTAAATATTAAGGGCAAAATTAGTCGCTATGCCTTTTTATTAGGGTTAACATATTATTTGATACGGCCTTAATGTTTGATTTGATACTTGAGTTTTTTTTGTCTCAATTCGATAATTGAGTTTAACTTCAATGTTTAGTTTGGTACATAATTTTTTTAGGAAAAAATTAATACACAAGTTTTTCTTTGTCCTAACAAGTACTTAAGTTTCGTTTCAATGTTCAATTTAGTACTTAAGTTTATTCTTTTATCTCAATTAAGTACTTATGTTTTTTTATTGGTGTACACTTATTAAATATTTACCTAACTATATGATGTGATTTCGTTTAAATATCAAATTAAATATTAAAATTAATCTCATACGAAATAATATATTAATCATTTTCAATAAAAGAAACAAAATTGTATTTTTTATGAAGGCTGCATTTAAGATCTAAACAATGAACGAGTATAATATCATTAAATACACCAACCGTAATAACAAGTTTGCTTTTGAAACACGTTTTCTCTTACGTTTCAGTTTTTTCTTTTCTCTTGCCTTTTGCCATTTTGGTTTACTTTATAGTTTCTTTTCCATTTTTTGTTATAGAAAATGAAATCCATTGAGGATAGTGAAGAGGAACCTTGGCAAGGAAGAATTGGGGTATATCTACGTTCCATAGGTTCCATTGTCAGATCCATGATCTCTCCCAAGGTTTATTGCCTAAGCAATGACAAAGAAATTTGGCAACTTTATTGGCCAATTTGTTGATTACCTTGTTCTTGTGTAGCCCAAAAATTTTAATTCTAATAAGATTTTAACTTAAAATACAATATATAATAAATATTTAATTTTATTGGTTGATTTACGGATATATGCTGAAAGAAAGTTAAATTTAGTCATTTATGCCTTTTTTTTTTTAATTTATCGATATATGTTTTTTTGAATAGAGAAAATGAAATTGTTTTTTTTGGCCATCTATGTTGTCTTTATTGAAAACGCATCATACAGGGCATGCTTTCAGTAACGTCAGCTTAAAACGTGCCCTATAAAATGCGTTTTCACTAAAATTGATAGCTTAGCTCCTTTGGTTAAATAGTTAAATGTTAGTGATTTTGTCCTTGAGTTTCGGGTTTGATTCTTCTCTTTCACATTTGTATTTTTTATTTAATGTTGTTTCAATCTTTTTTTTAATTAATATTTTTAACATGTTAGCTCTTTTGGTTAGATAATTGCAATTTCATCTTTGAGTCTCAGGTTTAATTTTTCTTATAAGTATTTTAATATGTGTTTTTTTATTCCATGTTGTTTCAAGTTTTTTTAATTAATGTTTATAATTAATAAATATATTGTTTTCAAGATTATTTTTATTTTTAATTAATAACTCTCTTATTTATAAAATCAAATAATTATTGCAAATATCATTATTTTTAGTAAATATAATTTTTATATGTGTAATATATATTTTTCAATCCATACCCACAATATATGTACAGAAAATAAATATTTGACATATAAATATTATATATAAACAAAAATATATCAAAAAGAATTAGTTGATATTTTTAAAAAATAATTACATATTTATTATTTTATTTTATTTTATAAATAAAATATTTATTAATTAAAAATAAAAAAATTAAACAAATGAAATAAAAAAATATATAAAAAAGCTTATAAGAGAATCGAACCTAGGACTAAGGACAAAATTAAGCTTAAAACAACATGAAATAAAAAATATGAATGTAAATAGGAGATAAATTGAACCCGGGGACTCAAGGATAAAAATACTAACATTTAACCATTTGACCAAAAGACCTAAGTTGTTAGTTTTTAGTGAAAACACGACCTATAGAGTGCGTTTTCACTTTTTCTCTCCAAAAATATTATAAATCTATTAATTTAAAAAAAACAGCATAGACGACCAAATTTAATTGGTTTTCAGTATATATCCATAAAACAACCTAATTTTATCATTATTATTGATTTTTTATATAAAATTTTATTAAATATATTAAATTTTTTTTACTCACATCATATATTTAGTATTTTTAAATTGTGAAAATATATAAATTTTAGATAGATTTGAAGGAATTTAGAGAAATAAAATTTTAGAAGTGTGAGTGGACCCGGTCATTGACGCAACAAGAACGACAGCAGCGAAAAAAGATGCGGGATTAGTGTGAGGAGAAACAGGCGGTGGCCTTCACCGGTTGATGCCTGACCCACAGGTTTTGTGGGGAAGCGCCCAATTGGAAATTCCATGTTTATGTCCTTTCCTTCACTTGTAATTAAGTTGAAAGAATATATTTACATATCTGAATTTCATCATGTAATAATAAAACTAAAAGTACTATTACAAAGGAGAAAACTATACAAAATCAACTTGGAAACTCTAATCAAAGGTCACTTCCCCTTAATCTATCTACTCGTTTCAAAACTCCTTCGATTGCCAAATCAAATGCATCATCTTCAACACTCTCCAATCCAGACCGTCGATCCCCATAAATAATCCTCGGAATCAATCTTATGACCTCTTCTCTCATCGACGCTACTTCATCCTTGGAGACCGTAACCAATTTCTCCTCGATTCTAACTTTTCCAAGTTTCAAATCATTCGCCGATATAAACACAGAATAGTTGGAGTAATTCTTGGGCAAATACCATAAATATTGTGTGTAAGCACTCCCTGGATGGAAGAACACAGGGATACAACCAGCTAAAATGGAATCAAATGTTGATCTTCTCGTTAATGAATCCCCTGGTGGTTGTAAACAGAAGATTGAGCTTCGAAACAAGTTCATCAACTTCAAAGGATCATCACATTCATGTCCTACTGAGTTACAGTCAAGTAATTTGCAGAGCTTGTTTGAAGATTGGCAATGGCGGATGATTTCCTTCCTTGTTGAATTCTTTTGTCGGGTCCTTGAGGCACCTGCGAAAGAGAATAAGTAGGGCCTGTTTTGGGTTCTCATCAGATTCTGCCATTGAAGAACTTGATCATCACTTGAAGGGTGGAAGCTAGTCGGGTATGGAACAGCTATGTCGTTTTTCCAAGGACCTGATTCGATTGTTAACATCAACAAGTTCTTAAATTCTGGTAAGAATCTGAAGTTGCTTCCCCAGTCGGATTTCCTGTTGGATTTTCTCCTGAAATCACGAGCAATCCTGCTGGAAACCAAGAAATGATCTTTACCCCACATCGTTTTCCATTGGGGTTTTTGTTTAAGCCAATTAATCAAATCGAGACCCGAGGAATCTCTCATGGAAGTATTGAAACCCCATAGATAGCGACGAAGATCCAAACCAGCATAATACGGGGCGAAAATGGCCGAAGCAACGAGTGAATCATTAGTTAAACACTCGTATTTCTTCATCCTGTCATGGAAAATAACTTCTAACATGAATTGATTCGTCCAAAACCAATTGCTGTTCCATAAATCCGAAGCCTCAGAGCTTATAATCTGAGGACCAAAACCAGAATTTTGTACATATTCACACATACTGGTTTTATCAATGGACCTTGTAAGAACCTGACAGTTGGTGAGCAAATCTTGATTGAATCGCATGGGAAGATCATGAATATAAATATATCAACCCAAGCAAGAATCTTGACTTGAACTTTCACCAACTAAACTATGAATCTTCTTCATTGAGTGGTGGTGAGATGAAGGTCGAGCATCGATTGAAAAGAAAAACAGGTGACAAAGAAAGACTACTAAAACAATGGAAAACATAAGAAGAAAGCACAAATATTTGCTGCAATTTATTCTCCTGGATTGATTCCTCCATTTGTTTTTGAGGGGTTTGGCAACACAAAACTCACTTATCAGTGCATGGAATTTCATTGCAGCCAAGGGAATCAAGAAATCAAAGAAAAAGAATGATATAAGATAAAGCAATAATCTACTAAGAACCAATGGCAGCCAAGTTGAAGGGGACAGGTATAACGTGTGATGGAATCGTGTTGTATAAGATGTAAGAGAGTGGAGTGAAGTCATTTCCAGTTCAATTATTACTTTGGAGTTCAAGTCTAACTTAAGATAAAAGTTGGGCTTAAAAAAATTTTTTAGTTTTAGGAGAAAAAAGAACATCTAGGGGGATATATATAATTCATTAAAAAAGTAATTGATGATGTGGGTAGTTGAGGGGTTCGCAACTCAACCAAGAAAATTATTTGGGGATGTCTAATCGGACAAGAAAGGAAAAAATAGATTGATAAAGACAGAGGACGGATCGCAGCAATAGCGAAATCAAATGTATTTTATTTAGACAGTTGGTGAAGACTTTTCAATATTGTTGAATTTTAGATTCATGTGATTCATTATTCACAAGAAAGGAAAATAACATATTTAGTATACTTAAAAGATTTTTGTTAAATAAAAAATAATTTTTGTATATTTTAATTTTCTTTAAATAATATTTAATATTGACAAGTATATGAATTAAATATTTAATAGTTGAGTTAACATTTTATACTAATTTTTTTTATTTTACAAATAATTTTAAAAAATTTACATGTATCTCTTTTTTATATATTTATTTTTTAATATTTTACTATACCCTTATATCATATACTTGCCAACCTTTGACCATATTTGTAGAATCTAAAAATTACACTGATAGTATACTAAATATTCTCTTAATAATAACGTTTTCGAGCATTTTTTATTATGGGTTAGTATTCTGTCCACTATTAATAAAATTTTTTAATTCCACAAGTAGAGTTTAATACATGACACATGTCTAGTTTAATTTATTTTGATCAAAATCAATAATAGACATACATTTGAAAATTAACTTGCAATATTGTGAAAATGTAGGATTTACAAAATCTTTATATTAAATATTGATTTAATATTTTTCAGTCTGCCCTCTCTGGCACGTTTCTAGGGTTTTTGTTTTTCCGTTCGGTTCTTTTTTTTCTTTTTTTTTTGATTGACGGCGGCCTACTTCACTTTTTAGCGCTTCTACATCATCACGGCGTACTCTTGATTGAATCATTCACTTGCAGCAGATGGAAACAAATTTAGCGGGGTTAACACTCAATGAAGATGAAGATGCAGTTTTACAAATTCAAGTTGATTAGAACACAAATAGAGAAGAAGAAGTCTTCAGGTTGGTGGGTTGTTTCTTAACAGCTAGTATTATTCACTTTCCTGCAATGAAAAGCATTATGGCAAATCTTTGGCATCCTGTTTGGGTTGTCCAAATTCGAGATCTTGGGGAAAAGAGATTTTTGTTTCAATTTTATCATGTTATGGATATGGAAAGAGTTCTGAAAGGTTCTCCTTGGTCATTTAATAATCATCTATTACTGTTACACAAGTTACAATGGGGGGAGGATCCTTTAAAAGTTCCTCTAATTTTGGCGCCTTTTTGGGTACAAATTCATGATGTACCGATTGGTCTCTCTGAAAACTTGGCAGTACAAGTGGGCAATTTTTTAGGGGATTTTATTGAATATGATGGCTTGAATCTAGGAAAAGAAAACATAAATTATATGAGAATACGAGTCCAGATAGATGTACGACGCCCTTTAAAAAGGAAAAAACAGATTATGTTTCAGGTGTGGAAATTGTCTTTATTTTGATTCTATTATGGTCGACTGAGACATAATGACTCTTATTGTGAAGCAAAGATGGCGCTAGGTGTGGAAATTGCTGAATTGGGATGGGATCTATCGCTACGAGCTCAATCTCGGAGGGCTCTAGCCATGAACAGTGTATGGTTGAGGGAAGAGGGGGAGGGAGGAATGCAAGGGAATGGACAAGGGAATTATAAGATAGATAATGTTATGTAGACGGCGAGAAACAAGAATCAAGGATTTGGGAGGCCTTATGATTCGATTTTAGGGGTAAACTTGGAAGGTAAAATAGAACTCTTGAATTCAAAGAGGGATAATCAATTAATCCCGTTAGTGTTTACTGACATGGAGCATGATCTAAAAGAGGTAGCACTTATAGGTGAGGAAGGGAAGAAGAGGGCTAAGAGCGAGATGGAGGTACCAGCAGAATTGGGAGAAGGTTCTACTTCAGTAGTAAGAAACAGAAGCGTGATGGAGATCAATCACTTATTATCGGCGGCTGCCAAGAGACAAGCCGACCGAACACAATAAAAATCTTAAGTTAGAATGTCCGTGGATTGGGGAGTTCACGCACTGTTAGAAGACTTCGGTATATGTTGAAATCTCATAATCCCCAACTGGTCTTCTTTATGGAGACAAAGCTAGGAAAAAGTCATATGGGAAGAGTAAGATACAGTTGTGGATATCCACATGGAATTGAAGTTGACCCGGAGGGAACGAGAGGAGGGTTGTGCTTGGCATGGAGAAAAGAAATTTGTGTCACGCTTAAGAGTTTTTCTAAAAGGCACATTGACGTTCTGATTGATGACAGTGAAGTGAGCTGTGAATGGAGGCTTATGGGATTTTATGGATCCCCTTATGCACAAGATAGAGACGCTTCTTGGACTGCATTGAGAAATTTGTTTACGGAGGAAGGAATTCCTTGGATGGTTTGTGGGGACTTCAATGAAATCATGTATGGGTTTGAAAAAAAAAGGAGGATTACCTCGAGATGAAAGAGGAATGGAAGCTTTCCGTAATGTCCTGGAAGATTGTCAGTTAATGGATCTAGGATTCTCTAGGACTTGATTCACTTGGGAAAAAGGAAATCTGCCCGAAACAAACATCCAAGAACGATTAGATAGAGGAGTTGCAAATAAGGAATGGTTAAATATGTTTGCTGAGGTAAATCTCTCTCATGTTACTCACTCTTTTTCTGATCACTGTCCCCTTTTAATTAATATAAGAAAAGATGATAAACCGCTGGATAACAAACTATTCAAGTTTGAAGCCTGGTGGATTATGGAGGATTTGTTTGGTGAGGAGGTTCAAAATATTTGGGAGTGAGCTTCAGGGGACCTGTTGGAAAAACTTGATAATCTAAAAATAGGGTTATAAAGATGGGCAGGGAGAATTAGAATCGATAGAAGGAGATGTAAATAATTGCTTATAAACAGGCTTTCAAATTTAGTAGAAGTTGATCGAGACGATATCAACCTTGCAGAGATGATTGACACAAAGATTCAATTGAACTTTGAAATTGATAAAGATGAATGATATTGGGAACAAAGAGCTCGCGTAAACTGGTTAAAGTTTGGATATAGAAATACAACATTTTTTTACAATCAGGCGTCACTAAGGCGAAAAAAGATCTGCATTCATAAATTAAGAGATGATAAAGGGAATGAAATGGAAGCCATTCAAGAAATGGAAGGGATTGCACGACAATATTTTTAGAATCTTTTTACATCTCAGGGAAGAGGAGGAACTGATCATTTATTGTCGGGAATTACTAGATGCATTTCAGAGGAGGACAATCAAAGGCTTACAACGCCTTATACAAAAGAAGAGATTCGAGAAGCAGTGTTTGAAATGAGGCCCACCAAAGCCCCAGGTGGGGATGGATTTCTGGCTCTTTTCTATCAGAAGTGTTGGCACATTGTAGGGGAGGACGTCATCAATTTTTGTCTTCAAATCCTTAATGAAGGTAAGGAGTTTAAACAAATTAATTATACTGACTAAGGCTATTGCAAATCGGCTCTGAAGAATAATGGAGAGATGTATTGATGTAGCTCAAAGCGCTTTTGTACCAGGAAGGTTAATATTGGATAATATTCTGCTGGCCTATGAAATTATTCATACACTGAATTTAAAGAGACTGGGGAAAAATGCTTTATGTCAGTGAAGCTTGACATGAGCAAGGCATATGACAGAGTTGAATGAAATTTCATAAAAGTCATAATGGTTCGAATGGGTTTTGCTAGAATTTAGATTGATACCATTATGAAGTGCTTAGATTCTGTTTCCTACTCAGTCGTGGTCAATGGGCATGTAAGAGAACAATTTCAACCAGGAAGGGGTCTTCGTCAAGGAGATCCATTGAGCCCATTTTTATTTTTTTTATGTGGGGAAGGTTTGTCTTGTTTATTATGGTTTACAGCTAAAGAAGGAGCATTGAGAGGAGTGAAAGCTAGCTGAAATGGACCGTAAATTTCGCATCTACTTTTTACAGATAATTGTATCTTATTCAACGAGGCGACTAGTAGAGGGGCTACCACATTGAAAGGAATTCTAAGGGAATATAGAATCTGCTCGGGCCAGTGCTTTAATTTTGAAAAATCTACGATTTTCTTTAGTAAAAACACGACAAAAGAAGCCAAAGCAGCGGTTATAGGTATTTTGGGAGTACGGAGCTCAAATGATCCAAAGCGTTATCTTAGTTTGCCAAATATGGTGGGCAGAAAGAAAAGGGAGTCATTTCAGATTCTAAAAGACCGGGTTAAGAAGCGAATTGACAATTGGAGCACTAGACACTTATCTCAAGGGGGGAAGGAAGTATTCCTCAAGGCGGTTTTGCAAGCCATTCCAACCTATTCAATGGCATATTTTTTATTACCGAAATCATTATGTTCGGAATTAGAAAGCATCATAGCTACTTTTTTGTGGCAAAAAAGTTATGGCAAGAGGGGGATACATTGGAGTACGTGGCAAAATCTTTGTCTTTTAAAGGAGAAAGGGAGTCTTGGTTTTCGTAATTTATGCCAGTTTAATATTGCGTTGTTAGCTAAGCAAGGATGGTGTCTTCTTACTTATCTGAATTCATTGTTAGCGAGAGTTCTTAAAGCTAAATATTTTTTACAGTCGGATTTTCTTAACACTCAGTTAGGTAACCTACCTTCACTTACCTGGAAGAGTATCTAGGCTGCCACAGGCTTGTTTCAGGATGGGCTGTGTTAGAGAGTTGGACGAGGGACTGGAATTTTTATATGGGATGACTGTTGGATCCCAGGTACCAATTTAGGAGAATGGCCCAACAGAGATGATAATGGAATTAAGTTAGTTGCAGACTTAATAGAAGTCGCAGACAGAAAATGGAAGGCAAACTTGATTAGGCGTACCTTGCCAACAGAAATTGCCCTCAAAATAATGCAGATTCCTTTAGCAGAACTCCTCATGAGGATTTCCAAGTGTGGAAAGGTGAACCATCAGGAGAATTTTCAGTGAGGAACGGCTACAAACTATTACAAGAGTCTAGCTTGGATCCTAATTTTTGTTTAATACAGGCCGACATTAAGGATTTTTATAAAAAGCTATGGAATCTACAACTTCCTTCCAAAATAGCAATTACAGTATGGAAAATATCCTGGAACTATCTTCCTACTCTCATTAATTTAAAATACAAACGAGTTACTAGTAATGTAGCATGTCCTCGTTGCGGAAGAGAGGAAGAAGATATCACTCATATCTTTCGGCAGTGTCCTATAACAGTTGAGGTATGGCAATTATTAGATCTATCCTGGATTATTGGAAGTACGAATCAGGGATTCTGGAAATGGATCACTTGGGTTTTCAAGAGGAGTACTACTGAGCAGTGTAAAAGGATCTGTTCTGGTATGTGGTTTATTTGGAACTCGCGAAATATACTCATACATGAAAGAAAATTGGAGACAGGAGAGAGTTATCACATAAAATTAAAAAATATATAGCCGAACTTGAAGGTCTGGAGGAGAGAACAAGTACCTCAAATATGAATTATAGTCACAGTCTTCGAGAGCCTCATAACGAAGTGACGATTACATTTGACGCAGCCTTTGATAAAAGGATTCTTAAATCAGCATCAGGGGTGGTGGTCTGGGGCCAGTCAGGTAGATTCTCCGCAACAAAGACAGTCCTGCACAAAAATGTTCCTTCTCCTTTTGCCGCAGAAGCCCTTGCAGGTCTACAAGCGACAAAACTAGGGATTACGATGAATCTCCCCTCAGTAACGGTCATAGGGGATTCCCGGACAATCATCAAGAAATGCCAATCCATGGAGAAAGATAAGTCAGTCATAGGGGCTATTATTCACGACATCCAGAGCAAGAAGATTAGTTTTCAAAATATCTGATTCCAGTTTATAAACAGAACACATAACGTATTTGCAGACAAGATCGCTCGAGAAGCTTTAAAGAAATAAGAGGAGACATACCTAGTGCAAGCGAATGGGGGTTTCTCTCTGTATCCGGAAGGGCACTGGAGAAGAGAACCAGACTAAGGAGTGAAGTATGAGGGAAGAAATGAAATGGGTAGCAGGTAAAGAAAATTTTGAAACGGCTACCATCTGAAACAAAAGGGACAGATGATGGGACAAGAAGACGAAAAAAGGTCTACGGCTATTTTTTTTATTCGACTAGTCTTAAAGATTAGGTTTCCTTTTTCTGCAGCATTTATTATTTTTGTTTTTTCTGTAGTTCCTTTACATTTGCTTTTACTTTACTCATGGCAGACTAAAACCGCCATTTCTTAATTCAAACCTTAGCCCAGTTTAGATGACCCAGTTTGGGTGGTCTTATTTTTGGCCTTCTTTTTTATATAAATACAAGATCTAGTCGTTTCTCTTAAAAAAAATATTGATTTAATAAAAATATATATTTAAAATATTTATAACAAAAGAAAAAAATATTTATTTTGAAACAATGAATTTAAATAATTGACCAGAGAATAAAAGACATGTTATATTTTTGTTTTTACAATAAGGATTTAATATCCTAAAACACAAATAAAAGTAAGGTAAATTATTTAGTTGGTTACTCAATTTTTAGAATATTTTTATTTTTGTTATTCAGGCATTAAATTTTTAATGGTAGTTAACTGTACATAAAACTTTATATTTATACTTTCATTTTAGTTACCCAAAAAATCTTTTTTTTAAGTATTGGTTGAGGTAAAACAATTAAGAATTAAAGTGAAAAAATTGTAGAAACTAAAATAATACCAAAAATTTATCAAATTGTATTTGTTTATCCCATTTCTGAAAATCATTACAATTAATTAATTAATTGTTTGTTCTTCGTTTGGGTAAAAAATTAATAAATAAAACTATGAATTTTGTTTGGTATGAAAGATAAAATTAATTAAATTAATTAATTGCAAAGATTTTTCTTTACTTTTAGCTTAGTATGGAAGATTCAAGATACTATAATCAAAAGAAATTTATGTTTCATAGAAAATTATTAAAAATGAGTTATTTCAGTTTATTTTAATTTGAAAAAATAAAATAAAATAAAATTTAAACTTTTAGAAGGAGATTAAATTATTTAGTTCCAATATTATAGTAATAAATCAGTTGACATTATCAAGGGATATAATTTTTCAATAAGTTATTTAATTGATTTTGATGTTTTAAAGTTTAAAATTTTAATATTGAAAAAAAAATTAGAACTTCCAGAAATGGGGTTAAATAAGTACAATTTGACAATTTTTTTAATGCATTATTTTAGTTTCTACCGTTTTTCACTTGAATCCCTAATACTTTTTACCCTGATCAATAAGTAAAAAAAAAACCTTTTTTGGGGTGACCAAAATGAAAGCAACCTAGAATATGGGTGACCAATATGAAAGTATAAACATGATGCGACATGTATAGTTAACCATCGTTTGAGATTTAATGCTTGGGTGACTAAAATGAAAGCACCTTAAGAGTTAGTTGACGAAATTGGAAAGATTTTATTTTGGATGGCCAAAATGAAAGCACCCTAAAAGTTTGGTGGCTAACTAGAAAGTTTACCCTAAAAGAAAGGTTATTTTTATCTTAGCAAGCCTTTTTTACTTTTCATCTACATGGGAAAGTTACTTTCTCACAATTATCAATGAAATCACTTTCCATAACTTGTAAGAAAGTAATTCCCAAGGGATATTACATTCCAAGGAAATTAAACCAAATGTTGTATACCAAACAGTGGAATCACATTCCAACCAATTAAATTCCTTAAAAAGTGATAACTTTTCATCATACCAAATGCTTTCTAAAAGTACAACTAGTTTGTTGGAATAAAATAGAATAATAATGTAATTGTAACACCCCTCGCTCGTCCCTATTGCCGGGATCGAGTTATAGAATGCTATAGTACGAAGCAGAATAGTTACAAACAATTTATGATCAAAATTCAATAGCTTTTATTAGATTAATCATTTACTAAAATTTAAAACTTTTTCAAGTCTTGTACAAGCTTATGTGAGCTCTAGAGTTGACCCGGGAACAAGCAAGAACCAAACTATAACATTCTCAAAAGATAAGGACATTCATGCAAAACAGGGAACACACGGTCATGTAACTTTCTAAGGTCGTATGGCACAGAAATAGCCATTTCCTTCAGTAGTCACACAACCATATGGCTGGCCTGTGTAACAATTGGGAGCCTTGCGACCCTAAAAATTCCTTTTTACCAGAAGTCACATGATTGTTCCACCAACCCATATTTGTCACACAGTCGTGTGGCCAGCTCGTGTGATGTAAAAATAGGTCATTTTGATCTAGCTTTCAAATCACTTAAATTTCTAACACAATGGTGCATGCATGCACATTTAAACCTGTACCATACCAGACCGAAACACGTGCCCAAGTATTCATTCATCTATGCAAAAGAACTTTCATTTCATTATAAAAAATTAGACATTAAAACATCGCTTATCACATTATGAACTTTCAAGCATTCAAATAAGAATTGCAAACCAAATTCAACATCCAAACATTTACCATTTATGCATTTCAATTATGGCTCATCATAATACCATGCACTTGAGTACCAAAGCCTTTCATTAAGCAACATTCCATATGCTAATATACCTAGGTTACCATCACATTTTCATAACCGGATAAATATGCCATTTCAAACATATTAACTCAATCTTTACACAATCAAATTTTACCATTCAAATGCTTCAAGAATAACTTGCCAATACAAATTCTTTTAAAACATCATACTCAAGCATCCAAAATCAATATCATACTTGACTCAAACTCAAGAGCATCAAAAGTAAACATAAGTACAAAACTAGTCCTATTTATATGCCACATAACCGTATTCAAAATGTTTAAAAGACTACCGAATCAGAATCTTGATAGTGTGTGCAACAAGTTGATCCGTGTTAGGAAATATGCCAATATCGTAGTAAACATGTTATTATTTTTTTATGTATTTGAATGTTGAATAAATAAATAAAGTTAATTTCACATTTCACTATTATGTCTTTTGTAACGACCCGATAGTCAGGGGTGTCGAAAAATGTTGTTCCGAGACTCCATTTTCATAAACCAAACTCGTAAATATTTAAATATTTAATTAAATATTTACGAAGTTAGTTGGGTAGCTAATTAATTTTTGGAATAGTGAATTTTGTAAAATTAAGAGTTATTAAGTTATAGGAACTAAATCGTGTAAGGGTTAAAAGTTGAATTATAGATTGCAAGAAATAAAATGGACTAAAGTAGCAAATTTACCATTTATTAAAATGGTGGGAGGTGGTCGGTTATGGTTTAATGAATTTGCATGTGTATATGTTATATATTAAAGTAACTTTAATAATAATGATAATAATAATAAAGATAATAAAATGAAAACATAATAAAGAAATAGAAAGAAAATGGAAAGAAAGATGAAACAATTGCATGCAAATTAAAGTAAAGAAAAGAAAGAACGAAACAAACTGGCCGATGGCACCAAGGGTTTCAAACTTTCAAATGTCAATTGGTTAGTCAATTTAGTCCCCTTTTTTTGTAATTTTTATATTTTTTGAATCTGGTACTAAAGGTTATCCGACCCATATTGTAATTTTTAGTATTGTTCAAGATTTTAGATGTTGACATTGTTGAATATTTTAAGTATTAGGGATTAAATAGATAGATTTTTATCTTAGAAATGGAAAAGGAATAAATTGTGGAATTAATTGTTGATTTTGAACAATAGGGACTAAATTGTAAAAAAAATCAAAATTAAGGGGTCGAATTGGAAAAGAGGAAGCTAAATGTGGTCTAGAGTGAAATTAGTATAAAAATATGAAGTTAATTGTGAAGGTTAAAATTAGTCTCGGTTTAGGGGCTAAATTGAAGAATAAGCAAAATATAGTGTGAAAATTGAAAATTAATGTGAAATTGAAATGTGTAATATTAATGTGATTTAATTGTTTATTCCGTAGCTAACATCATATCAGAATCCTCGAGTAAAAAGGGGAATGATAAAATCGACTTCTAAAAGCTCGAAAATCACAATTTGTGTTTCTATAATCCGAATTAAATAGTAGATTCTTGCATATATAATTATTTGCATATGGTAAGAATTTGAGGTGAGTACTTTGGTACTTGGGAATTGAATTAAATTCATAATTGAAATGAAATGGATTGATTTTATGTATTATGAAATATACTGATTATGAATATATATGTAGTGAGAAAAATGTGATTTTTATCAAATTAGATATATGCTTATATGTGATGATATGTATATTAACAAAATTGAGACATTGGTTGTATTTAAAAGTGAAGTGAATCCCTATTAATTGTATCGGACTGAGTCGGACATATATGGCATGCCACAGGATAGGAAGAGTTCACGGATTACTTCAACCTTTAACCGATTAGACTTTGGATGTCAATTTTCTAGCGTTGGGCGCAGTTATTACTGCAGATTTATTTGATGAGGCAGTGGGTGCCAAACTGGTGTGTTGGTTGGATCTGTGTATTCGTCTGAGTCCATGTCTTGTTAATAGGGAAAGTAAAATAATAAGTTATGTGATTGATATTGAAATAGCAAGGATGAGAAATGAATATGATATGAGAAAATATTGAAATGTCAAATAAGAGAAATGATAATGAGATTAGAAATGAGATATGAAATGATAAATTGAGATGTGAAACTTGAATGAATTCAAGTATTGATCAAAGATATGAATCATGCCATTGCATGAGATGATGTATTCAAATGTTAAATGAAATGTCATTGATATATACTTATATATTTGAGCATGTGAAAATCTTAGTAGATGTGAATAAGGAATGAGCAAAAATTATACTATTGAATTGAAACACATGAACATAGCTTACTTGTTGCATTTTGCATTTTAAATACTTATATCAACTTTATATTATTTGGATTATAGAAATACCATTGAGTTTTACTCAGTGTGCGGTTTTTTTTCCGTGCGCAAGCTAGGTACTGTTCGAATTATTGCCGGCTTAACATCAAATCACAAATCTTGAGCTCAAGTGTGGTGATATTTCGTTTTGTAATGGCACGTACCTAGGGAGCCTTTTGTTGGTATTGTTTATAAAACGTTGTTAACTTATTTGCTAGTGAAATGATGGTTAAATGTGTATATAGTTGTGGTTGAGGCTATGTTAGTATGTTAGCCTAGTTTTTATTTTGGTATGTGATAGTTTAAAGTTTGATAGCTTACCATAATGCTTGGTATATGCTTAACTTCATATTTGGTAACTTTCGAAGTTGAAAGTTATTTCAAATATGGTAAATGTGATATGAATGAAAGTCTTGGATGCTTGATGTGTTGTTGATATATTTGAACATATAAAATGTGGTACCAATGAGGGCACATTGGTTAGGCATATTAGGTGATGAATTTTGGTGTATTTTGGGTATGTTTATTCGTGTTTTGAATAGGTTAAATGATTGGTAATTGAGTTGCTTAGTGCCCAAGTAAGTAGGAAATGGTAAACTTGAGCTTTAAGGTACTTTTGGGTGCACACGGCCTGGCCACACGGGCTTGTGTCACACACGGGAAACACACATGGGCGTGTGACCCAAGTTAGAGAGTTACACGGCTTGAGACATGGGCGTGTGTCTCAGCCGTGTGAGGCACACTGCCTGGCCACACGGGCATGTGAGGAAAAAATTTTGTAATTATTTCCTAAACTTCCAGAATTATTTCAAATTAGTCTCTACTTGTTTTTAAACTACTTTTAGGGTCCTGTAGACTCGTAATCGGGGCTATAAGAGTAAATTTTACTTTGAATTAGGATGGATTAGAAAACCTAAATTAAGTGCATTTCACTAACTTCATCGAAGATAAATTAAAAAGATAATCGTAGACGGAGTATGGACTAATACTCAGATACTAATAATTGGAATAGTCTTGTATGTATCTGAATTTTGACATTCAAGAAGGGATAAATAGTGATAAGAGTGTAGACAGTGGAAGGCTAAGTTTAGTAATGTATAAATAGTGATAATAGTGTAGAAAGTGGTAGACCAAGTTTAGCATTGCATAGCATGAATCATTATTCGATTATATAATTTCTAGTATAATATGAACTGATTGTTTGTACCCTTGTATATTATATTGTTATTGGTTAGTATATATATGTGTAATTATAATTAATTAATTGTACGACGTGTTAGTAATGCCCATGACCCTAATCTAACAACAGAGAGGGGTTAGGGGTGTTACATCTTTTGTGTTTCTTTCTTTCATGTTTTACATGCATAGCAAAATTTTGACAAACAAATATTACCTCATTGATTGTCTAAGTTCAAACTGATGATAAGTGGCACTGTAAGAATGTTTATATTGCAAGAAAGACAACTTACTTTAGTAGATAATCTAAACAAGTTTGGGATCCCGTAAAAAGAATCAAAGTGAGCATTTGATTCAAATGCTTAGAAGGATTATTATTTCGTCTACAATTCCAATAAGGGAGAAAGCTAGTGTTGGCTATCAGAATAGTTGACTCTAAGGGTAGAGACATAGATGTATTCATTGAAGAATGATACATTGGATTGGACTCAAAATGAATCAATTCTGAATCCATTTGTGAATTAATTCACTTGTGACGTTCATTGTGTGATTTACCTAAATCCTGAGTTAGTCATTGACCATGCATATGTAACTCGTGCTTTTTGATATAAGTGGAGGCTTATGCTCTAAAGATGATCGACCATATAGCTGGTATGTTGGGTACATGACTTGTGTATAACATGGCTTTACTAGCAACAATGGAATTCATAGCTCAATTAAAGAGTTAATGATATCATATCATTGGCATTGTGTGGATTGATAAATTTGGAACATGTCCACGAGTTGCTTGTTCTCAAACGAGCAATTTATCACAGCCATTTGTTGATACTGATCATATTAATCATTAAGAAGACACAATGGTAACAATGAGATAAAATATGATTGTATTGAGTGAATGAATTTAACTCAAAGGAATCAAGGATATCATATGAGGGTAACACATACATGATAAGGTCATTGGACAAAGCAGCAGGATGAATTACTTTCGTAAAGAGTATAAAATAAAAAGTTTTCAATCATGGTACTTCTTGTGGACTAACTTCATGATTAAGTAAAAGTGAATTATCAGAATGATGCTTTTGAACATAATTGCTATTATCAGAGCCTAATTGTATATGTCTGATTAGTCCTTCCGCTAGCTCAATAAAAGCTCATCAGACTGCATTTGAACCAGAAGAGAATTCTACGACTTTGGAAATAATTTAATTGAGTCGATTTATTCGATGTGGAATTAAATTCGGTAGTCTTGAGAACTGTTCGATTAGAAAATTTGATTAAATAATTTTCTTGAAAAATTAATTTGAAAAATCTAAGTGAATTTTGGGAAAAATTAAATTAATCAAATTATTAGAAATTAATATGATATTTTTAGAAATTAATTTTCAAGTTAACAATTGGCCCAATGGGCAATTGAACTTGAAAATTGGACTTGAGATCGAAAATTGGGCCCAAGAATCCAAAACTGAGACTGAGATCCAAAATTTGGTCGAATTGGGCCTGGTATGTGAAATCGAGCCGATGGTCCAACCGATGGCTGGACTGGACTAATCGGCTGTCACTAGGCCCGAACCAGCTTAGAGTGTCGTGAGGGTCTCGCATTTGCGATGGCACCACCAGGCACAACAATGTTGGCAATTGCGATGGTGGTGTTTCAATGGTCGGCGGGTGGTTTTTCGATGGTTGAGCAGTGAAAGAATTACACTTATAATAGGACTCTATCAGATAATTTGATTTCAAATTATCTATTCCAAAAATAATATTATTTTAATAAATTTAATATTAAATTAAATTTAATACTTATCTTAATAGTATTTTATTAATTTAATATTAAAGTGATTATCTTAATATTAAGCTTAATTTAATATTTATATTGTAGATAAATATTCTATTAATTTAATAGATTTAATATTAAATTTAATCAAATATTTATCTTGATAAGTATTTTATTAATTTAATATTAAAGTGATTAAGTTTAATCATAGTTGAACTCTTTAAACTGTCCTTATATAAAGAGAGTTATGAGTTATTATTTTACACACACTTGACTTTCAAGAGAAAGTTGTAAAGAGATTATTCTCAAGAGAAATTATTTCAGAAGATATCTAGAGATATTTTTCTTATTTACAACTTGACCCAAAAGTTTAAAGAAATTGTAAAATTACGCCATTGGTAATTTTTGTAAAAAAATTTCTGATTCGAAGCGAGCCCACACTTGGTAAACGTGGACTTAAGGATAGTAGAGAAGACTACTCGGTCAAAGCGTTCACCCTAGACGAATCAAAAAGGTAAAATTTTGATTAAATGTATTACTTTAGATATCACAACCAAGTTCTTATTTTTGAAAAAAAAATTAAACTCTGATTTTTCCTCAAATCTATTTTCTATTGCGTTTTTCAAATCTGATGTTCCTACAATTGGTATCATGAGTTAGGTTGTGCTCTATCTATGAGTATAAACAAATAATCAAAATATATTTCTCTTCTTGAATGATTTGATTACATAGAATGTGGTATTCTTTAGATCTTATACATGTTTTGAGTTATATATGAGAATGGATGCGATATTATATATATATTTTTTATTTAACTTTTATTTTTTGTCAAGGTTGTAGTTCCTAGGAAATAGACCGTGGACTATCATTTCCACGTAGGTTTTTTTAAAAAAAAAATTCATAGAATTCTTGTGAGCCGGACACGAACATAGAACTTAAATATAATTTTTCCATAAGAAGCACATGATGACGAGAAAATGGAGCGATGACAGTTGAAGACCCAAGGAATTCCTTCCTGTGAAAAATTGTGTAATTTTTTGTTTTTCATTTTTTTTCTAGAAATAGAACCATATAAACCTTGGTTAACAATTTTATTTTAATTATCTATCTCCTTATATATATGTTTTTATAATTTTTTATAATATTTATATTATAATTTTGATATATATGTATGAGATGATCTATAGTTGATCGATTAAATAATAAGTGTGGTAATAAGAAAATACATGTGTTGTATTGTTTCATTCACTCTTTAAGTTATTCGATTGCTGTGAGAACTGTGGTAATGAGAAAGTGCATGTCTAGGATTGACTTTGCCAAGAAAGGACTTGGTTTTTAAGTGGTAAAATATGGCTCACTTTCCTTTCTTGGGACCCTACTTGTTGCATGGTTCACATTCACGTCTTCGATTTTTCCTTTAAAAGAAAAACTCTAAAGAACCAAAATTTTTTGTTTTATGATTGATTGATTCTTGTGAATAAATGACATTGAATATTATAAAATTGACATTGCATGTCATGCATATATTAGAAACATGTCATATAGAACCTTGCATGTTTTTTAAAATGTTGAGTGGAAAATTTTCATTGAACAATACCTATGGCCTCTATTGATGGCCCTTATGTGATAACATGATAAAATTTTGAGTCGATTCCTACCTTGGCTGTACCCCAAGGTAAACTTTATCATGTGGGTTCGCTGGATGAGATTTCCTTTTAATGACAACTAGTTATGCATGACTCTCAATGAGATTGTCCGAAGATGACTCAAAATGAAAGCAGGTTCATGATGGGTGTTGAGTCAATGGTTATACACTCAAGATCGTCTCTTATTAAATAGTTTCCCAAGAAACGATATTTAAGCTAAAGATGATGGTTAAATGTTAAACAGTCATTGATTCGTGAGGATTTTTGAGAATCAAGATTCACGAATTGGTTGGATGTAATTCACGTTTTTGCTAGTGAATCATGAGATCCCAAGGCAACATTATATATGGGTGTGAGAATTATCGTAGCAACAAAAAACTATTTTTCAAGACTTTGATACAAGGCACATACATTCTTACTGAGAATGGTTGTTGGATGTAATCCATGTTCTTGCTATGTTGTTGAAATGAAAATATTTGCTTAATGCAAATATAGTAATTAGTGAATTTTTATTATTTTTAGTTCAAACATGTCTCCTACTCCTCTTATTAGCATTCTTATTAAGAATAAATTGAAGGTTTCATGACAAATTTAGCCACTAACATTTGCATGTTTTTGTCAAAATGGCCCTAATTGTATATTTGAGTCTTTTTTTGCCATAACCTTTGTTCTTTTTTTTCAATCTGCTTTTTCTAACAAATTTAATGAAAGTACCATTAAAAAAAATTAATGGGGATGATGTGAAATTTCATATGTGAAGTATTTTTAATAAGATGTAATTTATTACTTAGACAACCCAATACGATAATTACATGTAGAAAAATAATAAAATAAATAATACATTAAATTAAAAAATAAATCTTAATTTAAATGAAATAAATTTAATTATCTAAAAGGAATTAACTCAGTAGAAAAACTTCTCAGTAGACAAACGTATGAAAGGTTGAAACCTTTTGAAAGAAAACAAAAAATGAAACCTTAAATTTTTTCAATTAATCCGCTAGAAAAAGCATATTGAAAAAAAGAACAAAGGTTGATGGCCAAAAAAGGCCAAAAAAGGCCAAAAAATACAATTAGGGCCATTTTGACAAAACATAAAAACGTTAGTGGCTAAATTTATCCCTAAGCCTAAATTGAATGGAGATAACTTTCGAGAATAAGAACAAAACTTGTTGATAGTTTTCAGCCATGAGAAACACAAATTCGCCCTTGACAAACCTTGTCATCTGAAGCTCAGCCTAGAGCAAGAAATCGCTAGAGAGATTCTACCTCGATTGCTTGATGTTATATGTTAGCTAGCATTAGTAGTGTTGTAACACCCCAAAATAGGGCTTAGGAGTTTTAGGGGAATATTAAGAATTTCAGCCTTAAAGTGTTTGGAATTTTGTGACATGATATACCAATAATGTTTTCAATTATGGTTTTTAGAAAATTAAATCAATTTCTGAGAATGAGTTCCAAATACCTTTAATTTTGCAAAAAGGACTGATTTGTAAAAGATTCAAAACATAGAATTTTTATGAAGCAATTTAACCAGATTTTAAAATTCAAGCTAAAATCCTCCAATCTCCAAATTATTTCACATAAAACAACCCCCAAAACTAGTGTTTTTCGTCCCTTATTCTCTCTTGCTATTCCAATTAATTTTGAACTCCAAATCATAAATCCTTTTAATTTCTATCAACTCTTAAGTTACAAACCTCTATAAAAAGACCAAGAAAAACACCCAAAAGCACCATAGTTCTTCCATTGTCAAGCTTTCGAGTTTTTCGGGTTTTTGATCAAATGCTTGATTTTTCGTCATCTAAGGTAACAGTTCAACTTCTAATTAGTTTTAAACATTATTTAGTCTTTAAAACTAAGCTTTTAGCCACTAAATAGTATGTTTTAAATAAAATCCAAAAATTAGGTTGTTAATGGTGAAATTCAGGATTTTGAGTAAAAACGTGGTTTCAAAGTGTTTTTCAATTAGTTTTGACATGATTAAGAGGCTTCTAAACTTACTTTGAAGTTTTGTTAAATATTTCTTCAGTTTTAATGAATTTTTGAAAAATAGTCATAAAATATGTCGAAAAATTTGATACTATGAATTAAGTATTTTATTGTAGTCTAAAGGTTGAGAATTAGTCGTAGGTGAATTATAAGATGAACGGAATTGGTTTTAGGTGAAAATATTAATTGTAGATCTAGATATTTGAATTTAAAGTTTGCTATGTTATAAGTTTCGGTTACATGAGAACTTAGTTTAGGCTTATGTCTTGTATGCTTGTAATGAGTCCTTAGCTGATTTTTGGATGTATTGCTGTGTGAATCTGTTGTGTTGAAGTTCTAGATTCGATAGAACCTTCTATGAGTAGAGATAAATGCAAGGAAAAGCTAGTTTGAGTTTTTAGCTTTTTCAATGAAGTGTAATTGGTGAGTGTTTGGAATAATTACTTGTGGACATGATTCAATATGTTATTTGGGAATTTAGTAGTAGCCTAAACCCATACTTTAAATTTCGAGTGTAAGCTTTCTCGTACCTATGTTTATCTTGTGATTTATATACTTATGTGAATGTAAATATATGAATTGGGATGAGATGCTATAGCATGTGATATGTGGATATGATAACTATTGTGAAAGTGAAGATGTATACATGATATTTATGTGTTATATGACAGTGATAGTGTTTTGCTAAAGATGCAAATATGCAGTGATAGTGAACGGATAATCGGTAAGTGACATGTTTTTTTCGAATTTTTTGGCCTTGTGATCTTGAAACCATTGAATATAGTTGGTATGTCATAGGATTGTGAGTACTCACCTATATGTACAGTAATTTTGGGCATTGAGGCCCTGGGACTTGTTGGAGGGATAAAGGAATGTGAGCTAAGCTCCATTCAACGGGATATGTGAGGGGAAATAAGGAGAGTGTTAGCTTTATGCTTCACTTTTGGGATATGTTTGACTCTATGAGTCTATGTTTGGTGTGTTGTAGATCTGCGTATCCGATGAGTGATGATAGAGCTAACTTTTATGTTTCATAGCTCAAGTGTCAAATTATCTTCAAATGTATATATATGTAACGTGATGTATGCCTAAATGAGTATATTACCATTGTGCAATTTATCTATAAAGAAGTTTTGAATATTGTGATATATGTTTGGATGTTAGGTGATTATATATGTAATAGGATATATGCTTAAAAGTGAATATGTTCACCATGTAAAAGAACTAGTAATAATGCATGAGTAAGTATAAAATGACACTAGAGTTGGAACTGTTAAGGTTATGCTATATAATTGTTTCGTTGATGCTTGATGAATTATTTGCATTGTGGTTATTCTGAGTATTTACTGAGCTTGTTAAGCTCCCCCACTCCTTTTAAACCATCTTAGATTAGTAATGTGTCGGTGTGAGCGATGTGGTTCCGAGAGGTGATCCAAGCAAGACTTTTGCATTATTTCGTAGGTGTTCTATATTTATTTACATTAAGCAAAAACACAATGTGGTAGACTTGTTTATAGCCATGTTAACTTCTAGACATTTTGTTGGTTTCTGGTTCAGTTTATAAGGGTTACATGTTTTTGTTATGCTTGAGTTCATGAACATGAGGATGGATTAATGTTACTTGCTCAAACACGATTTTGTGATATTGAACTCCTAATTAGCCCATTGAATGATTATTCATCGAAGGAATTGATGTATGATGTTTAGGAACTAAATTGAAATGGATTAATTGCTTATATATGCTGCATTTTTTAGGTCTGAAGAAAAGGTATCGATAATCGGGTTTTAAAATCGATACCTCTATGTTTCGAAACATGCAGAAAGCCAAAATAGAGATTTGGTATCGATACATTTGCTCGAGTATCGATACTCAGGGTTAAGTATCGATATTTCATGACAGGTACTGATAATTTTCGAGACTTTTGGTTTTTAATCAAGAAACAGATTGCAAGTTTGATATTGATTTTCTAGGTGGTACCAATACTACTTAAGGAAAATGTAACACCCCAAACCCGACCTAAGTGTCTAGACCAAATCCGAAGAGTTACATTGACATTACTAGAGAAACCCATTTTATAACACAAATAAAAGAAACCATTCGACAATTTGTAACAATTATAAAGGTTAGCCAATAATCCAACAACATTAAGGTCATATTACTAGAGAATGTTGAAATGACTAATAATAATCATAAAGGGTAGAAACGAGTTGACCGAGCTCCCACCACACCGACCCGATCAATACTTTGGGTTGCTTGAAATTTAGTTAGTAACAAAGTGAGTTTAGAACTTAACATATAATCGTAATAGGTTCAACTAAAAGCACAATTGCAATAGTAAACTATTGAATCTCATATGTCAATCAATATCAAAGATTAACCTGTGCATATTTAAATGTATCAATTATGTGCCAGAATGATTCCAGTTCATATACAGTACAAATTAGAAACAGATGCAGTTATTCCTACCCTCACTGCTGCACACCATCTCTGACCATCCCAACACACCATTAAGGGCATTTAATACTCATCCAACCCTACACACAGGATGTGTCAATTTGACACATTAAATCATGTGTAGATTGGCTACCAGATCGAAATGCAATAAAATGCCAAATTCACATATAATCGTGACTTAGCCATTGAATCATAACAAATTACTTTCTATTTTACAAAATTCCGATCCCATGTAATGTATGTTACATATAACATGTACATATACTCAACTATTCAAACACAGTTCATAATCAAGTGATATAGATCAATATCGTCGACAATTTTCACAATATGCATACATTTATATAATCAATACCTTACATCAAAACATCTAATGACACTCATACAATCTAATTCAGATCATAATTACACTGTGGAAGACCAATTTTCGTGTTGGACAATGATTACAGTCTCAGAGAAATGTTCCAGAGTTTATCCACCCCCATACAACTTGGCACACGCCCGTATGCCTATCCGTGTGTCTTACACGGCCTAACACACGCCTATATCATCCGCTCGTGTAGTCCTAAATCATAAAAGGTGAGTCACATGGCCTAGACACACACCCATGTCTCTGGCCTATGTGGTATCCAAAAATGACAGTAAGTCACACGGCTTGGGCACACCCCGTGTCCTTAGCCTATGTGTTTCTTATTTTGTACTCAGTGAGTAACACAGCCTAGACACACACCTGTGTCTTTGGCCCATGTGAACTCTGTACTAAACTGACCACACATGGCCTGACACACGCTTGTATCCCTTGCCCGTGTGACTCGTATTTAGTGAACAGTGTGTTACACAGCCTAACACATGGCCTGGTACACGTTCGTGTGGCGTCAACAACCATATTTTTTCGACATCCAAAAATCACAAAACGGGGGTTCTGGTACATTCCTGAAGAGATTTCGAAGAAGTAACAACGTAAAGGATCTTCGAAGCATAAAACGAGCATCCAATAACTCAATTAACCAACTTTATCGGCAATAATGCACATTTACATGTCAAAAGTTTCTACACGAAACCTTCAACGAAATCAAACTTACTGGAAAGTCAATAATAATTACTCGAATTTTCAAGTTGAGGTTTGTTACTCCCAATATGCCCACCTAAGAGGAAACCAAGTGACTAATTATCAGAAATTACACAATGCACTCAAAATGCCCAACTCATAACATTCTACAAAAAACAAAAAGGAAACCATAGGATTTTACGAATTGACGGTGAAACTTACTTAATAACCTTTAGATCAAGGCAATTAACAATGTATAAATTCGACTAGACCCTTACTCATTTATGATAGTAATCGAAATGAAGAAAAATAAAAGAATCAAAAAGAGAAAAGGAAAGGAAAGAACAAGAAAAAGAAGGAAACAAATAGAAGATGACGACTAATTTTAAATCTTAATAACTTCCAATCAGATTTCTAGAACTTAGCAAAAATGTTCCCTATCGCATACCCTGGGATTCAAACATAGGACCAAACAGAATACAAAAGCTTAACCAATGAACCAACATGCTCATTCTTGACACATGTTTACACTAAATTAAACTTACTATGTCATTCAAAGATAGAGGTTATCTTAAAATAAAATAACAGAACTTCTAAAGATGTGACTCAAACTCCTGACCTCTATCACATAAGCAGAGCACACAACCACAGATACAAAAACTCAATTACGACAAAAATCCAATAGTAAAAAATTAAATTTTTTGGGGCGTTACAGAAAATATCAATACCTTAGTGTCAGTATTGATACATACGTGACAGTTTTGAGATTTTGTTAAATGGACCTTATGCATGTTTAATTACTATTTTGAGACCTTTTGATGTATGTTCAACATGTATAATCGACAATAAGAAAATGTTCGATCAAGAACCTATGCGAATTATAATATGGAAGACGTTTCATTCAGAATAAACTTTTACTTGTTGTGTATGACATGAGATAGTGGTGTGGCATCTAGATATTCGGGCTTGGCGACCAGGCCGAGTATAGGGTGTTACAAATGTGTTACAAACGCAACATAGGAATTTTTGTACTACAAAAGAGATCATGACAAATTTGGAGGATTTGCTCAGAGGTCAAGTCGCATTGGCTCGACAATCTACTATTATAAATTTGATGAACTCTTAGCAGAAACTCGACACTCTGGTCAAAGAACATATGCTTAAGCTTATAGGATTCTTTGTAGAAGTGAAGCACAATAGGGCTAAACTAGATGTGAACACTTAGATTGAAATAGTCTTCAATTCTTTGACCAATGAGTTTGTTAGCTTTAGGACTGCTTACAAATTGGGGAACAAGGTGCTTACGTTGACTCAGCTCATGAAGGAATTTATGAGTTGATGTTGAAAGGTGGTAAGTCGGTTCAGGAGAAGCCTGAGGCAAACATAACTATTAAGAAGAAATAAAAAGCTAAGGGAAAGAAGAAACCAACTAAGGCAAAGTTAGCCAACCAAACACATCAAAATTGTGTAAAAACACCATAAGCAAAACTCACTGATGTATAAAATAAGCTTTTCCTATTTTATTTATGCATCTTGTACTACTCTATTGACATAGTAAATACGGTGTCAAGATGATCCCTCTTCTTTAACTAAGAATGTAGCTACTATTTCATCTAAGGCTACTAAGTAAAGCTATAAATTAAGGAAGGCCAAGTGAGAAGCAGTGGCGAGCTTAAATAAATTTTTAATTATTCAAAGGATTGCTAACAAGCCTTATTCCATTGAAAAGGGAATTTGAGGGTTTGAAAGGTATTTGTCCACCATATTGGAAACAAATCTATTAAAAGCCACAATCCTATTTGTCAACCTTTGTCCCTAGTGTGTTTTATTTAAGGAGGGGATCATATCCTAGACAACTTGTATTTTCTCGGTTCTAGCTTCTATCCCTATATTTGAACTCTCAAAGCCAAAAAATTTCCCTACCCAACACCAAATGAGAATTTAGCTTGTTTGAGTTCCATATCATGCCTTCTCATGACTTGAAAAGTTTCTTATAGATCTATTAGACGTCGTTCCATGGAAATACTTTTAACCAACATATCATCTACTTAAACCTCTATCTTTAATAGGTGTCGCTGCACTTGTTTAAACTAAAAGATACGAATGTAACAAAATAAACCATTTTCTATAATAAAGAAGGTTCTTTTCTTTATCTTCAAGTGTTATTAAAATTTGATTGTAATCTAAAAAGCATCCATGAAACTCAGGTAGTAGGTCATCTATATTTATCAAGCCCATTTTGAGGCTAATCATGCAACTAATTTTATGGCTAGTATCTCAATCAATGAAGATCAAAAGCTTTATAAGTTTATCTATCCACTAAAGAAACTTGAACATATCCAAATTAGTAACATAATAGGAATTACCTATTGAAAACTTGTTGATTAATAATATGTTGTGTTAAAGCTTATATCTTCTTTTTATCTAAAAGAAAAATTGAAATGTTATGTTGCTCTTCATTATTTTTATTCTGCAATGTAAATAGAAGCAAATTTTAGTTATAATTTGAATATACCTTGGTATATTTTAACAAGTATTTAGAATATCCAATTGAAAGTTTGGGGTTCAACTAGTATGTTTGTTAAACCTTAAATTATAATGCTACGTTTAGTGAGAGTATTGTTTTTTTTCACATGTTTTAATTATAAATTAATTATAAACTAAATACAATTCGTAATTATTAGCCACTAACATGACTTGTTTGTGGCAAATAGAAGGAAAAAAGTTTTGCTTATTTTGAAGATGTATTATCTTTTACAAGAGCTTTTATCCATCCTTGTAATTTTTTGTACTAATTATTTTTTTATGTTATGTGTAAGAATTTCAACACATATATTTAATATTTTTTTTTCCTTATGTCATTACACTTGTAATCTAATGTAGCATAAATAATTACCGGACAACATGTTTCCATTTTTGAATTGTGCTTCTTTGCACAAATTTTATAAAGATTAAATTCTAATATTAATCCCTGTACATTATGAAAGTCATGGATTTAGTTTTTATGTTTTAATTTGGTTCTTTTTAGTTCCTATACTTTTTTAATTTTAAAAGTTCAATCATTAGCAAACGATAATTGTTAAATTCATTAAATTCTGATATTTTCAAAATATTATGTAGTAAACATATTATCATATACGTAACGACATACTAGTTTGTTATTTTCGCATATTACCAATGTTTTTTAAACCGGACTGATGGTCGAACTGGTCAGGCCATCAGTTCGCCGATCGGTTCAATCGGTCCAATTAAATAATTATTAAAAATTTTAAAAAAATAATAACAAAATACAATATTTCAATTCAACTGCTTGGTTCAATTGGTTTTTTACTTGTATCGGTTCCCAATTCAATCAATTCAATGCTCCTCTCTAGATCAATACCCGATCGGTTTGGTTCTGTTCAAATAACATTGTATATTACTTACTAAAAATCCAATTAATAGATTAACAAACATCATTTGCCTTAAGATTGAAATTTAAAAATTCAAAAAGTATAGGGACTTACAATGATCTAATTGAAGAATATAGGCTAAATGTATAATTGTACACATAGTACATGACTAGTAATTAAATTTAACTAAACAAATTAAATTCCTACTATTTAGGTTAAGATTGAAATTTTAAAATTTAAAAAGTGTAAAGATTAAAATAGATGGATTAAATCTTTAACAAACTAGAATTTAAACTTGAAAGCATGCAACACTCAAGTTTTAATACACTAATCAAATGCCACATCCCCTTAATGTCTCTATTCTTTTCAAAACTCCCTTGATTGCCAAATCAAATGCATCATCTTCAGTACTCTCCAATCTAGATCGTCCATCGGCATATATAATCCTGGGAATCAATCTTATCACCTCTTCTCTCATTGACAATTCATCGTCCTTGGAAACTTGAAGCAATGTGATACGAGTCACAAAAGCCCAAATTCTTGAAGGCGAGGCCCAATAAGCAAATTCCCAGCCCAATCAAGAAATCCATCCATACTTAGTTGAAAATCAGGCCAAATTGTCAAAGTGGCCCAAGTTGTAAAGTTTTATTTTTATTTTTATTTATTTATTTATTTATTTACTTAGTTTAAATTTTTATGTCAATATTCAGTCCAAGAGTCCCAGATAAAATGACCTTTGACCAAATTTCCATATTAAAATAATTAGGAGTTTTTTTTTTTATTTTAGTTTTCTAATTAGATTAGGACTAGTTATAAGGCCTATTTAAAGGCATGGCTATCCACCTTGTTAAACACTTATCATTATTATTAAAATTTCAGATTTGTTGAGAGCAGAATTTTCTTTGAGTTTTCTCCAAGATTTTTCTCTTGAGTTTTCTTTAGAAGTTGTTTTAACAATCTTGTGATTGTGGGAGCCATCTTCAACCTTCTTCTTGCCATTGATATTCTTTGGAGGGGAGATTAGAGCCGTTTGAAGGGAGTTGTGAGATCTTTCGAGATTTCAAGGCTTCTTAGGACTTATCTTTTAATTTCTTACTGTCAATTCTTTCTTTATTTCTACTTGTGCTGAATCATTATCTAATCTATTTTCTGTTCTTATTGTGTTTTCAGCCTTTTTCTATCTTAAGGAATCAGCCCAAAAATCCCCAATTTCTAGGGTTTTTCCATACTCTTTTTGGGTGAAATTAGATTGTCGAAATTTGGGGAAAACTATCTTGGTGTTCAATTGGGCAGAATCACAATCTCCTTGAGGGTTTCAAGAACCCTAACACTTATTTCTATTCTCAATTTGATTCTTTGTTGATTTGGGGATTTTATTTCAGATCTGAAAATTCAAAAATTTAATCTTTTAATTTTCTGTTTCGTTTCAGATCTAATTGTTTAGGGTTTTCGTAGGAGTTTCTCGTGACTTGGCAACTCGATCTTGGTCCGCGCGCAACCTCGTATCATTTGGTATCAGATTTTGGGCATTTTGGGTGTTCTTGGTTGATTTCTAAACTGATCTCTATTTTTTAAAGCATAAATGGCAGTTTTACCCAGAAAAATTGTTCAAAAAAAATTCATTTGAGTGGGTAAACGTTGTTCGATTGATCTGAAATTTTACATACATGTTTTTGGCACTGTGATTGAATATAAAAAAATTATTCCCGCAAAAAAATCAGTCAAAAAAGTCAAAAAAATAAAAAAAATACGAAATTCAATAAAAATTTAAAAAAAGATTTAGCGGGTTGAATTTGGTGCCCAAAATTTCCAGATCAAAAATTCAATATATAAGGACACTCCAGATTTAATTTCGTGATTTTTGGAGATCGGGAACACCTCGAACGAAGTTGTCAAGTTACTCTGCAGTTTTTTGGGTTTTCTGTTTTCAGCAATTTTTATTGATTCTTAGCTGTAGGTTTTCATTTGTTTCCCTTTATTCTTCCTTTACGTTATCTAACACCTTCTTGTTTCTTGTGTTAGTAGGATTTAAACGTGTATATTACTTGTATCGGTTCCCAATTCAATCAATTCAATGCTCCTCTCTAGATCAATACCCGATCGGTTTGGTTCTGTTCAAATAACATTGTATATTACTTACTAAAAATCCAATTAATAGATTAACAAACATCATTTGCCTTAAGATTGAAATTTAAAAATTCAAAAAGTATAGGGACTTACAATGATCTAATTGAAGAATATAGGCTAAATGTATAATTGTACACATAGTACATGACTAGTAATTAAATTTAACTAAACAAATTAAATTCCTACTATTTAGGTTAAGATTGAAATTTTAAAATTTAAAAAGTGTAAAGATTAAAATAGATGGATTAAATCTTTAACAAACTAGAATTTAAACTTGAAAGCATGCAACACTCAAGTTTTAATACACTAATCAAATGCCACATCCCCTTAATGTCTCTATTCTTTTCAAAACTCCCTTGATTGCCAAATCAAATGCATCATCTTCAGTACTCTCCAATCTAGATCGTCCATCGGCATATATAATCCTGGGAATCAATCTTATCACCTCTTCTCTCATTGACAATTCATCGTCCTTGGAAACTTGAAGCAATGTGATACGAGTCACAAAAGCCCAAATTCTTGAAGGCGAGGCCCAATAAGCAAATTCCCAGCCCAATCAAGAAATCCATCCATACTTAGTTGAAAATCAGGCCAAATTGTCAAAGTGGCCCAAGTTGTAAAGTTTTATTTTTATTTATTTATTTATTTATTTACTTAGTTTAAATTTTTATGTCAATATTCAGTCCAAGAGTCCCAGATAAAATGACCTTTGACCAAATTTCCATATTAAAATAATTAGGAGTTTTTTTTTATTTTAGTTTTCTAATTAGATTAGGACTAGTTATAAGGCCTATTTAAAGGCATGGCTATCCACCTTGTTAAACACTTATCATTATTATTAAAATTTCAGATTTGTTGAGAGCAGAATTTTCTTTGAGTTTTCTCCAAGATTTTTCTCTTGAGTTTTCTTTAGAAGTTGTTTTAACAATCTTGTGATTGTGGGAGCCATCTTCAACCTTCTTCTTGCCATTGATATTCTTTGGAGGGGAGATTAGAGCCGTTTGAAGGGAGTTGTGAGATCTTTCGAGATTTCAAGGCTTCTTAGGACTTATCTTTTAATTTCTTACTGTCAATTCTTTCTTTATTTCTACTTGTGCTGAATCATTATCTAATCTATTTTCTGTTCTTATTGTGTTTTCAGCCTTTTTCTATCTTAAGGAATCAGCCCAAAAATCCCCAATTTCTAGGGTTTTTCCATACTCTTTTTGGGTGAAATTAGATTGTCGAAATTTGGGGAAAACTATCTTGGTGTTCAATTGGGCAGAATCACAATCTCCTTGAGGGTTTCAAGAACCCTAACACTTATTTCTATTCTCAATTTGATTCTTTGTTGATTTGGGGATTTTATTTCAGATCTGAAAATTCAAAAATTTAATCTTTTAATTTTCTGTTTCGTTTCAGATCTAATTGTTTAGGGTTTTCGTAGGAGTTTCTCGTGACTTGGCAACTCGATCTTGGTCCGCGCGCAACCTCGTATCATTTGGTATCAGATTTTGGGCATTTTGGGTGTTCTTGGTTGATTTCTAAACTGATCTCTATTTTTTAAAGCATAAATGGCAGTTTTACCCAGAAAAATTGTTCAAAAAAAATTCATTTGAGTGGGTAAACGTTGTTCGATTGATCTGAAATTTTACATACATGTTTTTGGCACTGTGATTGAATATAAAAAAATTATTCCCGCAAAAAAATCAGTCAAAAAAGTCAAAAAAATAAAAAAAATACGAAATTCAATAAAAATTTAAAAAAAGATTTAGCGGGTTGAATTTGGTGCCCAAAATTTCCAGATCAAAAATTCAATATATAAGGACACTCCAGATTTAATTTCGTGATTTTTGGAGATCGGGAACACCTCGAACGAAGTTGTCAAGTTACTCTGCAGTTTTTTGGGTTTTCTGTTTTCAGCAATTTTTATTGATTCTTAGCTGTAGGTTTTCATTTGTTTCCCTTTATTCTTCCTTTACGTTATCTAACACCTTCTTGTTTCTTGTGTTAGTAGGATTTAAACGTGTATATTACTTGTATCGGTTCCCAATTCAATCAATTCAATGCTCCTCTCTAGATCAATACCCGATCGGTTTGGTTCTGTTCAAATAACATTGTATATTACTTACTAAAAATCCAATTAATAGATTAACAAACATCATTTGCCTTAAGATTGAAATTTAAAAATTCAAAAAGTATAGGGACTTACAATGATCTAATTGAAGAATATAGGCTAAATGTATAATTGTACACATAGTACATGACTAGTAATTAAATTTAACTAAACAAATTAAATTCCTACTATTTAGGTTAAGATTGAAATTTTAAAATTTAAAAAGTGTAAAGATTAAAATAGATGGATTAAATCTTTAACAAACTAGAATTTAAACTTGAAAGCATGCAACACTCAAGTTTTAATACACTAATCAAATGCCACATCCCCTTAATGTCTCTATTCTTTTCAAAACTCCCTTGATTGCCAAATCAAATGCATCATCTTCAGTACTCTCCAATCTAGATCGTCCATCGGCATATATAATCCTGGGAATCAATCTTATCACCTCTTCTCTCATTGACAATTCATCGTCCTTGGAAACTTGAAGCAATGTGATACGAGTCACAAAAGCCCAAATTCTTGAAGGCGAGGCCCAATAAGCAAATTCCCAGCCCAATCAAGAAATCCATCCATACTTAGTTGAAAATCAGGCCAAATTGTCAAAGTGGCCCAAGTTGTAAAGTTTTATTTTTATTTTTATTTATTTATTTACTTAGTTTAAATTTTTATGTCAATATTCAGTCCAAGAGTCCCAGATAAAATGACCTTTGACCAAATTTCTATATTAAAATAATTAGGAGTTTTTTTTTATTTTAGTTTTCTAATTAGATTAGGACTAGTTATAAGGCCTATTTAAAGGCATGGCTATCCACCTTGTTAAACACTTATCATTATTATTAAAATTTCAGATTTGTTGAGAGCAGAATTTTCTTTGAGTTTTCTCCAAGATTTTTCTCTTGAGTTTTCTTTAGAAGTTGTTTTAACAATCTTGTGATTGTGGGAGCCATCTTCAACCTTCTTCTTGCCATTGATATTCTTTGGAGGGGAGATTAGAGCCGTTTGAAGGGAGTTGTGAGATCTTTCGAGATTTCAAGGCTTCTTAGGACTTATCTTTTAATTTCTTACTGTCAATTCTTTCTTTATTTCTACTTGTGCTGAATCATTATCTAATCTATTTTCTGTTCTTATTGTGTTTTCAGCCTTTTTCTATCTTAAGGAATCAGCCCAAAAATCCCCAATTTCTAGAGTTTTTCCATACTCTTTTTGGGTGAAATTAGATTGTCGAAATTTGGGGAAAACTATCTTGGTGTTCAATTGGGCAGAATTACAACCTCCTTGAGGGTTTCAAGAACCCTAACACTTATTTCTATTATCAATTTGATTCTTTGCTGATTTTGAGATTTTATTTCAGATCTGAAAATTCAAAAATTTAATCTTTTAATTTTCTATTTCGTTTCAGATCTAATTGTTTAGGGTTTTCGTAGGAGTTTCTCGTGACTTGGCAACTCGATCTTGGTCCGCGCGCAACCCCGTATCACAATGTCTCGTCAATTCTGACTTTTCCCGATCTCAAACCTTTTGCCGATATATATACAGAATACTTGGTGTAATTATTTGGTAAATGCCATAAATATTGTGTGTAAGCACTCCCTGGATGGAAGAACACCGGGATACAACCAGCTAAAATGGAATCAAATGTAGATTTTCTCGTTAATGAATCCCCTGGTGGTTGTAAGCAGAAGATTGACCTTCCAAATAAGTTCATCAAGTTGAACGGATCATCACATTTATGTCCCACTGAGTTACAGTCGAGTAATTTGCAGAGCTTTGAAGCTTGGCAATGGCGGATGATCTCATTCCTTGTTGATTTCTTTTGTCGGTTTCTTGAGCCACCTGCGAAAGAGAATAAGTATGACCTGTTTTGGGTTCTCATTAGATTCTGCCATTGAAGAACTTGATCACCTGTTGAAGGATGGAAGCTAGTCGGGTATGGAACAGCTATTTCGTTTTCCCATGGACCTGATTCGATTGTTAACATCGACATGTTCTTACAGTCTGGTAAGAATCTGAAGTTGCTTCCCCATTCAGATTTTCTGTCGGATTTTCTCCTGAAATCACGAGCAATCCTACCGGAAACCAATAAATGATCTTTACCCGACATGGATTTCCATTGGGGTCTTTGTTTAAGCCAATTAATCAAATCAAAACCCGAGGAAACTCTCATGGAAGCATTGAATCCCCATAGATAGTGACGAAGATCCAAACCAGCATAATACGGGACGAAAATGGCAGAAGCAACGATTGAATCATTAGTTAAACACTTGTATTTCTTCATCCTATTATGGAAAATAACTTCTAATATGAATTGATTCGTCGAAAACCAATTGCTGTTCCATATATCCGAAGTGCCAGAGTTTTGAATCTGAGGACCAATACCAGAAATTTGTACATATACACACATACTGGTTTTATCAGTGGGCCTTGTAAGAATCTGACAGTTGGTGAGCAAATCTTGATTGAATCGCTTGGGAAGATCATGGATATAAATATATCGACCCAAGCATGAATCTTGACTTGAACTTTCACCAACTAAACTACGAATCTTCTTCTTGGAGTGGTGGTGTGATGAAGTTGGAGCATCCATTGAAAAGAACAGGTGATGAAGAAGGATTAATACAACAATGGAAAATTTAAGAAGAAACCACAAATATGTGCTGTAATTAGTTCTTCTGCACTGGTTTCTCCATTTGCTTATGATGGGTTTTCCAACACAAAACTCTCTCATCAGTGCATGGAATTTCATTGCAGTCAAGGGGATGAAGAGATGAAAGAAAAAAAGAAATGGCTTGTTTACAAACTTGAGGATGCCTCGAGCTATTGAAAACGGCAGCCAATGTTTCATAAATTCTTCTTTGAACGAAAATCCGGCCTGCATTCCTGCGCACATCCCTGCCCCGTGCAAAATTTCCTTTAAATTTTTTTAAGCATAGTTGTTGATACCGTTGGTACCTCCGTCTGGAGTAAAGGAGAAAACCAGTTAATCTGTGAATTGGTATGAACTGATTGAACAGTAATAACGAGCCTGGGATGGCTGGTATGGCTTTCGAATGGGAACTGGGGCTCCATGTCTGCTTTGCACCACCAGATGCTGTCTTGAGGTTTTGCATAATGATGATATAGGGTCAGCATTGCCTTTGTTCTCTGTGTTGTTTACAAAATAAATAAATAAATAAACTTGAGAAGATCAAAATAAGAAGATAAATGTGTTTCAATATACTTGAATGCATGTATTTTTATATGGACAATAATATTGATGTCAAGCATCAACTAAGCTAAGACTATGAATTAAGTTTTCTTTCTCCTCAAATTATATTTTATTTTTATATTTTACATTATATTTTTTTAATGGTTATGTTATTATGTTTATTCTTTTGGTATAAAATATATAATATATAATATTTTATGTATAAATAATATATATACATATATTTAAATTTTAACTGAGTTAATATCACGAGTCAATTGAATGCCAAGTCAATTGAAAAATTGTTGAAAAATCATTCATTTTATAAAGTAAGTTATATTATTAAGATATTTTTATATTTTTATAAATCAATAAAAAATAATGCACAGTAATATTTGAACTTGAGACATAACTATTGTTAAATATTTGATTTTATCATTTTAATTAAAACTTTTTTATGTAAATATTTAATATATTTATTAATTATTTTTTTCACCAGATTCCGAGCTATAATCTAATAATATATTTATATTTAACCATTCTAACTTATCTTTTAAAAATAAAACTAACTATTTTTTTCCAAATGTATTTTCCTCAACTGTTTGATTTAAGTTGAAATAAATATGTTGAATGGAAAATGTTTGCATAATTTGGCATTATAGATTTAATTCAAACGAACCAAATTTTTAGCATTTGTTTGGTAAATTTTGTCACTAATTGAATATCTGCTTCTATGGTTAAGGTTTTTGTGTTTGAGACCGAAGGTCTGAGTCTTACTTTTTTAATTTTATTGTTAATTTTGGTTTAACCCTTATCCTTGAGTCCTCAACTTAAGTTTATTTCTGTGTTAATTTGGCTCAAGACTGAATTTATTGATTTAATGGTTAAGTTCTGTATTACTTATGATCCCATGTTCGAGTTTTTGCGCAAGCAATGAGGAATATTTTGCACTGGGTGGTAATTAACTATATTTTTTCTTCTTTTACTATTAACTAAATTTCCTTTTTCCCTCTCTTTACTAAACCGTTCTTTTATTATTGATTTTCTTTTCTTTTTCAATTTTCTCCTTTTCGTTTTGCTTTTCGTTTTTTTTTTGCTGTCGTGACTTTGATCTTTCTTCAACTTTGCTGTTGTATTAATTGTTAGATTGTGTTGTTCCGTAGTTGATTTTAGTCAACAAGGTGAGTTTTTGATGGTTTCAATTCGTTCATTGTTGATTGGTTCGCTATGGAATTGGGGTTTTTCCTTCAAACTCCAAAGTTGTGGTTTTAATCTTTTTCGTGTTGTTTGTTACTTCTGTATGTTATAGGGGAAGATTGGGAGACACTTAATGGTCCTCCAACTATCTAAATACGAGTAGTTGTTGTTGGTTTATAGGTAAGTGTGAGTTTTCACTTTGGATGTTTTGCATCGAAGTTTTTGACATAGTTGATCTGAATGTTAATTGTGAGAATTACTTCGATTAAGTTGTTTAATTAAGCATTGATTGTCGTTTTTAGACTTGAAGATTTCTTTTGTTGCTTCGACATCAAACCTGTGTTAAGTAAATAATGAAAACCTGAATTTTTATGATTTGCGAATGTCGAAAAACATGGCTATCAACACCACACGGCCCTGTGCCAGGCCGTGTGAGTCACACGGTCATGTAACTCACTGTTTGTGAGTTAGGGTCACACAAACATGTGACTAAGCCTTATAACTCACTGTTTTGAAATTAGAGTCACACGGGCTAGAGATACGGGCGTGCGTCCAAGTCATGTGAGAGATATTTTGAGTTTTAAGTCACATGGGCATGTGTTTGGTCGTGTACTAGGCCCTGTAACTCACTATTTTGAGCCATGTGGTCCTGTGCCGGGCCGTGTGACAGGCCATGCGTGACATTAAAAAGACCAAGCAAGCGTGAACTAGGCCATGTGGACCACGCCGGCCAGTCACCCAGGCCGTGTGAATTCACACAAGTGTGTGGACCAAAAATGAAAATTGTTCCTTCAGGTCGTAATTGTTGTTCGAATCGAATATAAGCCTATCGTAAAGCTCGTATGATCTGAATTAAACACTGAAACTGTCATCTGATGATCTATAACTGAATTATCTATTATTTATATATATAGTTGACATGAAATATGATAAGTAACTGTGATAGCTTTATATGAGCATGATCTGAATTGGTATTTCTGTACACGCATATTTGACATCTGTTAATTTCCATTTGCATTGGGTTGGGATAGTGAAAAGGAAGAAGTGTAGGCTGTTTAATAATTTGCCGAGCTTAGTGGCTAAGCCACAAACTTATATTTGACTTTAGCGAGTTATCGCATTCTAATTCGATAGCTTGACTGCAATATTTCTAAAAGGTGACACTTAGTCACTATGTGTTGTGTACGGATGGATGGAGATGGTGTGTAGCGATTAGGGGTAAGAATTTGCATTTGTATCTGAACTGTTTTGCAATTGTATCTTATATCCTCTATTTCTGTTTTTGTATCCGATTCGGAGGATTGATTGAATAAAGACAATCTGAAATCACATTTGTTATTTTACGGTTTAGTTGAGAATGTAAGTTACACACTGAGTTGTTAAACTCATTAATTGTTTCTTGGATTACAAGTAACCCACAAACTTAGGCCGGTCGATGTGGTAGGAGCTCAGTCATTCCTCTTTAGTTATTTTATCGTTTCTTTTATAAACTTATGGTAGTGTATATTTATTTTGGATTATGTGTCGGAAGTTGAATTTTATGCTTGACCTAACTAATTACATTTTTTTTACTATTAAATTTCCAAGTAATTAAAGGTTGGTTTGATCTATCTAACATAATTTGATGTAACCTTTAGACTTGGTCTTAACTTCTAGGCTGGATATGGGGTGTTACAGGACACATAATTATGCTGAAGTTTTTTGTTCGCTTAATCATTCAATTAACCGTTTTTGCCTTTTTTGATCACCAACCATTAACTTAATTAATACAATATTTGATAATTTGATGACTCAAATAAAACTTTTTGAAGTTTGAAGATTTGTATAAAATCTAGATAATAATTTGAAGATGTCTAATGCAGTTAACCAGTATATATTTGAAAGGGTGAACTACAAGTTTAGTCACTTGTGTATGCTTTGAATTATGTTTTAGTCATCGAACTTTAAAAATTATAATATAATTACTAAAACTATTAATTTGCTACGTTATGGTCTTTAAGCCATTAATTGTTGTTAATGGTGTAACAACAATCTAACGTGGCCATTAACAATATTTTTATTATTATTTTATTTTTCTTTCTCTCATTTTTCACGTAAACTTTCACTTTCTTTTTCTTCGATTTCTTCTTATTTTTTCTCTTTTCTTCTTCTCCCTTAGCATTGTTGGAAAAAAACCAAGCATGGTAAAAATACTATGTTGATGACATTGTTGAAGTCATTGGACTGCTTCGAGGGATTCCAGAAGCAACAATACATCCAAACTAACTTTGAGAAAATTAGATCATGGAAGAAAATCGAAACAAAATGAGAGAAAGAAAAGATAAAATATTGTTAAAGGCCACAATAGATTTTTCGTTACCAGTGGTTACCGACTCAGTGTTTATATTGTAACGAATCGATGTGATTAATTTTAAAAATCAAAACGTAATCTAAAATATATATTGGCTAAACTTATAGTTTACCCACCCTATTTAAAAATACATAAGACTTAAAGCTGACCAAAAATACTAAGCCCGACCATACAAATGATAGTAAAGCCCAAAATTTGCCTTTTTTCTTGCTAAAAAAAGTAATAGGTTACTTTCAAAAGACAAATATATTTTAGATATTTTTTTATTTTTTTATTAATATTTTAACATTTAACCGTTGAATTTATCGATATAATTAGATTTAAGGTTATAAATAAATAATGCGTTTAATGAACAATTCAATTTCTAACCATTTATGTTTGTTTACCAAGCTAAACAAATGAACACAAACAATATTTTGAGGCTCTTTTGTTAAATCTACCAAACATGAACAATATTTGTTTGGTTCGTTTATATACATCCAAAGTTCATTTATTATTCAATTATTGTATACTAATAAAATTATGTTTATTGTTTATGTGCTTTTTTATTTATTTATAATATAAGTATATGATCATTTTATATCTAAAAATTAAGATATATGTTTATTTTTTGTTTGTTTGTTTAGTGTTTAGGAACATTGTTCCTGAACATGTTCACAAACATGTTGGTTTAATGTTCGTAAAAATATTCGTTTAATATTTGCGAACATACTCGTTTACCTTAAATGAGATATGAACATACATAATTTCAAATAAATGAACACAAATATAATTTTGAAATTCTTAACGAACATGGACAAGCTTAAAAATAAACAAACTTGAATAGAAGTTTACTCATTTAAGCTCAGTTCATTTACAACCTTAATTGTACTTGTCATACATGTAAAATTTTGAACTAGTCTGATATCTCTATCATGTCAATCTAAAATATTATATATATATATGAAATGGTTGATAGTTATTTACATAAAACAATTAGTTAGAAAATTTTATTTTTATGCCAAAATTAACATGTATAATCCATCTATAATCTATATATATATATTATAAAGCACAAGTTTGCGAAAACTTTTGAACTGACAAGAATACTCTTTATTTTCCACTGTATTACTAAATTAATTTTAAAATAATTATAATTTAATTTAGAATTATGGTTTAAAAGAGTTGTGCTAATTTTAAAATAGAGTTATTAATTAAATAGAACTCTAAGCATAAATATAAGAAATTTTTTAATAATTATAATTATAATTAAATTCAAAATCATTAGTTAAAAATTTTGACATAAAAAATTATGTTAATTTTATTTTTTAAAAATTGTGCTAATTTTATTGATGTAAAATATAGTTATTACTTTAATAGAACTCTAAGCATCTTAATTATCACATTGAATAGAACTGTAAGTATAAAATAATTACAATTTAGTTTAGAATTTGTTAGTTAAAAAAGTTGTGCTAATTTTAAAATAGAGTTATTACTTGAATAAAACTCTAAACATAAAATATAAAAAATTTATGATAATTAGATTTAGAATTTAATTCAAAATTATTAGTTAAAATTTTTTACTCTTATTTTTTTTAAATTGTACTAATTTTATTGAGGTAAAATAGAGTTATTACTTGAATAGAATTCTAAGTATCTTAATTACCACTTTGAATAAAACTTGAAGCATAAAATAATTAAAATTTAATTTAGAATTATTAATTAAAAATTTGTGCTAATTTTAAAATAAAAGTATTACTTAAATGGAACTCTAAACATAAAATCTAAGAAAAATTATGATAATTAAAATTAGAATTTAATTCATAAATATTAGGTTCACATATGAGTAGACCTACTCATGGGCCCACCTGAAAAGTGGGAGGATTTGGATAAAAATTTAGACCCGAAAAATATGCTTATTTAAAACATGAGTCAAGTCTCGAGTAAAGCACTTTTTCCCCAGGCTTAACCTGAATTCACAAAAAGACAAAAAGAATTTGGTTTTTTTGTTGTTTTAATGTTATTTTCTTATTGTTTTCTCCATATTTTGCTACCATTTCACTATTATGTTACTACTATTTTGTTGTTATTGTTTGGATATTGTATAACACTTGTTTTATTGTTTATTTTATTATTATTTTAAAGGTATTTACTTGTTAAGTTGCATCTATCTTAGCGTTATTGAAGTATATATTTATTAAAATTTATTTTTAATTTATTGGGAAATATTGATTTAAATATTTTTAGTATATTTGATGTAATATATATTTTTAAAAATTATATAAAAAATTAATACGGGTGGGCCAAGTTGGGTTCAGGTTTTAGCATTTTTATTCGCGCTGAACTTGGGCAAAATTTTATGCCCATATTTCGGGCCAGTTCGGGCCTAACAAACGGGCTTAAAATTTTGGTTGAGTCCAGCTCAGCCCATGAGCACCTCTACATAAAAACAACCAATGAAAAAAGTTAAAAAAAGGTAATTATGTAAATATTTATTCTTGTTTTAATTTTTAAGTTATTTTTGTTTTGCTTTTAAATAATTATTAAAATGGTTTGATCCACACTTCTTTTCACATGTTGATTTAAAATTTGTATATATTCACTTGCAAAATATTTTTTATTTATTTTTCATGCATTTAAAATAATTAGTTCACACGCTACCTCACAAATCAACTTAAAAATAATATTATTTATAAAAATTTATTTTATAAATAATAAAAATTGAATTAAATAATTATTATTTAATAAAATACTATTAATTAAATGGTTTGTTAAAAATTTAAAAATATCCCGTGTTAGGGAGAGTTCATGCTAGTCATTAATTAGTTAAAAAATCACAAATTTTCATAAGTAATCATTTATATCATCAATAAACCCCTCCATTAAATTGGTGTTACAGATTAATTAGGTATTAATTTGGTTGAAAAATTATAAAAATATCTTTTCGTAATTAAAATAAGTTTTATTCGATGATAATTTAGTTTTTTCATTTTAACAAAAATAAAGAAAAATACACATACGATAATATTTAAACCCGCATCAATCAAATTAGTAAGATTTTAAATTTACCATTCAATCAAAACTTTATTTTGAAATTTTTATACATTTTTTTTAATATGCATAATTTGCTATCTTTACAAGTTGTATATCTATACTACTAAATTAACCATTCAACCAAAGATTTATTTTGATATGCTTAAAATATGTTTTACTCACAATTTAATCTATTTTTTATTTTAATATTGTACATATTTCATGTGTTATTATAGTTAATTAGTTTTAAATCATACATTTTATTATTTATTAAATGTTATTTTTTTCAGTAGAAAGTATAACTGCCTTAAGCACAAACAATAAAATTAGATAACATTTTTAAAGATATATCTATCCGACTGTAAAATCTCCTTAACCGAATTTGGAAGATTGTCAAAAAGCGTCAATCCCAAAGAATTGTGAAAAACACATTTTTCCATTTGATCAGCATCCAGGTTTTGAGTCCTAGGAATATGTCGAAACTTTAGCTTCCAATTATTGGACAAAACACGTTAGCGAACAAATATTTAAATATAAAAAATATTTATATATAAATTAAATTAAATTAAATAATTTATATTTAAATTATCAAATACGAAAAACCAATAAATAACATAACAAAAATCAAAAATCAAAAAGAAGAATCGAGTTTTACTAGATGTTGAGGCCTGTTTTACATAGTTTCCTTAAAACAGATTCGGTTGCTCCTACAATACTTGAGGAAACGTTGATCGACTGTCTCCCAAGATACAACAACATGATGATCGAAGCAATAGTACCTCTGTAGTGATTAACGAACAAACGTTGCATTTTTCTATCAGCGAAATATTAAAAAATAAGGACAGGAAAAGAGAAGAATTTTGGAGAGCAAAATAAACTCAGTGTGAAAGAGTGTAATTGTCCAAGAAATTATAAGTATTCAATATGGAGGAAATTTGAAAATATCCATAAATAATGATACAAAATCTACATTAAGGAGCAATTGAATCAATTTGATTAAAATCAAATCAAATTGATTGGAATCAAATAAAATCAGGATATATGTCTTTTTAAATCAGATTTTGTATATTTGCTGAGAGGAAAAAAAATTTTGTGTTGGGCTAAAATATTTGCAGGCCCATTTTGGGCTCGACTAGTCCGGAGATTTCACATCACCCACGTTGTGCTGGTGCGCCCTAACCCCGATGGGTTTATATCTGCACCCCCTTACGCGCAAGACAAGGTCTCAAGTTTAGTCATCAATCACCTTTCAAGTGGTTTGTATCACCCTGAATAATTTATTTATGTTTTTGTAAAACCTAATACAAATGTGTATCTCCTTCAGTGGCTAAGTGTTCTAGGTTTGTGTTTGAGGCCCTTGGGTTCAAGTCCCACTTTTGACAAATTTTGTTATTTTTTATCCTAGACTTAGGCTTAGTTTGGATGGGCGATTGGGTGCGATGCAGTGTGTTTAGCTTACTTTTTGTCTCACGCTACAGTATTGCTACAGTATCTAATCTCACCGCCATCGCTGTTTTTACACTAACCGCAGGTAAACGCACTGCCCATCCAAACTCACCCTTATCCTTGTTGGATGGGCTTGTATTGTATTGCTTGCAAACTCATATTAGAATGAGCCTATTGGTTTGAGTGGTAAGAAGTTAGTGTACTAAAGGTCCTGTGTTCAAGTCTTTACGTGAGCAAGGGAGATAGTTTTTGCTTTGGTTGACTGTGAGAGTTTGGATGGAGTTGGAAGTCTATTTAAGTGGGTAGTTAATTAGTTGGTTAGTGGTGGATTTAGTGGGGATAATGGGAAGTTGAGATATTTTGGGGGTTCAAGTTTTATTTTATTATTATTTATTATTTTTATTTTTTTCTTCTCAAGGTTTCTACGTCAGTTTTCTTCTTTTTGTTTCCCTCTTTTGACATTTTTCCTTTATCAGTAAAATTCCTTTTTGTTTTTCTTTAGTTTTTTGTTCATGAATCTCTCGTTCAAATCGTTGCTACTGCGATTTTTGGGTTCTTTAATCGGTTGGTAAGTAGAACTTCGCATCTTTTTAACATTTGGTTTTAGGATGTTAGCAATGTTAAGCTGTAGCATTTAATTAATGGATTCTGTGTTTAGGAGAAGATTGTAAAGCAGAAAATTCACTCTGACAGCCTAATCCGTGTTAGTAGAGTTGTATTTGACGATTTCAGTGGTTTCAGGATTGGTTGCTGCAAAAAAATGAACTAGGTATGTACCCTAAACACAAAAAATTGAGGTTCGGCGAAAGCCAAAAAAGGACACTGTTGACACCACACGGGCATGTGCTAGGCCGTGTGGTTAGCCGTCTGTGAGACATGGCTGTGTATCTGACGAAGGCGTGGCCATGCGCAAGACACGACCTTGTGATAGTATGGGTGTGGTCGTGTGGGCCACATGGGCTAGGCCAGATTAGGCATGTAGGCCCACACGGGTATGCCACATGGGCGTGTGGGTGTTGGGCCTGGCCGTGTGGGCCACACAAGTAAGGCCAATCTGGGCATGTAGGCCCAGAATCTGAAATTTTCCCTAGGGTTGCACTGGTCGTTTCAATTGACTGTGGACTTACCGTAGGGTCGGTAGGGACTAACCAAACCCTAATTCATGTGATCTGATAGTCTGATGGTCTGATTTGAATAGGACACTGATATGTACGCATGACTGTTCTGTTTGAGAATATGTATATGTTATTTGTATACGAGCATGTTAAGCTTGTTAATTCTGTTAATTTTGTATTTTGTATCTGTGTTTGGGGAGGGATTTGCATATGTGAAGGAAGTGATCTGTACGATGACCTTTCACCTATATTCTGGCAGCTTGACTGCGTAATATTTATTTTGTGTTGCATCGACACTATATGGTATGTAGGGATAGGTGGGTGTTTTTAACCCAACATGGTGTGATGGGATGGACAGAGATGGTGTGTAGAGGATGGGGGTAGGATTCTGTATGTTTGATCTGTCATCTGATTCTGATATCTGTTACTCTTATGGACTTAGGTCCAAATCTGTGTTTGACCGTCTATAAAACTCTGTGTATGTTGCATGACTATTTTTATCGGGTTACACACTGAGTTTACGTGAACTCACATCTGTTTATCTGTTATGTTCATGTAATCCACAAACATAGGCGGGTTGGTGCAACGAAGGCTCAGCGGTGGCCACTTGACGGGAAACTGTTTCCATTATTATTATTTAATGGTTTTTACTAAAATTTTTGGCTTTTGTGAGAGTTTTGTAATTTTTGGACTCTCTGGACTTTTTGGAATGTTTGGTTTAAATTTTTGGTCTGGTTGATTTATGATTTCTAAACTGCAACATCTCGAAAAAATGTCGATTTTACGTAAACAAATGTTATTTTTGAAAATACGAGCGTGGTTTTGATTTTAACGACTTTCCAGACTTCCGCTGCGAAATAATTTGGTTAACCTTATAGGATAATATGTAACGGTTTCAGTAATAAATATATAAATGAATATGTTTTATAACTTGGACATTTTATCAAAGTATCATTGGTTTCAAATCCTTTCTTTGTGACACTCTTAGATTCAACCATAATGTCTATGCCGAGTTTGGGGTGTTACATGGGTTCTCAAATATATACACATCTCACACTTGATATTTAACCAATGTGGGATCTAATCTTTTCTTTCCCTCAACAAATATTCACAAGTGGATTACTTTGAGCATCAATTTCTCATTCATCACTCAACTATTTTGAGCATATGATATACCGTTGTAAATTTCTCATGGAGTGGAATATAAAACCATAATTTTATGATTCAACTCTCCATCTTTACCAATCGAGAATATACCTTAAGATTTCCAAAAAATTATATTTTTTCCAACAAATACTTCTATGAAGGCAACCATTGATTAATCGTAACTCTTCTAGATTACTATTTACCGTATTACCTGCAAGAAAAGACTCCACAATGAGAGCATTATCACATTTGGTTTCCAAAAATCTGTAACCTTTCTCTCATGCTTTTTGAAGAACTTCAAGAATCACTCGAGCTTCAATGCAAAAGATCGTTTCCTTACTCATTCTCAAGGAATAACCACATAACCATTCACCGTTTGCATCCCTAAAAAATCCTCTATGTAACATCCTGAATTAGGGCCTAGTCAAAATAGTAATTTTGAAACCACAAATTTGAGATAAAAATAATTATTTTATGAATGTTATAAGGTCCATGATATATATGCATGCCTGTGTGAAAATATCGATGAGAAATTTTACCGATAAGGTGTCCAATTGAGTTATTAGGACTAAATTGCAATAAGTGAAAAACATGTGTCTAGTTGATTTAAGGGCTTAATTGTGTTGAGATTTGAAATTTGAAGTCCTGATTTGGCAATTAGACCTTTATATGCCATTATGGACAAAAAATGGACATAAGGAGGGATAAAATATTAAAGTTTTAATGGAATGGCATTTTAGTCCATTGGTTATTAAAAGAATTAAAAGAGAAAAATAGTCAAAAATTATGTCCATCTTCATCCTCCTTGGCCAAATTTCACAAGAAGCCATGGCTAGGGTTTCTTTTATCTTTCAAGCTCAAAGTAAGTGCATCCTAGCCCCGTTTTTAATGCTCTTTATATTTTTGAAGTCCTCGTAGCTCGATTTAGTTATTTTTACCCCTAATTTGAGCTAGGGTTCATGTTCAAAAATATACCCATGAATGCTTGTGCTTTGATGTCTAATGGAAGAATATGAAAGCTTGAGGTGTGATGAACAACTTTTACTAGGTGGTTTTTGGTAAAATTGATAAAAAAAACCTAATTGTAAAAGTTCTAGAAACTATGTGTAAATGTATGAATAAATGAAAAATGTGAGTTGGTATAGGATAGAAAATGATTCGGCTAGGCTTGAATAACGAGAAAAAAGGGTACTTTTCATTTTACGAGCCTAGGGGCAATTTCGTAATTTTATGAAATTTTAGGGGTCAAAATTATAATTTTTTCGTATTCTGATTTTTGGACTAAATTGAATAATGTGTGTGTTAAATGAGCTAAATGTGATATTATAGATCAAGAGGGGCGAGGGATAAACCTTGATCGAGGAAAAGGCAAGGTTGTGACTAAATCGCAAATTGTCATATTTTGCACCGAGGTAAGTTGGGTGTAAGTAATTTAACAATTCCATTATCATGCTGTTAATAATTGATTTTCTATGATACATGTATGGATGATCTAATGAAATTGGCTTGTGACGATTTACTAAAAGTTTGGTGATAGCCTTATATCTCGGAAGTTCCGGGTGACACTAGGGAGTGCTTAGGATTCGGATATCATAACACCATGATTAATGAGAGCTAGTGTAAGACCATGTTTGGGATATGGCATCGGTGTTGATATGATAGCCAGTGTAAGACCATGTCTGGGACATGGCATCGGCATTGATATGTATGCCAGTGTAAGACAATATCTGGGATATGGCATCAGTCACGGTATGTGATTTCATGTAAGATCGTATCTAGGATATGGCATTGATATGAGATTTCATGTAAGACCATATCTGGGATATGGCATTGATATGAGATTTCATGTAAGACCATGGCTGGGACATGGCGATGTGAGGTCCCGTGTAAGACCATGTCTGGTACATGGCATCGGCACTAACGTGAAATTTCGTATAAGACCATATCTGGGATATGGCATCGATATGTAGACCCATGTAAGACCATGTCTCGGACATGGCTTTGGAATTCTATAAGGTGCATGATGATTCCAAACATCTTTTAGTATTCCGGGTGATTCAACGGGCCGTTCATGATTATGGTTAATAAGTGGTGTAGAATGAGTAAGAATGTAAGGTACAGGTATGTACGTAAACTTCATAAGTATTGGAATTGATTCATGTTGGGAAATTTGGTATGGTTATGAAAGATTAAGATAAACATGATGTTCAAAGGCATTTATTATCAATTCTCAATGTGTTCGATATGTGTAATATGATGATGTGTTGGAAATTGATAGCATGTTTAATCCATGAATTTCATGACTTATGTTGTTTATTATTTGCACTCGACTTACTAAGCTATATGCTTACCCCTCTCTCTTTTTCTCTTCCTTATAGTGTCATCAAGCTAGCTCGGGGATCGCGGATGTCAGAGCTCAAGTCACACTATCAACAAATCTTTTGGGGTATAATTAGTTTACTACATTTAAGTATGGCATGTATAGGGGACTTAGTATTTTGTTGTATGTGTCATATTTGTTAGCCAAAGTGATGACTCCTTTTTGTATATTATTCAATTTTGTATATGGCAATGAAATATGGCTTCTATTGATGATTGGGTTGAAATCTCTAAACATTGTTACATGCATGAGATGTGTTATTACTTTTGGTGATGTGTGCCAAATGGTTTATAAAATGTGGAATTTATGCTTGACGGATAAATGATGTCAATTGGCATGGCCACTATATTAATAAAAGTAAAGAAATGTATTGAATGAACTTAACAAGTCAAGGAGTCCCAATTAGGTATACTTGATATGAAATTTATCATGCATGAGTTAAAGCTATGGATGTTTAAGTAACCCTTTTAGGGCTGTTAAGGGTGACAAGAGGGCTTGGAAAATAGCCTCAAAGTTGTCCACATGGGTAGACACATGGGCATGTGTCTAGGCCGTATGTGACACACGATCAGCCTCATGGGTGTGTAGTCCGGCCGTGTGTCCTCTGCACCCTAGTTTTACAAGTCAGTATGCATGGTAGTAAACATACGGGCAGAGACACGGCCGTGTGTCTCAGCCGTGTGGAGGACACGACCTTAAGACATGGGCATGTGCCCAGGCCGTGTGAAGTCTGCACCTTAAATGTGAAAATTAAATTCACCACAAGGCCTAGCACACGAGCATGTGACTTGGCCTTGTGATCTTAAATTTATGCTGATGTCATAAATAGAGAGTTACACGGCCTGGGGACACGGGTGTGTCAAGGGCACACGGGCATGTCCTTGTGTCCACACGAGCGTGTGACTTTGTTTTATGAAAAATTTCCTAAATTTCACGGTTTAATCCCAAATCACCCCCGATGTATGCTTTGGGCCTTGTAGGCCCCTATTAGGGACAATGTGCATGTGTATGTACAGTTTTGTGTTCAAAAGAAATTTTATGGCTCGGTTTTGCATGTACGTTTATGTTTTAGCCTGGTAATGCCCTATACCTGTCCCGGCAATGGATACGGGTAAGGGGTGTTACACTCCAACTGAAGCTTTATCATCGTGAAGTAACATAGTGCCATCTGAATTCATCTTAATCCATCTAACTTTTGAGGGAGAACAATAATGGGCAAGAGATGACACAAACGGCTGAAAACCTTACGAAGAATGTGACAAATAACTCCTAGCCCAAGTAATACCTGTAACCACAAGATCCTGAACACAATTTTTGCTATTAGTAAAGACATAAGAGTTGTGATTTTTCCATAACATCTAACAAATAACAGCAAATAAAGAATGCCACTCAAAATCCTCCTCCCTACATTTCATGACCAACTTCTTTCACTCTCCAAAAACTACCAGAAATAGATCTTCATCTTCTCTCTTCAATACTCTAGTTATTTTCTCTTAAATCAACCTCTAAAATGGAAAATTTAATTTTAAAGAGATAAAAATAAAAATCCAAACTTTTCACTTCTATGTCTCTATTAGAGACCATCGACCATTTTTAGATAATTGCATGTTTGTGTTTGAGGAAGATGCTGATTTTATGGTCTTCTTTGTTTGCTCATAGGAGAGATTGCCCTGTAATCTGCTGTTCCTACTGGATTGAAAGTTGATTTCGTAAGGTAAGAAAGGTAATTTCCACTAAAACTCTAATCGGCAATGGAACTGCTGACATTCTGCCTTGCCGATTTGATCAAGACTTTCCTTCTAGCGTTAGGAAAGAAAGAGTTTAGACCTATTGAATCGTCTTGGAAAGAAGTCAAAACATTAACAACATAATATAGATTCTGGAGTCGAGCTTTTTTAAGAACTTGAAATGGCTCGTTAACTTTTTTTTTTAATTTTTTTGACGAGTTGTGCTCTGGCATTACTATTTCTGGTTGCCTCTTCTTTTATTTCTAATTTTCTCCATAATTTTTGTTGGGTTTGTTCACTATTTTAAGTAGGGATAAAATTGTACATAACTTTTCTTTTGTTATTCAGTGACACTCGTAATAACCATTCTTAAGGTTTATCAAAGAATATGTAACAACCCGTTTTTCAGTAGTGACAAAACAGCAGTTTCAGGACCAAAAATTTCCATCATGTAGACTCATAAATATTATTTATAGAATATTTATGGAGTCATTAGAGCAGTAATAAAATTTGGTTAAGAAATTTTAACGTTTAGATAGCTAATTAAAGAAAAAGGACTAAATTGTAAAAGATGTAAAACTTAACAATTATTACATTTACTTTATTTCATAGCTTAATTAATAAATGAGGAAGGACTTAAGTAGCAATTATACCCTAGTTATTATGTTAGGATGACAACTTGGTTGAAATTGATAAAATATTATATGATTAATGGCAATTTTGTAATTTAAACAAAATTAAAACAAAATTAAAGAATGAATAAAACAATTTCCCTTTCATTTCTTCTTCAAATTGCCAAAATTCATATCTAGGGAGAAGAAGAGCTTCGATTTTCTTGACTCCTTTGCATGTAAGTGAAATTCATACTTGTTTCTTGTAATTTTTATGTTTTTTTGAGATTGTTGCAACTAGGTCCACCTATCCTATACCTTTGTTTTCTAATTTTTTAAAAATTTTAGAAGTTATCATTGATGAATTTTGATTTTTTTATGATAACTATGTATTTGAAGCTTTGATTGTGGCATTTGGTGGTTTTTTGAAGTGATTTTTGTTAGATTCTGATTTAGGGATTAAATTGTGAAAATGTAAAAATTTCAAGGTTTGATAATGAATTGATGTTTAATACGAACTATTTAAGGGCCTAGAATATTTGGTTGTAATGCTGACCTAAGAAAAATGGTTAATTTGATGATTTTCGAGTTAAGGGACTAAATTGCAAAAGTTGTTAAAGTTGGGGGTAATTGTATGGTTTCAAAAAAATTGAGTTGGAATGTGAAATGTAAGCTAATAATTAAGAAATTTTACATTTTAGATCAAAACCCTGTTGATATACATTGAAAAGGAAAAATTATAGATTAGTCCTTAAACTTCTGTAACTACTACAATTTAGTCCAGGTAAGTCGTATGGTTTGCAATTTATTATCTATATGAAATGTGTGATGATATAATATAAAATAATAATTGTAATTGTTTTATCATTGATATAAAATTATTGGCGATATATTGATGAATTTCAATACTTGAATTGGATGAACGTGGGATAGAGTACAATCAAATTATGGCGTGTTATGAGAGGATTGCAGTGGAGACTGTTGTGGAGTGATGTATATTTTCCTGAGTAGGTTGGGGTTCAGCATTTGTTGCGAACTCTCGTGTTATACTCCCTGTTTTGGCATGTTTTCGGTTGGACTAGCTTTTATGAGCATCTAGCGTGTTATAGGGTGGATTAGCTCTTACGAGTGATTGGCGTGTTTTAGTTTGAATATCTATGTACTCATATCCGCAAGTCATTCATTAGATTGTAAATATCTGTATCATAACTTGTTTAGTGATTTTGATAGTTATAACATGTATTTGAGCTTTGAATTGAAATATGCAATTCACCGGGTTGAGATTTTGGATGACAGGGAACACGTGTAGTTGAGTTATTATTAAATGATTTATTGTAATACCTAGGTAAGATTTATCATTTTTGTACGTCAACTTACTAAGCTTCAATGAGCTTATTTGTGCTATTTTCTGTTCTTGTAGATTCTTTGAAGGTTGAACGGTTGGATTGACACTCAAACCACATTATCCTTTTATTTTCGGTAGTTTTTGGAATGTTCATTTTGGATTATATGGCATGTAATAGGCTTGTTTTTCATTGCCATTATTTTGATATATAAAACATTAAAGTATGATTTTAAATGTAAGTAGTTAACCTAATATGATATATATGAACTAAGGAAGATGTTTTAGTGCAAGTTTGTAGAAGATGTTAATGAAATGTTGTTATTGAGGTGCCTATGATAGGCATATTGGCTGAATGTTAGATTGTGTGAATTAACACGCTTTGGGTGATAATTCATTTTGTTGTGAAATTTTGTATACTTGTGGTAACAATGAGGGTACATTGTTAGGCACTTAGGACGGTTGATTTAGCATGTTTTGAACTTGTTTAATGTCATTATAAATAGGTCTATTGGCTGGTAAATAGATTACTTAGGGTCCAAGTAAGCTTGAAATGGTAAACTTGTTATTTAAGGTTCATTTGGGTCCACACGGCTTGAGACACGGGCGCGTGACTCAACTGTGTCAGACATAGGGCCTAGCGACACGGTCGTGTGTCATCTGATGATTTCTTTAGGGTGCAAGTCAGTGAATTACAAGGCCTAACACACGGCCATATGACCTTACTTAGAGAGTTACACAGGTGGGGACATGGGCTGGCACATGACCGTGTGTCCTTAGTTCGATAGTTACAGAGTCTGAGACATGAGCTTATGTCTCAACCGTGTGAGGTACACAGCCTGGCCACACGGCCATGTGACCCTTGTTTTGGAAAATTTTACATATTTTTCCTAAACTTTCCAAACTATTTCAATTTGGTCCTAAATTTTTTCTATGTTATTTTTAAGGCCTCGAGGGCTCAATTTAGGAACAGTATGTATGTATATGAATGGTTTATGATGTAATTATAATATTGAATGGTATAATGTGCAAATGTTTTTGATTGTTTAATAATACTCTGTAACCCTAATTCAGCGATGGAAACAGGTCAGGGGTGTTACAGAATAGCTATTATAGCCTTGCATGTAATAAAGGAGGAATAGTTCTTTCCATGGAATGAGATTCATTCCAACCAAACATTTTCTTCACTACAAAACATCAAACGAGGCCTGAATAGGATTCCTATTTCGGTGAACCAAGCACGCTGTCTGTGTATAAACACAAATCAGGAATCATCTCCTTGTCACAAGTCAATCTCGTATAGCGTGCACTATAACCTATTGGCATGCCAATTATACTCTATCCTACGTTCATCTAGCTCAAAAGGTATCAATGCTAAATAATATTCCAAACAATTTACTACTTCAATTCACACTAATTTAACATCGAACAATCAATTGAACATTTAGCAACCAATTTATCATTCAATACATTTCAAAATATATTAAACTAAAATCGAACAAACTTACAAGGGCTAAACTGTAGAGTTTGAAAAAGTTCAGGGGCTAGTTAGTAACTTCTCCTTTTCCTCGGTTATCTGCTTGGTCTTGATCTATTGAATAGTTGAATTTCACTTTATTAGCTTCAATTCCGTGTATCATTCATTCCACTACTTATTCCTCTCAATTTACTATTTTTCACTTTTGTCCCAAACTTTTACACTTTATACAATTTAGTCCCTAACCCAAAATATTTCAAATTTATCACAAAATCCTAAATTTTTATGCTAACCAAATTTATTGATACCATTATACAATCCACCCATGTTGAAATGCTTCAAGAAAACTGTGCCTATTTTAATTTATTTTCAATTTAATCCCTAAACATAAAAACTAGCCTAAATCATTTTGAAAACTAAAACAAAATCATCATCTAGCCTCAAGCTCAAAACTAAATATCAAGAATACTTCAAACATCAACGGAAAACTTTATAGATTCTGACAATATCTCAAATTAATCTTCAAACTAGATAGATATTAAAACAACAGTCATAAAAATACAAATTTCATGAAAAATGAATCAAGAAAACCCTTACATGCATACACCCTTACATGCATACACCGTAATTAGTCGAACCTCCCCAAGCTCATAAATATGGTGATGTTCAGTGGAAAAAGCCAAATGGAAAAGAAAACTCCACTATCTTTTGTTTTTCATTAATTAACCTTTGATAAATTTAATAATAAAATGATGAACATCAATTTCGATTCATTTCATTCTTTGACAGTCCATATTGTTTAATTATGTTTATTTGCTATAGAACTCCTTCAACCTTAACTAATTAGGCCATTTAGCTAAAAAATTAATAGAAAGAAACATTTCCAATTTTTACAATTTAATCATTTTTCTTTAGTTAACCTATCAAACATTAAAATTACGAGACCAAAATTTAATATGACACTTAGATAACTTTTTAAATATTAAATAATTAATATTTATGAACTGGCACATTAGAATTGTGGTCCCAAAACCACTGTTCATCAATGGAAAAGCCAAGAAGCCTGTCGGATGAGTCCAGTAGTAAAACTTAAATGTTATTCCATTTGAACTTCACCATTTGTATAATTTGCATAAATTTAACACTTGAATAATTTTTGAACTTTTGATTAATTTTTATGTAGGAGTAAGGTAGATTAAGCTAGGAGTTATTATTTGATGCATACTTAGCTAATTTAGAATTGTGTGGAACATGTAGAACTGAAATGGTGATGTCACGACACCCCCAAAATATGATTTTTGCAAAACAAGAGTTGATGTCGCGACATTGGCCCAACAATGTCACAACATTAGCAATAATAACAAAATTTTTAACTTTTAGGGGTATGTCTTGACATTACATCTTGATGTCGCGACATTAGCATACTGGACAAAATGTCATGACATTGCAAATGGATGTCGCAACATTGAGTTGGGTTCTAAATATCCGACCCAATGGAACAATCTAGTGCTTAAACCCTAAAAATATACCGATTTTAAACCTAATACCAAAGTATAAATCATATATAAGCCCCATTACCCCTTAAAACACTATTAGTTTAACTTAAACCCTAAAAATATACTGCTTTTAAACCTAATACCAAAGTATAAATCATATATAAGCCCCATTAGCCCTTAAAACACTATTAGTTTAACTAAAACCTCAACCAAACTCTTAAAACCCTCTCTCTATTCAATTTCTCTAAAAATTTTCTACATTTTTCTTTTTTTTTTTGTTTCTTTTTGCTTCTTTCTTGTTTCTTTTATAGATTATCAAGCTAGTCCACATTGAAATAAGGGTTTTTCTTCAACCTCAAAGGTGTCCACAACAAGGTTAAGGGTTCTAAGTTTTTTCTTTGTTAAAGGTATTCTTGTGGGTTGTTAATAGAACTAGGGAACTAGTTGCTTGATTTTGATATTGATAGATTTTATTTTGATTACAAAATTCATTGAATATTGTTAATGCCACCTAAAATATCTAGAACTACAAAAAACCATGAGTTGGTGCCAAATTTTGAAACCTCTTGCATTGAACACAAATATATTGAAAAATAATTTTTATAATTACAAGGAAAAACATTCATTCAAAGAGGGGTTTCGATTCGTCATCGACCTTGTGTGACAAGTTGTGGGAATCAATTAATTACCATGGTTGGTAAGATATTTGTTTAATCCTTAAAGAACTTGCGTTGATTCTAGTAGTATAGTAATTTTATGCTTCATTGAAGTATAGAGAAAAACAAAGCTTAGAAGTGAAAAATGTCGCCAGGTAATAGTTAGCAGAAAATAATTTATAGTCACCCTTGAAGAAATTTGTGAGTATTACAATACTCCATATCATGGGAACGACTTTTTGGGCACAGCTGATTTTAAATTTTATAGAAACATTGATATGGAGTATGTAATTAATTATTTAACAGAGGGAATATGTGAATGGAAATGCCAACCCATCACCAATCTTCTCCTATCTTTTAATCTGGAAATCGTGTTTCCTATTGCCAAAATGTAGATTCAGTTTATTTGTACTTAAATTTCACGTAATTTGAACATTTCTAATGTCAATTTTTTTGTATTGTTTCGTTTTTTGCTATTTTGCAGAAGAAAAAATGTTTGCATAGGGGAGTATATCATAACTTCATGATAAAATGAATTAGTGGTTCGAAGGCATGGATATTTTTCTCTCACCTCGTGATGGCTTTACACCAAAAAGATAAGGTTCTGATGATTGCCACGAAACAGTTTCTGAAGCCGACCAAGAGTCTAATTGGAGACTCGATTTTTGTACAATATCAGGAGCTTCAAAGGAGCCAGATCACATAATGGAACCAAAGGTGAAAAAATAAGAAGATGTACCACCTTCCCCATCAACAAAGAAAGGAAAAGGCAAAGCAGAAAGATAGTTTGAAAGCTAAGGGCAAGATGGCATGCCAGATGCAGGGTTCGTGGTGAAATGTGCAACAATTTATGAAGACTATACGATTAGGCATGGTTTGAAGGTCTTGACCTTCCCACCATGCAAATATGTTCCCACACCATCTTGATGGCAACCCAGGGAAAAAGAAGAAGGAGGAGGAGGAGGAGAAGGAGATGAGGAGGACATTTAAGAAGACTCCCTCCCCCATTTAAAAATTTGAGGACACATTTAGACCAAAACATCATTCATTGAAAGGAGTCAAACTCCGCAGCCTCATCCAAGATGATCTAGCTTTTTCCTTAAGTGGACGAGCTTCAAGGCAAGTTGCCAGGAGAAAAGAATAGGGGAATATGAGGATGATAGAGTCGTTGGAATCTGAGTCCGACGAGAAATATTGAAATTTTTATTGTCTTTAGTGTAGTAAATAATTTTAAACTTGGATGATACTTTTATTTTTTTATTTTTTTTGATTAGGATTTCCTTAGTTTTTTTTCTATATGTTGACTAACTCAAAAAAAAATTATGTTGCTTCTATATAGGTTCCCCATATGAAGGTGTATACTATTCAAGTTAAACATGCAAGAGGAGGACATTCCAACTACACCTCGCAATGCTGTCACGGTGAAAAAGGGAAGTAGTTACTCTTATCTTTAGATTAGGGCACATTATTCTAAAGTGTGGGGGGTATACATAGAAATTTTTTTGTTATGTTTTTGTTGTGTTTGTTGTTATTTTTGTTTAAATTTTAGTCTAAAATTTTTGTTTTTATGTATGGTGCTTGATTTTGCATTGATGCAAGTGATTGGTTAGGAGCACGATGATAGGATTTGATTGCTTGATACATATAAATTTGGCATGACAGTAAAGGTATTCTAGGTTCTTAGAATTAGACTAATTAGTTCACTTTATTACAACGTACAATAAGTTAAAAGTGGTTAGGTATACTATGTGATAAATGACTGCATAGGGAGGCATACATGTTTGTTTTAAATTGTAAGTAACTATGAATACATAATTTAGATGATTGAATCCATGAATTTTGAGATGCCTAGGGATGACCTAAGTCATTGTTTGGTTAAACTAGAGCCTAAAAAGCCAACCCTACAAATGTGTACCCTTAGTACCTATATTTGGGCCTTAAAATCAACATTCTCGATAAACCTCAATATTGAAACCGTGAACTAAAATTTGAATATCTAGTTATCTCTTCTTGGTCTTATCTTTATTGTATGCACAGAATTAGACATCAAATCATAGAAGTGAAGGGTTAGGTAGATACATACATTATGGAGGTTTCGAAAACAATAGAGCAAAAAAAGTAAGAAAGGATATGATATAATGAGTATATGACTCTTGGAAAAGTGTGCTTAAATGAAAAAATAGTTTGCAGTCAAAAGCATTGCGAGGGCTAAAAGCAAAGCGAGAGGAATAAAAGCATAGGACGAGATAAAAACAGTGTGAGTGAAAAAGTGCTAAATAATTAGAATGTGATCAGATAAAAATCACATATATGCTTAAGACATTTTTCGTTCATATTGCACTAAAACTTGCAAAGCTTATTTTACTAAAAATATTGTAATGTGTCTTCATATTTATATTTGGAGAGAAAAGGAAGGGGAGAGAATGAGATATAAGGATGTGAGCTAAAAAAATACATTAGGGATGAGTAGGGAACAATATCATGTACCAAACTAGTTTTGTGCTTGAACCGTTTTGATACTTCCATTCCTTGAAATCCAAACCAACCTTAAGTCTCAGTATGATACAAGCCAAAAAGTCCAATGTGACTTAGGTATTTTAGTTCATAGATGAAAGTCATGGTAAGTTGTACGAATTATGGTTACTTCTATTCTCCTGACATAAATGTTATAACTATGTAGTATGTTTTGATGGAGTCCTATGCTTAATCACATTTTTACTTATTGATATTGTAATTTAGTGAACTCTCATGTTTAACTTTAAGAGCTACGAGTGTTTTACATATCATGTTGAAATTGAATGTCATAGGAAACATTCTTAGATTTTATGCTTCAAACTAATTACTTGTCATTAAGCATGCTTAAGGAATGACTTCAGGGAGTAACTTAGGTAGATGAGATCGAAAAGGTATTCTACTTAGCACTAATTCAACCTAGCCCGATTTAATTCATCAGGTAAAAGATAAGTGAGTTAAGTCTATTAATTAATTTAGTTATAGGTCGAAAGTTATTAACTAAATTAATTACTAGCTAACCAGGAAAAGCCCTTAGATTTATGTTAATCATGAACACAGAAGTTAATCACTGTACTATTTGGTTAATCTGATTCTAAATTTGATATTTAGTATTTTATACAATTTAGTCTTTTTCTTCAAGTTCTATATCTTAGTTTTAGCCATAATATCATAAGTAAATTAGTATCTCTTTAAATCTAGGTTAGTGTCTTCTTTTTTGCTGTTAATTTAGTTTAAATAAACCTCCCTTAGGTATGATCCTCGAAATGCATAAGTGTTTCGTTGTAAAAAAAATCTATATTACAATTTGACTTGTTCACTTGCAGATACTGCACTTGAGTTCCATATTCAATTGCATATTTCTAAGCCTTGACGCATGCACTCTAGGACGCGGACAGTAGATGATCCTTCCATAGTTTGAATCTAGCAACACTAGGGATCTCCACTAGCGACTTTAAATGGAAAGCTTTGATACTAATTGTTGGCTACAACAATTACTGAGCTAAAAACTATGTGCTTGGAAGGATTGGCTAAGAGAGTCGGTGCTCCTTCAAGCACTCTAACAAATAGGAATAAAATAGAGGACACGTATACTATTTACATAGTTTGGTTTCCCTATGTCTGCATAGCCTAACTCAGTGAGAAATATTCACTATCTCCCCCACTTACAACAAGTGACCTTAAACCAATCACAAACCTGTGATAATTTCATCACCTTTTGTACATCGAAGATTGAAACTCTCACCACTAGATTCAACCCTATGAACTTAGCAAGTAAAACCACAACACAAAAGTTTTTACTATCACAATGCACTTATAAAATAAAGTTCTCCATTCGAACAAATTAAGTGCTATATGTCACTATATAAAAACTTATACAAGTCTCCCAATATTATAGAACATTTTGAGATTCGCTAGCATAAAAAAGATCTATGAAAATCCATATTAAACAACAACTAAATAAGTTGAATACAATATGATAATAATAAAAAAAAGGTAAACAAGGACTCTTGGTATCTAAGATATAAACATTCCAAACCAATCCAATAACCTAGATCTAAGGGATTAGATTAGAGGTGATCATGGGTCGGGTCGGGTCGAGTTTGGGCTGGGCCCATACAAAATTTTAAGCCTGTTTTCTAGGCCCAGGCCCGGCCTGGCCTGGTCGAGCCCATATTAATTTTTTTAGCTTATTTCATTAAATAAAAAAATTAAAAATATAATAAATCAAATACATTTAAAAACATAAAAAAAAATTAAAAATAAGAAACAAATAAAAAATGAGGCTAAAATAATTCTTAAAACAATACACAAATTGAAAATATAATAAAAAGTGGTTATATTAAAATTGAAAATAAAAAAGTAAATATGATTAAAAATAAGAAAAAATTATTTAGTATATAATTCGGGCCGGGCTGGGCCTGGCCGGGCTCGAGCCAAAAAAAATTTACCCTTGGCCTGGCCAGTTTTCTAAATAGGCCTCATTTTTTTGCCCAACCCATATTTCATGCCTACATTTTTACCCAAACCCTCCCATTTTTCGGGCGGGCCTTTAGGCTGGGCCGGGTAGCCTAACCCATGATCACCTTTAGATTAGATAAGTATGAATTAATCCAATCTGATCGTCAATATAGTTCCCACAAGTGATATGATCTTCATTAATGGGCTAGATACATTCCACAATATCAACACAACCCAAAAATCAGGTTCAATAAATTACCAATAACTCCAATATGGAAAATGTCTTGACCATCACAGTTTTCCAAGGAGTGGGCACTCCCAGAAGCATACTTTCATACTTTCCATATTTTTCAACAAATACCTTGGATATCTCTAAATTATCCCAAACTTTATTAGGATATTGGTAGTCTAATTTTATTTTCTACTTTGGCAGGGATTAATATTGTAATTGATATGTATATGAACAAGTTTAAAAAATGCTTATATATTTGAGACTTGTATAGGTTAGATGCACTAAGAGTTTTAGCACTTAATCTATTCATTGGAACATGTTTTAGATAGTGCATTTTTGTAAGTAAAACAATTAAATCACTTGGATTTAGAAGCTTAGTTTTCAAGGGAAAACATAGTGGAGAGTGATAAGATCTTAGGTAAAGTGTGAGGTTTCTACATTGGTGGGTGGTAGCATATAAATCATTACTTGTAAATGATTGAAGATAGAGTGGATTGACTCTCTAGACAAGGAACCGCAGATGTAGATGTTTCCTAAATTATGTAACTAATTGTTTTTATGTTGCTATTCTTTACTTATTGTACACCAATTACAACTGCTCAGATAAATATTCCTTTATAACTCACATAAATAAACTATTTTTAATAAATATTTTTAAATTATGTGGGTTTTAATATAATCAAACATAGTTAATGTGAATGCGATTTCATGCTACAATTACATTCATAAAGGATTTCAATTGCTATTCAAGGACCAAACATATAGATACCAAGTATAATCCTATGAGAGACATGATTGCATATTAGAAAATCAAAACATAGTACATATTTATGCATAAGATGATTATAGATTGGTTTTTAAAACTGATATTCAAAGATTGTATAATGGATATGTCAGATCCCTAAGATAGCATATGTAACGCCCTAAAGTTTTCATTTTTGATTTGTGAAACTATGTCATATGATAAGTACCTGCTTTAGTGGTTGAGCACCTTGGATGTGTGTATTGTGGGTTGCACAGTTAGGGTAAATTTGAATGCAATTTGAAGTCAAAGAAATTTGTTGGATGTGTATTGGGATAGTGGGCATAAATTATTTATCCTATTTTATCTAATTTTTGCTTTATCCTATATCATTTTGTTTTGAAGTTAAAAAAAAAAGTTTAATGTTTGAAAACTCTGCTACCCTAGTCACGTCTCCTTTTCTTTCTCTCCAAATTCTCTTTTGTGTGATTCAATTGGTTTCCAATAAAGAAAAATATCAAGATCTTTCTCTACTTTCTTGCTCTCTCTTTATCGTCTTTTTTTTATCCTAAGCAAGGGTTTTTCAATTCTTGTTTTGTTTCTCTCTAATTGTTAAAGCAGTGCTGCCATTTTTTCTTTCTTTGTGATTTCATGCTCGTGTATTTTCATGTGTTGGGTAAGAGATCGATTCGTCTATCGTATGTTTGGTACTTTGTTCTTTTGTTGATTGGTATGCCCAATCAAACAAGTGGTTGTTACTTTGGGTTTTGTTTCTAATTATATCAGTGTGTTTTTAGTAGAGGATCAAGAGGCACTTGGTATTCCTCTAGCAACTTGAATCGTGTTGTTATTGTTTATTCTTCGGTGAGGGTTTGATTATTTTTTGGGGGTCGGTTAAAGATGTTGCATTCTATTCTATTCTTTGACTTAATTTCGTGAATCATTGCTAAGTTAATCAATTAAATCCTATTGTTAGGTTCTGGAATTCTTGTAAGTGATTTCGCATCATAATCGAACCAGGTGTGTAAAAAAACCAAAAAATATCAAACAACAAAAGTAAAAAATCTAAACTGTCAACACCACACGGCCGTGTGTGACACATGGTCGTGTGACAGGCCGTGTGCTAGACAGTGTAAGACATTTGGTCTGGACCAATTAGGTTTTGTGGGCCCAAAAATCTAAAATTTTCCCTGGGGATTTATAAGTCGTTTGGGTCAAACATAACCTTCCGTAGGGTCAATATGTATGTATATTTGGAAAGATATGTGATAAGTAGCTTTTGTAATATATTATGTATGATCTGTATCTGTTATGAGAGCATGTGTATTCTGATATCTAATAAATTATGTATCTACATTAGGGGGATTTATGTATATGGAGGAAGCGTGAGCATATATACTTTGCCATATCTAGTGGCACAGCCATACATATTTCTGTAAACGACGGTAAATCACCTAATAATTTGGTAGCTCAGCTGCAAATATTTTGAGAAGTGTCATACCAACACTAAGCGGTGTACAGGACTGGATGGGTATTTAGTACCTTATACGGTGAGTTGGGATGGTCAGAGATGGTTTGTAGCGGATGGGGGTAGGACTGTAAATCTTCATTTGGTCTGTTCTGATTCTATTTCTGTAAATGATATATTTCTGTTTGACTTCTAAAAGCATGATTGAAAATTTTATCTGATATTTATATTTATATTTGTTACACCTTAAGTTTCGAAACTAATTCTCTGTTTGTTTATTACTTTCAGGTAACCCTTATACTTAGGACGGATTGGTGCGACGGGAGCTCAGTTAAGTAATTTTGTTAAAATATGCAAAATGGATTGGTTTATAGTATTTTGATTTTGATGGACTGTTTGAGACGTTTTTGGGACTGTTTAAATTTTTGGATTTTATTTTCTGGTTTAACTGTTTTACCATTTTTAATGGGCTTAAAATTTTATCAACGAAACTTTTGATTTTACAATCACAAACCATGTTTTCAAAACTGGACCCAAATAAGATTTTTCAGCTGCAAACTCAAATGTTTACAAAATATACAAATATATATAAACAAATTTTTAGTTAAATTGGTTAAGAAAGATTTGTTTCAAATAAATCAGATATTTACATATCAAGAGTTAACGATGTATTTCCAAAACAAACGAATACAAGGTTTTTGAATGAACTTGTAGTAACATGCAGTAACATGTATAGCTAGACTCTCACATGCTACGTTAGTCCTAGAATCGACTAAACTGTAGCTCTTATACCAATTAAATGTAACACCCCTAACCCGTATTCTTAGCCGAATTAGGGTTACAAGGCATTACCTATCAATCACAACAAAATTCATACATATATACATTCATAATCAAAATACATTCAAATCATTCATATTGTCCCTTATAAGGCTCTACGAGACCTTAAAACATGCTTAGAAGTGGTTAGGGACTAAACTGATAACATTTGCAAACTTTAGGAAACTTAGAAAATTTTCAAACTTTTTAAGGTTACAGGCTTGTGTGAACAGGCCGTGTGTCTCACACGGCGACCAGACACGCTCGTGTCACAAGTCGTGTGAAAACAGGGCATACGTACTAACTTGCACCACACGACCGAGGACAAGCTCGTATGCCAGGCTGTGTGAAATCTAAGGGGGGTTACTGACTTGGGTCACACGACCAACGACACGCCTATGTGCCAGCCCATGTGCCACACACGGCCAGTAGATATGCCCGTGTGTCTAGGCCATGTCAAAACTGTAGGGTATACTGACTTTAAATCGAAGGGTACCCCAGGGGACACACGACCGTGTAACATGACCGTGTGTCGCACACGGCTGAGGCACACGCCCGTGTCTTTACCCGTGTGGACAAAAATAGGTCATTTGAAAAGCCAATTTGCTACCCTACTCACATGTACACAAAGAAACCCATATGATACCATTTCAATACATATTTTGCAATAAAAAACATACCAATTCATATTCATATTATACCATCTATTCACAACCATTACAATCACTCAATTCCACAACCAAAACATACCATTTCAATATGCAAAAATCATCAAACTTACATAACTTCAAAATGCATTTACCCTTCAACTTATCACATATTTTATACCTCAATTTATACCATTCCTTAAGCATTTATAAGTAACCAAATCAACATCCATTTATTTATATTCACAACTATGACAAACATACCATATCAAGCCAACATATAAGGCATTATATACATTACATACATCACTTATCAAACACATGATTCAAGCCAACTTTAAAGGCCATACACATTAACAATTTACAAGTCAAATCTCATGGCTGAAATCATGACTCAAAAACATACCAAAATGACACTAGCCTATACATGCCATATACCATATATATACAAAACTCCAAAAGTACCAATGAGATGATGGATAGTGCGATGACGTATTCTCGACAATCCTCGAGTTTGAGCTAGATTCAATAATCTATAAAACATGGAAATAACACACAAAGTAAGCTTTAAAAGCTTAGTAAGCCATATAGAAATAAATCTATACCATAATCAACATCATTCTCATCAACTAAGAAAATTATAACTAAACACATTTAGTTACACAAACCTTTCTCAAAGTACATCTATTCCAATTCACATGTAAATTTCATCAAATACTTCCTCTTTTCAATTCTCATATGAGTCTCGTACGTACCTGAATCACTTACTTAATCTTATATTCAATATTGACTTGACTTTGCCCGTTGAACCCTTTGGAATCACTAAGGATACTAGGATATCTCGTAAAGCTCATACAATGCCATATCCCATATATGGCCTTACATGTTTTCATATACCGATGCCAACGTCCCAGACGTGGTCTTACACGAAATCATATAACGATGCCAACATCCAAGACATGGTCTTACATGTAATAACAATACAATGCCAATGTCCCAGACATGGTCTTACATGTAATCTCATCTCGATAAACCTAATGTCATCACATTTGCATCCTAAGCATTCCTAAGGTTCGTATAGGACTTCCGGATGTCGTAACTCTATTTTTTCTTGCTCGTAGTTGTTCATTCATACTCATTGCAATTCAATGATGAATAATACATATCTAATTCAATTTAAAATCATATATTTGCATATGGACTTACCTCATAGTTAGAATAGATGGACGAAATCAACTATTCGATAACTTTCATTTTCCCCCGATCTAAATTCGATTTCTTTCGTTCTTGATCTATATACATTCAAAATTAACCCTTTTATTCATCAACACATTCAATTTCATCCATAAACACATATTTAGGCATTTTTGCACTTTAGCCCCTAAAGTTACACATTTATTCAATTTAGTCCATATTTCATAAATACACAAAATTACACAATTTCTTTCTAATTTTATGCTAGTCAAATTTCATATAGCTTCATATCAACCCATATTTTCATTTATTTCACAAATTTAAAAACACATTTTACACTTTTCATTAATTAGTCCTTTTTATGCAATTTCACTAAAAATCACTTTACAAAACATGATAATCTATCAATAAATACTCATTTTCTATCATCAAATATTCAAGAACACATGAATTCATAAATGGAAACTTCTAAAATCATCAAAACTTTCAAAAATTGAAGCATGGGCTAGCTAGGTTACTAAGCAATGATTACAAAAACATAGAAATCATCGAAAACGAAACAAAAACGAACCTTCAATTGAGCTTCAATATGGACGAACCTTAAAACATCATCTTTGGCTTCTTTTCTCTTTATTTTCGGTTAAAGATGAATGAAAATAAGATGAATTTTAGCTTTTGTTTTATTTTAATTATCATTAACACATAGTTTACCATTTTACCCTTAATGAAACCTTTTATAAAATCATTTAATACATGCCCATTTATGTCCATTCCCACTATTAATGGGTTATTTACAACATAAGGACCTCACATTTAATAATCCATATCAAATAGACACCTTTATAAAATAGAATGCAACTTTGCATTTTACGCGATAAAATCCTTTTCTTAAATTAACCACTTAAATGAAAAAATTAACATATGAAATTTTCACACATATTTAATCTCATGTCGTAAACACATAAAATAATATTAAAATAATTTTTTGACCTCAAATTTGTGGTTCCAAAACCACTATTCTAATTTAGCTAAAAATCAGGTTGTTACAAGCTATTGTGTCCATTGCTCCTTACGGTATAGCACCGAAGGAGCTTATGGAATTAAAGGCTCGGCTTTAGGAACTTCTCGATCGAGGGTTCATTTGGCCTAGTGTGTCTCTATAGGGACCACCAATTCTGTTCGTAAAGAAAAAGGATGGTACAATAAAGATATATGTAGAACACCTCCAGTTGAATAAATTGACAATAAAGAATAAGTATCCACTTTCGAGGATTGACGACTTGTTCGATCAGTTTCATGGGGCCTCTATGTTTTCTTAGATAGATCTTTATTTTGGGTACCATCAGCTTAGGTTTAAGGGGACTGATGTTCATAAAATTGCTTTTAGCACTCGTTATAGGCACTACAAATTCCTAGTCATACCTTTCGATTTTACAAATGTTCTGGCTACATTCATGGACCTTATGAAATGGGGGTTTTCCAACCGTATTTGGATCAGTTCATTGTGGTATTCATTGACTACATTCTGGTATACTCTAAGACTGAGGATGATCATGATGAGCATCTTAAAGTAGTTCTACAAATATTGCGTGAGAAAAAGCTTTAAGCTAAGTTGAGCAAATATGAGTTCTGGTTAAGAGAGGTAACTTTTCTAGAACACCTATTGTCTTTTGAGAGGATCTGAGTCGATCCTAAGAAAATTGAGCCTGTACTTGATTTGAAATAGCCTAGGAATGTGTCTAAGATCTGTAACTTTCTCGGTTTAGTGGGTTATTATCAAAGATTTGTTGAGTGGTTTTCATTTATCATAGCTCCTCTACCTAAGTTGTTGTGTAATAATGCACTATTTGTCTGGACTTTTGAGTAGCAATTATTTAGAAAAGCTTAAATTTATTTTGAGCCAAGCTCCCGTTCTAATATAGCCTAAATCTGGCAGGGAGTTCATGGTTTATAGTGATGCATCACATCTTGGTTTGGGTTGTGTTCTGATGCAAGACGGTAAAGTAATGGCCTATGTGTCCTAACAACTTAAGTCACACGAGGGCAACTATCCGACTATGATCTTGAATTAGCTACAGTTGTCTTTGCCTTAAAAATCTAAAAGCATTATCTGTATGGTGAGAAGTGTATCATTTACACTGATGACAAGAGCCTCAAGTATTTCTTAACTCAGAAAGAGTTGAACGTTAGGCAACATAGATGGATTGAGTTGCTTAAGGACTATGACTGTACGGTTGAGTATCACCCTAGTAAGGCCAATATGGTGGTTGATGCTTTTAGTTGTAAAGAAATGTCTGATTTGAGGGTGATGTTTGCTCACCTTAGTCGGTTTGATGATGAGGGTCTGTTAGTCGAGTTGCAAGTCAAATCGACTTAGATTGATTAGATTTGTGTTAAACAATTAGGGGATGACTCTTTAATTTTGCGATTTTGTCAGTTAAGGAAGGTAATACTTCTAATTTTAGGCTAAACAGTGATGGGTTCTGTGTTTTCGAGGCTGAATTGTGTACCTAATGATTCTGGTTTTGGGTAATCTATTCTGCGAGAAGTGCATAGTAAACCTTATGCTATGCATCCCAGCAGGAATAAGATGTATCAGGATATCCAAGAGTTATACCAGTGGCTTGGTTTGAAACGGGAGGTAACAAATTCCATCTCTCGTAGTTTGACATATTAGCAAGTTAAAACTAAGCATCAATTACCTTCGAGTTTGCTTCAGCTCGTTAAGATTCCTTTTTGGAAATAGGAATAGGTAACTATGGATTTCGTTAGTGGGTTGCCCTTAACACCCACTAAGAATGATTTTGTTTAGATCATCCTAGATCATTTAACCAAGTCCGCTCATTTTATTCATGTTAGGACAGACTATTCTCTTTAGAAACTAGCTAAGTTGTATATTTTCAAGATCGTTAGACTTAATGGGGTTCTAGTCTCGTTTATTTCTAATAGGGATCTTCACTTTACTTCTCAGTTGTGTAAGAAACTTCATGAGGCTCTGGGTACTCATTTGGACTTTAATATTGTGTTCCATCCTCAGACAGATGGACAATCTGATAGGGTGATTTAGATACTAGAGGATATGTTACAAAGTGGTGTGATCGACTTTTGAGATAGTTGGAAAGAGTTTCTGCCACTGGTTGAGTTCATCTATAATAACAACTTTCAGTCCAGTATTCAGATGACACCTTACAAGGCTTTATATGGTCGTAAGTGTCATACCCTTTTGTGTTGGACTGAGTTGGGTGAGCGATGGATTTTGGGTCCTGAGTTGGTTTCTGAGACTGAGGATAAGGTTAGACTGATTCAAGATCGTTTGAAGGTAGCTTCTAATAGACATAAGCTTTCAGATCTGAAGAGGAGAGATTTTGAGTATTTTTTGGGTGCTCATATTATTTTTAAGGTATTTCTGTAGAAGAAGGTCCTTCAGTTTGGATGTAAGGGCAAGTTGAGCCCTAGGTTCATTAAACCGTACCATATTCTAAAATGTGCGGGACCGGTCGTCTATCAGTTAGAGCTACCTCTAGAGTTGGACCGTATTCATGATGTGTTCCACGTCTCTATATTGATGCGGTATCGGTTTGACCCATCTCACATTGTATTTGTTGAGGAGATTAAGGTAAGATTGGATTTGACCTCGAGGAAGAGCCGGTTCAGATTCTAGATTGAGATGTTAAGGTCTTGAGAAGGAAAACCATCCCATTGTTAAAGGTTTTGTGGAGATATTATGGCAATGAGGAAGCCACTTGGGAATATAAGGATTCAATTCAATAACAGTATTTGTATTTGTTTGAATAAGGTAGAATTTCGAGGCCGAAATTTCTTTTAAGAGAGGAAAGTTGTAACGCCCCAAAGTTTTGATTTTTGATTTGTGAAATTCTTTCATATGATAAGTACATGCTTCAATAGTTGAGGGCCTTGGATGTGTGTATTATGATTTTTAAGTTTGAATCCCTACGTAAGCTATTAGAATTAATATATTTTTTGTTATCATTTTGTAGGTTGCACGGTTAGGGGAATTTGAATTCAATTTGAAGTCAAAGAAATTTGTTTGATGTGTATTGGGGTAGTTAGGATTATGGGCATAGTTTCTTTATTCTATTTTATCTAATTTTTGTTTTATCTTATATCATTTTGTTTCAAAATTTCTTAAAAAAAAAGAGTTTAATGTTCCTACAAATCTGCTACCCTAGTCACGTCTCCTTTTCTTTCCCCCCAAATTCTCCTTTGTGTGAATCAATTGGTTTCCTGTAAAGAAAAATATCAAGGCCTTTCTTCTACTTTCTTGCTCTCTATTTATCATTTTTTGTTTTATCCCAAGCAAGGGTTGTTCAATTCTTGTTTTGTTTCTCTCTAATTGTTGAAGTGACGCTGCCATATTTTTCTTTCTTAGTGATTTCATGCTCGTGTATTTTCGTGTGTTGGGCAAGAGATCAATTCGTCTATCGTACATTTGACATTTTGTTATTTTATTGATTGTTATGCCCAATCAAACAAACGGTTGTTACTTTGGGTTTTGTTTCTAATTATATCCGTGTCTTTTTAAGAGAGGATCAAGGGACACTTGGTATTCCTCTGGCAACTTGAATCGTGTGGTTATTGCTTATTCTTCGGTAAGGGTTCGACTATGTTTTGTGGGTCAGTTAAGGACGTTGCGTTCAATACTTTTTTTTGACTTAATTTCATGAATTGTTGCTAAGTTAATCATTGAATCTTGTTATTAGGTTCTAGAATTCTTGTGAGTGATTTCGCATCAGAATCAAACCAGGTGTGTAACTAAAAACCTGAAAAACAACGAACGATGAAAGCCAAAATTCTGAACTATCGACACCACACGACCGTGTGCTAGACCATGTGAGACACACAATTTGGACCTATTGGGTTGTATGGGCCACACAGGCATGTATGAGGCCTTGTGGGCCACACGGGTATGTGGGCACTAAAATTTGAAATCTCCTCTAAGGCTTGACAAGTCGTTTGGGTCAAACGTAGGCCTTCCGTAAGGTCAGTATGTTATAAATTAAGCTATAAAACACGAACTTTTATATTTGATAGTGTAAAATTAGATATATGTACGCATGTTTGGAATGGTATGTGATAACTAAATTCTGTAACATATTATGTGTGATTTGAAAAATTTTATGTATGATCTGTATATGTTATGACAGCATTTGTATTCTGATATCTAATAAATTCTATATGCGCATTGGGGTGGGATTTATGTATATGGAGGAAGTGTGAGCAGATATCCTCTACGGTATATGGTGGCACAACCATACATATTTTTGTAAACGACGATAAATCTCCTAATAAACTGGCAGCTTAGCTGCAAATATTCTGAGAAGTGTCATACTGACACTAAGCAGTGTGTAGGGCTAGATGGGTATTTAATACCCTATATGGTGTGTTGGGATGGTCAAAGATGGTATGTAGCAGGTGGGAGTAGGATTGTAAATCTGCATCTAGTCCGTTCTGATTCTGTTTCTGTATATGGTATAAATTTGTTTGAATTCTAAAAGCATGACTAAATTTTTTTTTTTGATATTTCTGCTTATAATTGTTATACACTGAGTTTCGAAACTCAGTGTATGTTTGTCTATTACTTTCAGGTAACCCACAGACTTAGGATGGATCGATGTGACGGGAGCTCGGTTAAGTACTTTTGTTAAAATATGCAAAATGGATTGGTCTATAGTATTTTGATTTTGGTGGACTGTTTGAGATGTTTTTAAGACTATTTAAATTTTTGGATTTTATTTTCTGGTTTAACAATTTTACCATTTTTGGTGGGCTTAAATTTTGATCCACGAAACGTTTGATTTTACAATAACAAACCGTGTTTTCAAAACTGGACCCAAATAAGATTTTTCTGCTGTAAACTCAAACATTTAAAAAATATACAAATATATATAAACAATGTTTTTATTAAAACAGTTAAGAAAGATTTGCTTCAAATAAATAAGATATTTACATATCAAGAGTTAATGACGTCTTTCCAAAACAAACGAATATTGGGTTTTCGAATGAACATGCAGTAACATCTCCAAATTTGGCCATAATGTCTACGCCAGGTTTGAGTGTTACATCATAGAATTTACTGTAATTGCTAAAGTGATCAAGTTGAAAAATATGTACTTTTCCTATTTTGATATTGTTGATAGTGATTAATGTGTACAAAAGTTCACTACTTGTTTCATGAAATCATAAATACATGTAGATATATATATTAAGTACATATATAATATTAAAAGGTATGTTGGACAATGATTAGTCTTCTTATATAGATAATCACCTCTATAGCTTAGTGCCTAACAAAGGTGAATTAATTTTAAACTTTAAAATTGAGAGTTTTGTGAGTTCTCGAGGTTAAAATGGAAACACTATGATTCACCTCAAGTTATTTCCCCAATTTTCTTTCTGTGCATCCTTAGTTTAGTAATTAGTTTAGATAAACAAAACCCTTAATTGTTTAGGCTAGATAATAAAAAGAAAGTTAATACTAGTACTTTTAGTTCCTTTGGGATTCGACAATCCAGTCTTGTTAAAACTATACTACTGTTCGACAGGTGAGCTTGCCTTTGTCGTGGTATTGGTTAGTTTCGAGAACGGTCAATTATTAATTTTTAAAACTTATCGCGACAAGCATATCAAATTTTTGGCACCATTTCTGGGGAACTAATAAATTAGGAACAGTCAATTTTTATTACTTTAGCCATTTTATTTTTATTGTAATTTAAAATTTTTATTTTCTTTTCTAATTTTTCGTTTATTCACTTCTGGCAGGTTTTTATAGTGCATGACTAGAAGAAAACCGTCGGGACCATTACTTTTTGATAGTGAGATCGATCACACAGCTCGCAGAAACCAAAGAGAAATAAGATGAAGCCTAAGATACACCGAGGAAGAGCAAGAGGACGACATTCACACCACAACCGAGAAGATGGCTGAAAATCAGGAAAATTTGCTACCTCCTGCGATTACTGCTGACCCAGTAAATCAGAATCCTACTCCACGCACTAAGTATAGTTTAAAATTAATTCACCTTTGTTAAATTTGTTAAATTTGTTATGTTACCATGTAGTGTAGTTAAAAGAAACTGAATTTAAAAAAAAAATTCCCCGAAAAACCAATTTGGGTGGTTTGTGCTGTGAAAATCAAAGAGATGATAAAAAAAGTTTAGATATTTTTTGTTTGTTGGAATAGGAGAATAAATCTCATATTAATGGAAAAAATTAAACTTTGAGAGATATTGGTTGCCTATCATCCTTGAGAAGAACAAAAATTAGGTTTTGTTTTGTATTGTATTGGTGCAAGTTATCTGTTGTTGTTGTTGTTGTTGTTGTTGTTGTTGTTTCTATTTCATTTCCTCACCGAACTTCAAACCTTGACAAGGTTATAGTATGGAAACACAACCTAACCAAAAAGGTCCAAAAGAGCCAGCGTAAAATAAGTTTGATTAATGCACTAATACACGAAGAACCTTCTTATTCCATATTACCTCAGATTTAGTATGCCACTGAATTTTACATTTTCTGTGTATAATAGGTTAAAATTTCTAAGACTTCCAAGTTAACTAGGTAGTAATATTACTTTTATAGTCATCTCTTATTCTAGTCTACTACTATCAGAGTTAAAAAACTGTAACTTGCTGCTATCAAATTATCTAGAATCAAGAAAGGTACTGGTTTATTGATAAAAATTGTTGTTATCAAGTTGGATTATGTGTCCATTATAGAAGAGGTAAAAATTAGAAACTTATAATTGTGTTAGAAAATATTAGTTAGTTTATAGTTATGTGAGTGAATGCATGAATCTTGAATGAAAGAAATTTCCCCGATTGTTGTTGGTGGATATTATATATTTATCCCTTAATACCTTTAGAAACTTTATGTATATAGTTCTCCTTTCATTTATGTTTGAAATTTTATTTAATTAGGGATTTTTGATTTTTTGTTTTATTTTTTAAATATGCTTAAGTTCCTCTTAAAGGAGGTGAATTTCTATTTACTTGTTATTCTCTTGACTTAAAAGAGAAGTTTGTCATGCTGAAAATGGTTTATATTGTTTTTATTTGTTAATTTTTCCCTTTGTTCCTTGTTCTTGACTTGAAGGATGGTAGAATGGTAGATTTATTTGAAGGATGGTAGAATGGTAGATCTAGACATTTGCTTGCAATAAAATAAATATTTTGCATTTATATGAATTTCTGATTTGTTAAGTTTTGTAATAATTAAGTATTTGCTTTAGTGGTTAAGGGTTTTGGTGGTGTGTTTATGGGTTCAAATCTCATCTATTGGAATTTTATTATTTTTGTCCCTATTCCTGTCTTGGTCCTTATGACTTAAATTATGTTTTCATTAAATTTGTGTCAAAATAAGCTTGTTAGTCTAGTGTTAAGATGTTAGCTTTTTGTGTTCAAATCTCTACACAAGCAAGTGAAAATATTTTTACTTCTTGTTTGTGTCGTCCAAGAATCAAAGATTGTGTTTAAATCAAATTCTAGGGTAAGTTATCAGGTGGTTGAAGAATTAATTTGGTTAGGATTTAGATTTTATTTAAAATATATGGGTTGCTTTACAAAAAGAGATTTTTGTATTTTTATTTTATTTTCCCAAAAACCTCACGCACGTTCCTCTCCTCTCTCCCTTATTCTTTGCTTCAGTTTCTTTTTCTTTCTTTCCCTGTTTCACGTGGGTTTTGGTTTAGCAAGGGATTTTCAATTGTTATCATATTATTTTCCTCTACTCCTATTTTTCTGAAGTTCCGTCATGCCATTACTTTGTTCAATCAATACGTGTAAGTGCTTTTTATCAAGTGCTTGCTTGAGGTTGTGGGTGGACGAAATTGTATTCCTTTTTGTAGTGTAATTTTGTTATGTGTAAATCTTTGATCGGTGATGACCCCGAGATTCACGTTCCTCTAACTATTTAAGTTCGTGTTGTGGTTGTTTTCGTGCAAGGGTATTTTGATTTGGGGCTATTGTGGCTACGTGGTTATTCGTTTGTGGGTTCATATGGTATTTTTTTAGGAAATATCAAGGACTATATCCTCTAAATTGTCTGTTTTTGTTACTAATTTCGTGATCTATTTGACATTTTTAGGGTTTGGAAGCCTCATGTGTGATTCGTATAAAACACAGTCAAGGTGTGTAATGAAAACCCAAGAAAACAGCAAAAAACGAAAGCCAAAAATTGGGACTCTCGACACCACGTGGCCATGTGAGACACACGACCTGGGCCAATTAGGTTGTATGGGCCACACGGGCTTGTGTGAGACTATGTGGGCCCAAAATCTAAAATTTTACCTTAGGTCCGTAAGCATCATTCGGGTTGAATGTAGGCCTTTCGTAGGGTCTATATGACATAAATTAAGCTTTAAAACATGATTTTTGATGTTCTAAAAGTGTAAAATTTGATATGTGTATGCATGATTAATATGTTAGATGCCTAGCATGAACTGTTATTTGATAAGTATGATCTGTATCGGCTATAAAGCATGCATGACATGTAAATTTATTACATTTGTAAGTTCTGCATGTGCATTTGGGTTGTGATTTGTGTTATGGAGGAAGTGTGGGCAATATAATTATCTACCATATCTAGTGGCATGACACATGTATATCTGTATTTGGCGATAAATCACCTATTAGTCTGGCAGCTAAGATGCAAATATTCTGAAAAGTGTTATACCGGCACTAAGCGGTGTGTAAGGTTGGATGGGTATTTAATATCCTATATGGTGTGTTGGGATGGTTGAATATGGTGTGTAGTCGATGGGGGTAGGAATATAAATTTGCATTTGATATGTTCTAATATTGTATCTGATTATGAGATATGTTTGATTGGAAACTTGAAATGATATCTATTGATTTTGTTATATATTATACACTGAGCATGTAAGCTCACTCAATTTGTTTGATTCTTAGGTAATCTTTAGGCATAAGCAGGTCGGTGCAACGAGAGCTTAGTTATTTAAGTAACTTTAAAACTACTCGTATTTATTTCAGTTGATTTGGATTGTTTTAAGGGTTTGGATTTTTATTTTTTATTTTCTATTTTTATTCGTTTTAACGCATTTCTGATGATATTCGTTTTATTTGCAAACCAAAGTTTTTCTCACAACGAATCTCATTTTACAAAAGCAAAATAAATCATGTACTCCGCTATAAAATTAAAGGTTTTAAAATATTTATAAACAAACAATGGTTTCATCAATTTCAATTATAAAAGAATGCTCTCTAATAAACCGGATTTTAGCAAAATAAGAGCAAACGACATCTTTTCAAATCAAACGTATTATGGGTTTTCATATATGTTGCAGTAACATCTCCAGATCTGGCCATAACGTCTAGGTTAGGTTTGGGGTGTTACATTTCAGTGAGTGTGCACAAGAATCCAGCAAAGATGGATTCTTGATCCTTCTATGCTCAATTATATACCCCTTTTTGTTTTGGTACAGATAATTATACTTAGTTTTTGTAACATCCGTATTTTAACTCGGGGTTTGGTATAATAATGGATCGGGTCAAGAATTAGTGCAAAATTTTTGAAATATAATAAATAGGAATTTTGTGTATTAAATTAGGAAGTATTTAGATCCGATAAGAAATTAGAAAATACTCCTTAGGTAGAAAAATTTTAAGTAGGTACATTGACTTAATTGAAAGAATAGAGAATTTGTTGTGGCCAAAGTAGTAAAAATAATAAGTTAGGAGATATATAGTAGTAGAGAAAAGGAAGGCAGGATCAAGAAGAAAATTTAACCAAGATGTTGTATGAGTCATCCTAGGAAATATGAAAGATGAGGAAGGACAAAGTGGTAATTAGCCAAGTAGATATTTATTAGGTGTAATGATGATGGGTAAAAGTATAAAGATGGATGACTTAGGGACTTATTAGCAATTTGACCATCTTAATTGATATGCATATTGCGATAAGTTTTAAAAATTTATAATTGACCGTTCTCGAAACCAACTAATACCACGACAAAGGCAAGTGCACCTTTCGAACAGTAATATAGTATTAGCAAGACCGGATTGTCGAATCCCAAAGGAACTAAAAGTACTAGTATTAACTTTCTTTTTATTATCTAGCCTAAACAATTAAGGGTTTTGTTTATCTAAACTAATTACTAAACTAAGGATGCACAGAAAGAAAATTGGGGAAACAAATTTTGGGAAAACTGAATGATTTGGACAATACCTAAGGGAAAAATCCACCTAGACTTCACTTGTTATTAACTTTGAATCAGGCGATTTATTCACTTGACTTGATCCACAGAAATCCCTAATTTATATTATTATCTCTCTCGAGACTAACAACGTCTAACCCTAGGTTGATTAATTGAAATCTCTTTCTAATTAACTCCCTAGTGTTGAATTAACTCGATCTATGGATTCCCTTAATAGGTTTCACCCTAATCCGGCAAAATCTTGTCACCCTATCTCTAAGCGTGCAATCAACTTCGCTTAATTATGTTAGATCTACTCTTAGACAGGGACATTTTCTCCTCTGAATAAGCACATCAATACTTGAATCAATATCCTCGAATATTAAAGCAAGAATTAAGAATTCATAATTAAGAACAAGTCAAATATTTATCATACAATTCAGATAATAATAACAAGATCCGTCTTAGGTTTCATTCCCCTTAGGTATTTAGGGGATTTAGTTCATATTTATGAAAGAAAACATCTCAAAAGAATAAAGATAACAAAACATAAAGAAAATCCAAAACTCCTGAAGGAAATTGAAGGGAAATCTTCAGTCTTGACGATGAATCCAGCTTCTGAGATGGATCAATCAGCTTTCCTTGAGTAATTCCTTTCCTCCTACTTCATGTCCCCCTTCTAAGTGCTTGCTCAGGTATTTAAATAGGCTTTAGAATGCCCAAAAGCCCTCAAGAGTGGCCTTTTCCGAATAGAACTAAACTTCGGCTCGACAGGGGCACGCCCGTGTGCGATTTCTCCAATCCGTGTTCAAGGCTGTTACATAGGCACGAGCGTGTGGTCTACCTGTGTAAGTTGTGCTTCGATTCTTCCAAATAGACACGGTCGTGTGGCTTACCCGTGTGAGGAAGTCAAGGCCATGTTGATTTCTCATGTTGGCCCATTTTCTCCGTTTTCAGCCTGTTTCTCGCTCTTTTTACTCTCCTATGCTCACCTAAGTGTAAAACATGAAATTAAAGGATTAAGAGTATCAAATTCACCAAATCTAAGGATAATTCATCCAAAAATATGCTAAGCATGAGGTAAAAATATGTATAAATTATGGTTTATCAAATACCCCCACACTTAGGCGTTTGCTTGTCCTCAAGCAAGATCCTCAACTCACAATCAAAATAAGTTCTTCTCAAATTATAATCCCTATCAATAATATCTAAAAATAAACCATAAGTAATCATACATTGAGAATTCAACTAGAAGAACATCAAAGTTTCAAACATTCCAAGTTAAGCATTTTATCACGAAAACATAGGTGTCTCCCCTCATCTAAGTGATTACTTTTGATTCAAAATATCACAAAGTTTTAACATCCTCACTAAAGATCCACTCAAATCACTTGAGGTGTTTAAGGAAAATAAATGAAGCACTCATTAGTCAATATGAAAAGTTATTACCATAGGCTTGCATGAAAATCAAATCTCCACCACTATATATTGAGATGATACATCAATCAAAAGGTCTTTAGAGGGTTGTAACGTGGCTTTGGTTAGGGGGTGTGGTCGTAAGCTGAAAGAAAAGATTAGAATCGAGATTGAATTGAAAAATTACCTAACTAGAAAAATAACTAATTATCAATCGAATACAAGTGAGCTTTTTCTTAGAATATGGAATTGAACACTTAAGCTCAAAAATAACTAATTATTACTAATATATATATATGTATGTATTCTATTTTTTTTGAACAAGAATTAACACATAACATAGACTAACTATCAAAGATAAAACATAGCTAAGCAATTTATTCAAATCAAATCTCGACAAAAATAGGGATCAAATTGAGAGGATTTCAACAAAAATGGATTATAGGTTAATATTAAGGGTAAATCAATAAATGGCTTGTTAGGATCAAAGGGGGTTCACTAATGGTTAATTGTGAAGGTAGGCTTTTATGGAGTGAGTGGGTTAAACCTAAGTGCCTTTATCATCTCGACATATTAAATCAAAGGTGTGGTCTTGGCATGTATAATCAGGCAAGTTATAGAATAACAAATCAATATTGACGTACCCAAAGCAATAATAAAAGTGAGCATGAAAGAAATAATAGATGTTCTTAAAGGTTCAAGATCTCACAAAAATTATGGCTTTTTGATGTTAAACCTGTGAATTTCAACTCAAGATAATACCTGAACTTGGGGAAACAACCTAAAAATTTTTAAAACTCAAAAATCAACTTATCATGCTTGATTCTCTAATTCCTTAAAGTTTAAACCATCAATGCATGAATGCCTAAGTTTTTATTCAAGAAATATCAATAAAGATCATAAATTAATCAAAATTCATTCTAATACTGATATGAGAAGATCACATGAGAATAAGACAAAATTTAGGGATTTTTCTGATAAAGATATAAACAACCCCCTCACACTTAAGATGTACATTGTCCTTAATGTACAAAGTTAGATTTACGACGATATAGATATAAGATCATAAGATAGGGAGAGAAGTGAAACTTTTTGAATGATGAATGAACTCCTTGAATTGGAGTTATGGAGAATAATCGGCCAAAGCAATGATAAGATTGGAGGAGGAGACTCCGGTGGTGGTGGAGGTTGGGTTCCACAACCACAGTGTCTAGCGAAGAGGTTATCATGGTGGTCGGGCATGACATGGCAATCGTGGAGAACCTTTTTCCAGTAGATTTTCAAGTTCCTAAGTGATGGTGAGCTTTGGAGCTCTTAATAACTGTGATAAAATCAAGAACTCTTTAGGAAATATAAAGAGGCATAATTACTCGTAATGAAATAGCCGAAACTATAAATTGTTCAATAAAAAATATAAAGCCTAAAAATGAAATAGTATTGAAGGAAAATAAAATAAAAAGTACTTTAAGAAGATAAATAAAGATAAAAGTGAAAATAAAAATAATAAATAAAAAGTTTTTAAACATCGTCATTGTCGGATGGTTCGCGAGGTGGTGGTGGGGATGATATGTGAAGGTGCTGACAAATTTGATGAAGAGTAGCACCAATATAATCAAAGTGCTGAAAACACTGCTGCTCAAATCGAGTAAGGCGCTCAGAGATGTCAGAGTATGAAGTCGCTGCATGAACTAGACAATGGATGGGTGGTAGCTGAGACGGTGGGTCCTCGTTTCGTGGAGGGACATCATCAAGAATGTTCTCTGGTCCTCCTACTCAGCTGACTGGACGAGGCGGTACTGAGGAGGGTCAGTTCCACGTCGTCGCTCGATCATCCTCATATGAAGCATGCTCGAGATGCCCTGTGGGGACATTTGGCTGATGAGGGTGAGGGAAGATGATTGTGCTGCTGTGTTGAGGAGCCCGAAGTACCGTGTCAGTCTAGTTACATAGGGGCCAATGGAGATGACTCATCTTCTATGCCGCTTCGTCTGATGGCGAATGGCGAGGGTAATGAAATAGGCAAGGTCGAAAGACGTGCCCGTTCACCATGTTCTACAAGAAATAGGCGTCGTGAGTGTTGACGACGGTGCTTTCTCGCCGTCCTGTCAAAGTGTGGGCCAAGATGGCGTGTAGCTACCGCAGGGATGGAGCGAGGGCTGATGCCTTAGAGCGGCTAGGATCATAGGTGGCCGAGTCAAGGACTAAAGCACTCCAACACTTCGAAGGAGAATAATGGATATGGAGATGGACGGTGTCAAGTTCGTTGTCATCCATAAACTCCTCCGTGTACAGTCCCAGTACGATTCCAAACTCAGGTACGCTCAACTAGAAAACCAAACCACCAAGGCGGAACTGGACCATTCCTGGATCATCAAACTCTATCATAACGGTTTGGAAGTGAAAGGTCGAATAGGGTTCCAGTGTGAGCTCGAGGCACATCGGCTCGATGATCCCAAAGAAGAGCTCCCATGGATTAGTCAATAGAAGGGCTCGGACCGCGTTAGCCAGTTAGATTTGTTCAAGTGTAGCCCAGTCAATGCAGCGGCCCGCACCTAAGGGTCGGGCCCGAAGTATCTGAAAGAGTTCTTCCTAGGGTCCTAAGGGGAACTGAATAAAGGGTGCTTGATCTCCGCGGTAGGACCCGAGGATGACACTACTCTTTTCTTCTTCTTTGAAGGGGGGACAGCGGTTTTCTTACCACGATTTGACATGATATCTGCAATGGCAAGACGAAATAAACAATAATAAAAAAATAAAATTACTCCCTAAGGATAGCATGGAAAAATATGCAATACATGTTAGAACTAAATAGAGATACTTTATAGGAGTCATGTACTAAAAACAATTATGCTGAAAGATAACCTGATCAGATATTTTAAGTCATTACTACAAATAGGAATACGAGAATAATGCCTAGTGAATGAATGTATATGGGAATGATAATATGGGAAATAGATTGAAGTCCATGGCAACACAAGAATGAATGTACCATAATCCATCAACTAGAATAGTAAGAAACAAAGAGCATAAGCATGGCTATTATTATAACTATGAAGATTAACAGTCAAGAAAAATCAAACTAGTAAACGAAATTAAGAGGAAAGAATGAACAAACGTAATAGCTTGGTAGAGGAAGGGGCTTGGGTCGTCAATGATGATGTTGTGGTCGGCACACAGGCGTGGTAAGGAGGACGTGGACAGGAGTTGCAACAGCTAGGGTTAGGGATTTTGGGGAAAGGGAAAATGAATAGTGAGGGATTTATATAGATTTTGGGGCACACAGCTGTGGGGCACGCCTGTGTACCCTTATTTCAGCCCGTGTTTATCATGATTTTCAAATTTGGGTGCATCTGCAATTCGCCCCACGCCCGTGTCCTTTGGACGTGTTAGTGCACACGGTCGTGTCACACGACCATGTCCCACGACCGTGTCCTACTTCGTTCGCTTCTCCCATGCTAGTGTATATAGGCGCACGCCCATGTTGTTTTATCAGTCTTGAGCACGGATGTTGGGCACGGGCGTGTCGCACGCCCATATTGTTTTCTCAGTTTCAACCACGGCTTCTAGACACGGGCGTGTCGCACGCTCGTGTTGTTTTAACAGATTCACCCACGGCCAAGTCGCACGGTCGTGGCAGCTTATCGTATCCCGTGTTAGTGAAAAATTTTACCCTATTTTCACATGGCCGTGTCTCCACCCGTGGTGTGAGCACAGCCTAAGGCACACCCGTGTACCTGGTCGTATGGATTAGAAAACCTGTGTTTCAAAGACTCAGTTAGTGATTAGATGTTAAAAACTAAAATTTTAAAGAAATCAATACTGTTAGTGCTCGGGTTGCCTCCCGATAAGCTCTTATTTAGAGTCTAAGCTCGACTTACCTCTCTTTTGCGTGATCACGGTGGTGCAAGAAGTTTACACTCCTCATTTTTCTATCAATTTCATCAAAATAAGGTTTTAAACGAGTACTATTTACCTTGAAAGTGCTAAATTTGGGATGAATTACCTCGACTGTACCGTATAGAAAAATGCTGAGTACCGTAAGAGGGATTGCTCTGTTAGGTTCAGAAGTGGCAATACGAGAGTCTGTTGCATCTAGTAGTACTTTGTCTCCAACCTTAAGTTTATTTAGTGAAATATTGAGCTCGTCATGGCTTGGTTTTGGTTTATCGTGTGTCCTTGGTTTATGTGTTCGCCATTCATCTAGTTCTTCGATTTGTAGCCTTCGTTCTTCATAGATGGGTTCTTTGTTGTTACTTAAACAAGGCTCATGAGCGCTTTTCGAACGTGTTTCCTGTAAAGAAGGTTGCACCACATGGTCAGTATTAGTAGTACAATTTGTATAATCACCCTCGATATTTGATGTGTTAGTTGAATTACGAGCTTGAAGGGTGATTGCTTCCTCACCCACACGAAGTGTGAGTTCACCTGTACCAACATCAATTATAGTTCTAGCAGTTGCTAAAAAAGGCCTTTCTAAAATTAAAGGCACATTACTATCCTCTTCTATTTCTAGAACAATGAAATCAACTGGGAATATGAATTTGTCAATTTTAACGAGTACATCTTCAATAATACATCTAGGAAATCTGATAGTTTTATCGGCTAACTAAATGCTCATCCTAGTTTGTTTGGGTTTCCTAAGATCTAGTTGTTTAAACATTTTATAAGGCATGACATTGATACTAGCCCCTAAATCAACCAAAGTATTATTAACATCTAAGCTACCAATTAAACAAGGAATCGTAAAACTCCCTTGATCTTTCAATTTGTTGCCCAGCTTATTCTGTAGTATGGCTGAGCAAACTGCATTTAACTCCACATGCGATGCCTCATCCAATTTCCGCTTATTTGTTAAAAGATTCTTTAAGAATTTGACTGCGTTTGGAATTTGCGAAAGAGCTTCAATAAATGGTAATTTAATATGTAATTTCTTTAAAAGTTTAAGGAATTTACCAAATTGTTCGTCTGTTCCGTCTTTCTTCGTCGCATTGGGGTATGGCACACGAGGTTTGTACTCTTTACTTATCAATTTTTGTTTACTGTGGTCCACCTCACCTTTACTTTTACTTCCCACAATTCCTTGCCTCGGTTCTGGTTCAGGTTCGACTAACCCTTCCTCATCTTGAATGGTGATTGCATTGATCTGTTCCCTTGGGTTAGATTCAGTGTTACTCCGTAAGCTACCTTGTGGTCATTCAGAAATCAATTTGGCGAGCTGTCCTTTCTGAGTTTCGAGCCCTTGGATCGACGCTTATTGATTCTTAAGTGTTGTTTCGGTATTCTAAAAGTAAGTTTCTGACACTGAGATGAACTTCGTTAGCATCTCCTCAAGGTTCGGCTTCTTTTCCTGTTGGTAAAGTGGTTGTTGAAAACCCGGAGGATGTTGTGGCCTTTGATTCCCTTGACCACTACACGAAAAGTTGGGATGGTTCCTCCAACCTGTATTATATGTGTTACTATATGGGTTATTTTGAGATCTAGAATTATTACTCATATATTGAACTTGTTCCTCCTTGGTGCTAAGGTTGAAGGGTTGATATTCTATATATGCTCCTCCTCCATTTGAATCGTACCTCATCACTGGATGTAACTGAGTAGAACCATACAAACCGTCAATCTTTTTATTTAAGAGTTCTACCTGGTTAGATAGCATAGTAACCGCATCGAGGTTGAAAACACCAGCTGCTTTCGTCGGCTTTGTTCTCATGACTTGCCACTAATAGTTATTCAGTGACATCTCTTCAATAAATTTGTAAGCCACTTCAGGTGTTTTGTTATTGATAGTCCCACCAATAGCTGCGTCAATTATCTGTCTAGTCGAAAGATTTAGGCCATTGTGAAATGTTTGAACTTGCAACCATAAGGGCAGCCCATGGGAGGGCATCTTCTCAAGAGGTCCTTGTATCTCTCCCATGCATCATAGAGTGTCTCTAGATCCATCCGCATAAAAGAAGAGATATCATTCCTCAATTTATCCATTTTAGCCGACGGAAAATATTTAAATAAAATTTTTTTGGTCATTTGTTCCCAATAGTGATTGACCTCGTGGTAACGAGATCAACCACTGTTTTGCTTTGTTCCTCAACGAAAAGGGAAACAACCGAAGGAGAATGGCATCATCAGAAACGCCATTGATTTTAAAAGTGTCGCAAAACTCTAGGAAATTCGCCAAATGAGCGTTTGGGTCCTCATCCTGCAAACCATCAAACTGAACAAATTGTTGGATCATTTGTATTGTGTTAGGTTTCAGTTCAAAATTATTTGCAGCAACAACAAGCCCAACTATACTTGACTCAGTTCCTGTTAAAGTAGGTTTAGCATAATCATACTTAGTGCGTGGAGTAGGATTCTGATTTACTAGATCAGCAGCAATCGCAGGAGGTAGCGAATTTTCTTGATTTTCATCCATCTTCTCGGTTGTGGTGTGAATGTCGTCCTCTTTCTCTTCCTCTGTGTATCTTAGGCCTCGTCTTATTTCTCTTCGGTTTCTGCGAGCTGTGTGATCGATCTCACTATCAAAAAGTAATGGTCCCGACGGGTTTCTTCTAGTCATGCACTATAAAAACCTGCCAGAAGTGAATAAACGAAAAATTAGAAAAGAAAATAAAAAATTTAAATTGCAATAAAAATAAAATGGCTAAAGTAATAAAAATTGAGTGTTCCTAATATATTAGTTCCCTAGAAACGGTGCCAAAAAATTGATATGCTCATCGCGATAAGTTTTAAAAATTTATAATTGACTATTCTCGAAACTAACTAATACCACGACAAAGGAAAGCGCACCTGTCAAACAGTAGTATAGTTTTAACAAGACCGGATTGTCGAATCCCAAAGAAACTAAAAGTACTAGTATTAACTTTCTTTTTATTATCTAGCCTAAACAATTAAGGGTTTTGTTTATCTAAACTAATTACTAAACTAAGGATGCACAGAAAGAAATTTGGGGAAATAACTTTTGGGAAAACTGAATGATTTGGACAATACCTAAGGGAAAAATCCACCTAGACTTCACTTATTATTGACTTTGAATCAGACGATTTATTCACTTGACTTGATTCGCGGAAATCCCTAATTTATATTATTATCTCTCTTAAGACTAACAACGTCTAACCCTAGGTTGATTGATTGAAATCTCTTTCTAATTAACTCTCTAGTGTTGAATTAACTCGATCTATGGATTCCCTTATTAGGTTTCACCCTAATCTGGCAAAATCTTGTCACCCTATCTCTAGGCGTGCAATCAACTCCGCTTAATTATGTTAGATCTACTCTTAGACAAGGACATTTGCTCCTCTGAATCAGCACATCAATACTTGAATCAATATCCTCGAATATTAAAGCAAGAATTAAGAATTCATAATTAAGAACAAGTCAAATATTTATCATACAATTCAGATAATAATAACAAGATCCGTCTTAGGTTTCATTACCCTTAGGTATTTAGGGGATTTAGTTCATATTTATGAAAGAAAACATCTCAAAATAATAAAGATAACAAAACATAAAGAAAACCCAAAACTCCTGAAGGAAATTGAAGGGAAATCTTCAGTCTTAACGATGAATCCAACTTTTGAGATGGATCAATCAGCTTTCCTTGAGTAATTCCTTTCCTCCTACTTCATGTCCCCCTTCTAAGTGCTTGCTCAGGTATTTAAATAGGCTTTAGAATGCCCAAAAGCCCTCAAGAGTGGCCTTTTCCGAATAGAACTAAACTTGGGCTCGACAGGGGCACGCCCGTGTGCGATTTCTCCAATCCGTGTTCAAGGCTGTTACATAGGCACAGGTGTGTGGTCTACCCGTGTAAGTCGTGCTTTGATTCTGCCAAATGGACACGACCGTGTGGCTTACCCGTGTGAGGAAGTCCAGGCTGTGTTGATTTCCCATGTTGGTCTGTTTTTTCCGTTTTCGGCCCGTTTCTCGCTCTTTTTACTCTCCTATGCTCACCTGAGTATAAAAAATGAAATTAAAGAATTAGGAGCATCAAATTCACCAAATCTAAGGATAATTCATCTAAAAATATACTAAGCATGAGGTAAAAATATGTATAAATTATGGTTTATCATTAATTAAAAAGATGAGATATTTTAGTGGAATGATATAGAAAAGTGGAGAAAAAAAAAGATGAAAGATATAATCTTTTTCAACCCCCAAACCGTCACTTCTTCCCCCCCAAGTTTCATCCAACTTTTCTTTTAATTCCATTGTCCTTCCTCCATTGTTGAACCATTCAAGCTTCAAACCTTCCTTTTTTTCTTTGAAATTTCTTTAGTAAAAACCAAAGAGAAGGCTAGTGAACAACTTTATTTCATGAGAAAATTTCCATAAATGGGTTTAAAGAGAGAAAAGCATGAGTTAGAGTTTTGGGTGTTCAAAGAACTAAGGTAACAGATGATGAAATTATCATACCATATATGTTTATTTTTATTAAATAGTATAGGAAAGTCACCTAATTGGGGTTTTCAACTTATAAATGTTATATGTTTTATATGAAATTGAAGAGAAAGAAAAGAAAGGAAGGGACCTAATTGAAGAAAAAAGGAAAGAGAATGCTAAAGAGTGAAAGAATAAGAAAATACATCATCTCAATCTTTTTGTTGTAAGTACTACAAGATTTTTTTAAATTATTTTTATTTAAATACTTATATTGTAGTATGGAATTACTTAGAATAGAAATGTAAAATATATGTTTAAATTTGTAAATAGATAATAAAAAAAAGAGATTAGATTATGAAATTATGAAATTTATAAAGAAAATTATAGGTGGAGAATATGAAATGGTATATTGTTTGAACACTAAGTAATAATGTTGTGGTAAAAGTATATGTGTGAAAAAGGTGTGATATTTGGGATTTGTAAAATGGAGAATAAATTGTAGATGATGGAGAAATGTGAAATATTTTCTGAAATACTTATGTAAAGTATTTAAATGTTTGAAATTCAACTTTTATTCCCAAGTAGACAAAATTAAAACTACTAAGATATTAGTGGCATGCCATTAAAGGACCTTAGTGCGCTCTCCGATTATTAGCACATTAGTGCTCTCCGTTTAGCACATTCGTGCTCTCTGTTTAGTACATTAGTGCTATCTATTCATTAGTGCATGATAATGTACCTCTGTATTTGTTCCGTATAACTGGTATGTTCTAAAAGTCTACTATAGACTAAAGATATGAAATGTAAACAAAGGAGAATCATTAAAGTGTTAAGTTAAGTTTAGTAACTTTCAAAGGTAAGTTAAATTTTGTTAAAGAAATGTAGAATTGTATGAATTTAGTATGGGTGTAAACATGTATTAAATTGAATAATTTTAAGATAATAAGTTACGATTCAATTACCAATTTATTCTTGTAGTGCTTACTAAGCCTTCACCAGCTTAACGCGTTTATTTTAACACGTAGGTACAATTAGACTCGAAGAGATAAAGTCCGGCTAGGAGATCTCTCATCTCATCACATCCCAAATAGCTCCAATAATAGGTATTATATTTTGAGTTACAATGGCATGTACATAGGTAGACTAAATGTGTTCCCAAGTGTTAAGGACTAAAATGTAAACTCTTGAAACTTTATCTATTTTGGTTTTTATTTGAAGTATTTTGGTTCTATATAAAATGAATTATTGAAGTTATAAGTATGTTTGTAAATGTGGTATGTTTATGTGATAATTGTGATCGATTTGGAGTTGTTTTAAGTAGTTTAAATACATCTTGAATTGGTCTTAAGTGTTAAGTTGAATCCAATATATTGTAGGGGGTTTTAGTGAAATTTTAAACTGATTTTTGCTAAAATTTACCCAAGATATCGGTACCTAGGCTTTGAAATACAAAATTTCCAAAATAGAATGTGATTTTGGTATTGTTTTCAACACCAGTATCGATATTGAAGGCTAGGTACCGATACCTAAGTCTAAGGTATCGATACCTTCATCAAAATTTGAATTTCAGGAGTTCCAGAATGTCATTTTGGTATTGATTTCGCGTAGTGGTATAGATATTTTTCCTAAGTCTAAGGTATCGATACCTTTTGTTTTGGTATAGATATTTTTCCCTTGTTTTCAATAGAAACAGTGTTAAAATAATTTCCAAACATAATCTAATATCCAATAATGACCCCACATGTTTATATTAATAATTTTTGGGTTAAATAAGTTAAAATACTATGTATAAATGTTTAAATTAAATAGTGTCTAGCCAAAACCATTTTGGCACCAAATGTAATAGTCTTATACTGGGTCCATACGATCGGGCCGGGTATAGGGGTGTTACAGTTATCTAATAGCTCGCTGACATAAGTTCACAGTTGATATTTTTACGGTCCACTGATTTAAGATCACGACTATCGATTTTCTAGCAGCTCGCTGACCTACATTCGCAACTGATATTTTTGCGGCTCATTGATTTAAGATCGCGGCCATCGGCTTTCTAATAGCTTGATGACCTACGTTCGTAGCTGATTTTTTTACAGTCTCCTAATTTAAGATTGCGACCATCGGTTTTTTAACAGCTCGCTGACCTACGTTCCCAATTGATATTTTTACGGTCCGCTGATTTAAGATCGCGACCCTCGGTTTTCTAATAGCTCGCTAACCTACGTTCACAGCTGATATTTTTAGGGTCTGCTGATTTAAGATCGCGACCCTCGATTTTCTAACAACTTTCTAACCTACGTTCACAGTTGATACTTTTATGGTCCATTGATTTAAGATCACGACCCTTGGTTTTCTAACAGCTCGTTGACCTACGTTCACAGCTGATATTTTTATGGTTCGCTGATTTAAGATCGTGACCTATTTTTCTCTAATAGCTCGCTGACCTATGTTCACAGTTGATATTTTTATGATTTGTTGATTTAAGATCACGACCCTCGATTTTCTAACAGCTCGTTGACTTACATTCACAGTTGATATTTTTACGGTCCGCTGATTTAAGATCATGACCCTCAATTTTCTAATAGCTCCATGACCTACATTTACGGCTGATATTTTTATGGTCATTGATTTAATATCGCGACCTTTGGTTTTCTAACAGCTCGTTGACCTACGTTCACAGGTGAGATTTTTATGGTCCGCTTATTTAATATCGCGACCCTTGATTTTCTAGCAATTTGCTTATTCATGATCATGATTGTTGTTTTTAAAGCTCGTTAATTTCTTAAACAAGGTGGGGAACAAATCTTTATTTACGGAAAATACAGTTCGCATTATTCTGCAATACAATTTGGACTCCTGTACCACACTATTGGACAACAAAATTTGTTTAGTAAAGTTTCAAATTAGAACTTATATAGTACGTCACAAATCAACGTTTCACACGTGTGAACTTATCTCAGAATGGTCACTTTACAACTTTTCCTCGACAAAGTAAGGGATAAATTGTTATATATAATTATAAAAAAAATAATCTGACCCAATTAACCCCTTATATAATAAAATTTCAAAGACTCTCTACGGGAGACATTCCAAACTATCGACCACTTCTTTCTCCACTTCTGTTGATATAATATATCAACATTATATTAATAATATAAATTTATAATTTAAATTAAATAGAATTATACTACTAACTAATAAATTAAGTAAAAATTAGGCTCAGCTGAATATAGGTAAAAGCTAGAAAACTATCGAATAGGATGGATCCGAAGATTCGGCCGGCCATTAAAAGGAAGCAGCCACGAAAACAATATTTTAACCACAGAAGCCTAATTTTATTGTAGAATATTTTGAAAATATTATGATACCAATACTTTTTTTTTTAATTTTAAATATTCTATATCCTGTTATCATTATAGATTTTAATTACATATAAAACAAATACTATTTTTAGGATAACGTTTGTAGAACAGTCACTTTCTCAATTTTCTTTTTAATTTTTTTCATTTGTTTGTTTCTACAATATGTTATCTCAATGATGATAAATAAATTTCCATTTTTTTAATTTTTGGTTTTGATAGAAAAATTTAGGATACGTTTGTTTAGCAGAAAATAATTTATGAAAGACATTTTTTTATATAAAATAGTTTAGCACAGAAAATATATAGAAAATATGTTTTTTTATAAATTAACTTATCCTTTTGAAAAAAATATTTTTTAAAAAATAATTTTTATAAATAATTTTATTTTTATATAAAAATTAATTTCAACCAACCATAATATTATTATCTAAACAATAGTTTTATTTTAGTTTTTAAAAATATAAAAATAAAATTCAATATCACCAAACATACATAACTAATTTTTTTTATATTTGATAATATAATAAATCATTAATATATCTAGTATAATTTATTATTTAATAAATTTAAATAATATTCTTAAAATATTATTAAAAATATTTATAAAAATATTTAATAAAAATATTTTACAATTTATAAATATTTAATAATAAATTTTTATAGTATAAAATATAAATATTTTAATTATATAATCCAATTTTAATATATTACTGTCCACTCTTATATCTATAATTTAAATTAAGTTTTAATTTACTATTGAGTTTATATATGATATTTACTATAAAATAAATTTTGCTGATAAAAAAGTAAATATTACTATAATATTTTATAATAAATATATTTATATTTATTTTATTAAAAGTAAAATTTTTAAAAATAGTTTTATGAAAATTTATGAAATAATAAAAAATATTTTACATATAATTGTTTAAACAAAATCATTTTCCAGGAAAATAAAGAAAAGCTTAGCATTGGGCGTCTACGGGATCCCATCTTTCAATCCTGACAGCAACCCCATTACTTTTTTGCCTTTTCTTGGTCTCTGTCTCTCTATGTACGTTTAGTTTTTAAATGTCAAAAAATGTTGGGAACTTCGATAAATCCCATAAAACCACCTTCTTCTTCTGCCTCCTGGAATTGCTATTATTGTTCTTGTGAAACGAGAATGGCAACGTTGTTGTCCTCCACCTCTTCATTTGATTATTATAATCACTCTCTTCACTTTCTTTTCTCTCCTTCCAAGTTACACAGCCCCAGAATTTTGGCCTCCAAGCTTCCTGAACTCAGGTTCCCGGTCTTCTCACCATCTAAATCTCGAGTTTTTTGTGAATCCAAGGTACGCTATAACTCTTTTAATTTTTACTGAATTATTGTTGGGATCATAGCAGATGATATAGAATTGTGTCAACATATGGTTTTGGATGTATTCAGTTCAGCTCGGCTCTTTGTTTTTTTGGTTTGAATCACTTCTGTTCTTGGATCCTGTTTGAATGGACTTCATGCTTCTGAGTTTGGATTTAACTTAAGTTTAGCTAAAGTCACCAATCCTAGACATCACCCCTTGAGAGAGTGTCAGCCTGTCAAATGGTCCTTACTGGCTTTTATTTGTTATTAAGTCTTCCTTTTATTGGTTTCCCGTTAACTATTTATTAGCCTTTTAAGGTAAATGAAAAACTAGCATTAGAAATCAAAGTTCTAATCCATTAAAATGAATAAAATCCAACTCTAAATCTACTATAACTGTTCTGCATATGAGATATTCATATAAACCACCTCTGCAGTCCAAAAACTCTACTGCCAATATATGGAATAATAATATAGAATTAAAATCATGGATTTTGTTTCCCACAATTCTCATTTTTGTTTCTCAAATTCTTAGTTCGCTTTTTTCTTCAAGTTCTTTTACCAAAAGTAACTACCAAAAAGTATCTTAAGATTTTCTTGCCTTGCTCTGTTGAAAAACAAGTATTTTCTTCTCCTTGTAGGTATTACAATATTGATGCTGCAGTGTTCCTAGTTAGTAGGGGCATTGCTTGCATTCCATTATAGATGGTTTAGTATTTCATTTTTACTGGAACACCATGTAGATCATGCCATTGCATTCACTTGTAATTTGGATTGGCTATTTTTATGCATCATTGCTGTCAATAGGTCTGCACCTTGTCGGCTTTACCTGATTTAAAATTTGCTCCTTGAAACTTTAATATTTTCAATTTCATGTAGATCCTATACCATACTCTTATACTTAACCGAGCTTGCTGATGTTATTGCAATTTAATTTTGTTTATTTATTTTTTTAAATGGATGTCAAAATACCTTTTTCTAAAGCTTTTAAAATATATGCTGTGAACTTTTTAGTCTTTCATACTTGTTCCTACGGAGTTAGATGGTGTTCTTACCATCTATCTATGTTATTTTTATCTGTTAGACACAGGAGGGCCAAATTAGAAGATGTTCACCTTTACTAGAAAAAGCATCACTGCCAAGTAATGGTGCACTTGCCTCTGATGAATGGAAAGCAGTCCCCGACATTTGGAGGTCTTCAGCAGAAAAGCATGGCGATCGAGTAGCAGTGGTGGATCCATATCATGATCCACCTTCTACCATGACTTATAAACAGGTAGTTTACTTCTTTTCTTCTATATCAAGTTATTAAAGAACTAATTAGTGTATATATTGAAATAGATAAAGAGAATCCCGTTGCATAATTTGTTAAAATAATATATGAATACTAATTTCTTTCATAATTTGTTTTCGTTTTATTATCTCAAAATTTATTTTTAGTTAATAGAAAATGTTGCTTTTCCAGTTTCCAGTTTCCAATTTCCATTCTATTGTTTCCTGTTTTGCAGTCATTATATCTTTTCGATTGCCTTATTTTCAACTCCTTCCATACTGCAGTTGGAGCAGGAAATATTGGACTTCACTGAAGGTTTAAGGGTTATTGGAGTAAACCCAGAAGAAAAGGTTGCACTTTTTGCTGATAATTCATGCCGATGGCTTGCTGCAGATCAAGGTGTGTATAATTTGTGATTTTCCATTAACTGCTTAAGTCCAAGGCTAAAAAAATAGGGCTCCTTGGTTGTGTACTTTTGTTAGCATATATAATCTAATAATTTCATCGCTAGGTTAAAATACTTGTATTATTATGTTAAAAGGATTCAATATTTTATGTTTTTGATAGCAGGACTCTGCTTTAGATAGATTCCTTTATTTGCTTTGAATCAAAGGCACATAAATCTGTTGCTGTAGAGATGATATAGGATGAAGAGATTATATGCTATATCACAAGTGAGAGCAGATTGGCACACAGATTGAATAATGTTGGTTCGTGTGCAATTGAATCAAGGGGATAAACTGGGCATTTGTATTCAAGCAATAATTATGCATATCTGTTAAAGCTTATGCAGCTATGCTCTCGTACCTTCTTTTTTCACGAAGACCTGGCCATACATCTTCTATTTCATTTGTAGATATTCCACTTCCAATCAATTCAAAACCCAAACAACCTATTGGCCCCAATGCGCTATCTATTTTTAGAACTAGGTGACTTATGCTTGAGCCTTGTAGCATCACCAAATTCAGTTCTGTGTTGTTTTATACTAAAATACCAGGTTCACTTAAGTGTTTTTTTTACTGAATAAAATTGGAACTTTCTTGTGTGTTTTGCATGCTTTAAGTTATAACCTTCAAGGCGTGTGTCTGGTTTTATGATCTGATTTTATCTTGTGGGAGGTAAAAGATTTTCCTATAGACATCAATTTGAATCTTTTTTATTTTTGTTAAGGAAGTAGTGAGGCTATTCATTATTATATTGTTAAACTGCTATGAGTACAGTATGCAGGAACTCTTTTATCTTTCACTATTTACCTTATTGCTAGTTAAATTTCTGAAATTTGAATAATTTGGGTGCTTTAATTGACCAAGGTATAATGGCAATGGGAGCAATTAATGTTGTCAGGGGGTCAAGATCAGCTGTGGAAGAGCTTTTACATATATATAATCATTCGGAAAGGTTTGACTACATAAGTGCTTTTATAAAATACTTCAGTTTTTCTTTAAGAAAAGTAAACTTGAATTGTCATGTTTCAAGTGAACTTCTCTAATTTTCATGTTATCTTATCAAAAGATGTCCTGAAATTTTGTGTTTTGCTTAAATTGGATATAATTATCAGTAGGCTTCATTTCAATGTCATCCTACACATACTTCCTATCTCGTGTTTATCGGGCACTCATGTATCAATTTGCATTGAGTTTACATCTACATGGACGTCTCTTGGAGCCTTCCTCCAGTGGGATTTATCCCTTAAATGGCGATGATTAGGATTTTCTACTGTTAATTTGATAATTTAATATAATCTGCATATCATCGTGAGAAAAGATGTTTCAATGAAGTAATAATTATTCTCATTAGCAGTTAATAATCATTTCTCATGTATGCATAACACACACTGGCACATAAGCAAAATCACACAAATCTATTATCTTCTGATCATCTTTTGTTCTTATTTTTTGAAGTTATAAGTGGTTCGTTGTGTTTCATTTTCTGAACTTTTCTGCTTTCATTGTGATTAATATTACATGTTTTGGCAGTGTTGGGCTTGTTGTTGACAATCCTGAATTTTTCAATCGTCTTGCCGGAACATTTTCTTCCAAGGCAACCATGAGATTTATTGTTCTACTTTGGGGGGAGAAAGTATGCCTTTCCAGTGGTGAAACACACAGTGTGCCTATATTCAGTTATAAGGAGATCATAGAGTTAGGAAGAGAGAGCCGTGTTGCTCATATTGATTCTCATGATGCTAGTAAGTTGATTAACCATGTTCAAGTTTCGGATAATGTATTTTACTTCTTCATATTTGATAATGTTTTTTCATATTCTTTTCCATGTTGTTCTACTATTTGTTGCCTAACGTGTAAATTGTATTCATTACTTTTTCTATCTACGTCCACCATGTTCTTCATCCTTATTACCTAAAATTTCATCCAGTTGTAAGTATCCACTTCGTACATGATGACACTTGATAACTATGATGTTTAATAATTAAAATGAATATAACAGTTATAGATATGAAACTAGGAGCATGTTACAGGGGGAAAAGGACACTATCAATGATATGAATCGCATATCTTATAAGCTTATCTGCCAATTTCCTTGATAGAATTATAGCAATTGGCTAAATGTGATCCCAGGACAAGGTTGCAAATATGAAATCATTGGCTCAGATGATATTGCTACTATTGTATATACAAGTGGAACCACTGGTAACCCGAAAGGCGTTATGCTTACACATAAGAATTTATTACACCAGGTAACTGATTACTACTGAATACATAGCTTTTTGGTATTTACTTTGGAAAGTACCATAAGAACAAAGTTTCAATCAAGTACTGCACCATTTTGTATCATCTGATTTAGTATGCTAGTACATATTAAGGAAGAATTAGTTAATACAGAAAAATGGCTGATGTATCTATGAAATTGTTCTGTTGTTAACCATTGATTTATGAAATTTCACTTTTTGTAACTTGTTTCATACTTATTTTTATCCTCCAAGCTTAGGTTGACCTGTTGATCCAGGGGTCTTCAAGGTCCAGGTTGTTTGAAAACTAGATTGGCCCATGATGCCAAATGCCAAAATCTGAGAATTTGTGGCTTATCTTTCAGTAGAGAGCATTCGACTATTTCATTTCTTTTCACTGAAAGTAACATCTTGTTTAATTTAAGTTGCTATATAATATTATTTCCTGTCTGAATTATTTTTCCAGATAGAAAATTTGTGGGATGTTGTACCCACTGAAGCTGGGGATAGGTTTCTAAGCATGCTTCCTACTTGGCACGTGTATGAGCGAGCTTGCGAGTATTTCACATTTACACATGGAATTGAGCAAGTATACACAACCGTGAGAAATTTGAAGGTATTGTTAATTAGTTGTATATGATTTTAGGTTTGCGTTAAAAACATGAAAGTTCTTTAAATTCACTCTAAATAATGGGGGAATGACAAAACAGTTATATTAGTGTCTACCCTTTTCTGCTTGGACTATATAATGGTTCCCAGCATTGTATGTTTATTAGTTCATTACCTATTTATATGTCGGTTACATATTTTGGTTTTGCTTTGTAGGATGATTTGAGACATTATCAACCACAATACCTGATTTCTGTACCTTTAGTGTATGAGACACTCTATCGGTATGTAATTCGGATTTCTTCAATGTTTATTAATCACCTCTGGCTAAGTTAATTGGGATGCTTTTCTGTGAAATCATTGATTCATATTTGTCACTGCAAATATCATGTGTTGCATTAGTTTCAATCTTCTAGTATATACCATGAATATGATAAACTCTATCGTGGTATCATTATCTTGTGGAAAAAAAATTGCATGCTTTTTTTTTAATGTTATAAAATCAAATTTAATTTTTCTTATTTTACAATCTTGTGAAGAGAACTCTTTCAAAGAAGTAATCTTTTGATTAGAGCTTAGATTGTACTCGTAAAGTTTCCTTGATGCTTTTTATCTCATATTTTTATGACATTGAGAAGCAATCGCTCATTAGCTTTTAAAACTTCTGATGATGTACAATGTATAAGGTGCCAGTTTTATAGCACTCAGTTACACAACTAAATAATTCTTCTTTAACTAGCTTGGTTGACCGGTATACGTTGTCTTCTAAAGATTGTTGAAAACACATCTCTAGTTTATGAAAAATTTGTTCTAATTCAGCAAGAAGCTGAATAGAACTGCATAGGATTGATTCATTTTCTTCTACAGTTACGAAAAATTTGTTCTAATCTTTTGATCAGAACTTTTTCTTTCTATTTTTCTATCTTTCTTGCTATGTACACCTATGAAAAGAAAATTTATGTTTCTATCTTTCTACTTTAAATTTCTATCTATTGAGGATCTTTGATTATTTGATAGCATTGAATAGTATCTTTAAAGATTACAGCTGATTTTTTTTAGAGATTCTAATTAAGAGATATTCTTTCGTTAGTTGATTCAATGTTGCATGTATATATAGTTGTACATATTTGTAAGAAATACATACATTGAGAGAACTTTTTCCTCAATACATTAGAGTATTCATCTCTAATTTCATCATGTTATCAGATTTTTTATCCTTAATTGATTCGATGCTACATGTATATATAGTTGTATATATTTATTAGAAATATATACTTTGAGAGTTTTTTCTTCAATACATTAGAGTATTCATCTCTAATTTTATCATGGTATCAGATTTTTATCTAATTTTTGAGATTTTTTTTTCTGATTTTTTTTTCCGAAAACCCTAAAAACACAAAATTCGTACTTTTCACCCTAGCCTTATTTTTTTTCTCTCACCGCCCCTACCATTGGAGTCGGCATCCACTTGTTGGCGAAACCTCAGACTCCGGTGATTAGAAGACCCGTGCGTGGGCCCTACGTGCCATCGCAAGCTTCTGCAGCTCTGTTTCACGTGCTGCGCGTGGACTTCACCTGCTGCCGTCGTGTTTTTTCCGATGCTGTCGCTGTGCTCTTTGCTCTCTTTTGGTTATTCTCCTTTAAGTGGTGGTGTGTTTTGGCTAAGTTTTTTTTTTTTTGTGTGGGATCTATTTGGTGTTTTTTTTGTTCTAATTGTGCAAGTAGATTTTTTTGGGATTTAGTTGTTTTCTCCCATCATTATGTCTATAGACGAGAAGTTTGTGATTCCAACCGATAATCCCTCGTTGCAAATTAGCCCTGTGAAGCTTGATGGACATAATTACCTTCCTTGGTCAAGGTCTTACTTATTTATCAAGGCTCGTGGCTTGCAGGGATATATCACCGGTAAACCGTTGAAACTTGAACTAACTAATTCAACCTTTAGTCATTGGGATTCAACAAACTTTCTTATTATGGCATAGCTTATCAACTCCATGCAACCATATATTTCCAAAACCTATTTGCTGCTTGATATTACGTAAAAGATTTAGAATGCGCTGCTCTCACCTACTCTCGTGCTAGGAATGATGCGCAAATTTTTGGGATTCATAATAAGGTCCATGGTACAAAACAGGAGGAGCTAATGATTTCTCAATATTTTGTTGAATTAAGTAGATTGTGGCAGGAACTTGATTATTATTAAGATTTTCAAGCGAATTGTGCCAAGGATGCCGAAAAATTTTAGAAGATGGTGGAAAATGAACGTGTTTTTGATTTCTTGTCTAGGTTGAATACTGAGTGTGATCAGATTCGGGTTCAAGTTTTTGGCAAGACTCTGTTCCCTTCTCTCCATGTGGCATACTTCTATGTACAACAGGAGGAGAGTCGTCATGTCGTCGTACTCTATAATCCACCTTTAGAGAAAGCTGACCTCATTATTAACCAGGATGGTCCATCGGCTGATAAGTCTTCCAAGGATCATTTGATGTGTGACTAATGTGGTAAGTCTCGGCACACTAAAGATTAATGCTGGAAATTGAATGGTCGCCCCACTTGAGGTCGTGGTGGAAAACGAAAGGGTAATTCTCGGCCTCAGGCAAATTTGTCAGACTTTGTAACAACAGAGGATAAATCTACTTTTCCTGGAAGTTTTACCTTGAACGAGATTCAACATATTCGACACCTCTTGTCTCAATTGGACTCTACCTCGATTGCCAAGTCTAATCAAGCGAAATTAGGTACTGTTTTAAGTGCTCCATCTACTTTTGACTCTTGGATTATTGATTCCCGTGCAAATAGACATATGATAGGGTCAAAGAAAAGCTTATTTAACTATACTACTTGTCCATATAAAGATAGTGTGCAACTAGCTGATGACTCATTTACCTCCATCTCTAGAATAGGTTCTGTTGTTTGTACTCCCTATATCACATTATCCTCTATCCTCTCTGTCTCTAAATTCCCGGTTAACCTTTTATTTGTTAGTACTATCACTAAAGCCTTAAATTGTAAACTTAAATTCTTTCCCGATCACTGTGTCTTTCAGGACCTCCAGACAGGGAAGACGATTGGCAGTGATAGATTGTGTGATGACTTATATCTTCTGGATCGATTGTCCAGTATGTCTTAAGCATTATTTGGAGACATTAAAGATGTCAACCGGGAGATAATTAAATGGCATAAACGGTTAGGACATCCATAATTTATTGTTCTTGTCAAGATGTTTCATAATTTATTTTCGAGAACTTAGTTAGACTCTTTAGTTTGTGATGCCTATGAGTTTGCTAAGCATACAAGAAACAATTATCCTTTGCAAAATAATAGAAGTACTGTTCGTTTTGAGATTATTCATTTGGATGTTTGGGGCCTTACTCGCCTTACTTCTTTATTTGGTAATCGTTGGTTTGTTACTTTTATTGACTGTTGCACCTAGATGACATGGGTATTTTTATTACAGTCCAAAAGTGATGTTTTCTCGTGTTTTCGTTCTTTTCATAAATTTATTACTACTCAGTTTGATGCTAAGGTTAAGATTTTGCGAACTGATAATGGAACAGAGTATAAATTTAATGATTATTTGGAATTATATAGGATTTTGCATTAGACTAGTTGTCCAGGTACAAGTGCCTAGAATGGTGTTTCCGAAAGAAAAAATTGGCATTTTTTTGGAGGTTGCTAGATCATTTATATTCACTATGACTCTCCCAAAACCTTATTGGGGGGATGCAATTTTGGTTACGGCTTATCTTATTAATCGGATGCCTCTTCAGGTCCTTGATTTTAAAAGTCTCATTGAAACCTTAAAGGGCAAGACGGATTATCCAGTTTCGCCGAAGGTGTTTGGTTGTGTTTGCTTCATTCATCTTTGACATGGGAGCAAACTAGATCCTCAAGTAATCAAATGTGTTTTCATTGGATACTTTCCTACATAGAAGGGTTACAAATGTTATCATCCGCCATCTAGAAAGTATTATGTAAGTATGGATGTAATATTTCGTGAGTATGAACCTTATTTTTCTTCATCACAACCATCTCTTCAGGGCGAGGTTATTGACATTGAAGAGATGACATCTTCTTCTATTACTCTTCCGAGGGAGAATTTAGTTCCAGTAGAGACTTTGGTTCAAGAGAAAACTAGTAGACGGTTGTTGGATAGGCCTGATTTAACGACATACACTAGAAAAACCAAGAAAGAATATGCCATCATACAATCTGCTTTATTCCTTCACTCTTCACTGTAAGTTTTCTTTACTTCCATTTTCTACTTATTTGGAATTACCAATAGCCCGACAAAAAGGTGTTAGAACTTGCACTTTACATCTTATCTCTGACTTTGTCTATTATGATTTCTTATCCCCATCCTATAGAGCTTTTGGTTTGTCTTTTTCTCTTATGTCTGTTCCATAGGATTGGAAAAAAGCTATCATTGATCCAAGATGGAAGAAGGCCATGATTGAAGAAATGAGGGCTTTAGCAAAAAATGAGACGCAGGAACTGGTTAATCTTCTTGAGGGGCAGAAAATGGTTGGCTACAAATGGGTGTTCGTAAGGTTGATGGTTCAATTGAAAGACTCAAAGCCAGATTCGTAGCGCAAGGATTCACTCAGACATATGGAGTGGGTTATCAAGAAACATTTGCTCTAATTGCTAAATTGAACACAATTAGGATCCTTTTATCATGTGCAACGAATTTCGACTGGGACTTACAACAATTTAATGTAAAGAATTTCTTCTTACATGGAAACCTGGAAGAAGAAGGGTATATGAAAGTTCCTCTAGGTAGGAGTGTTCAAACGGTTAACTGATTGGTTAACTGGACTAAACTAGTATTAATCGAATTAACCGAATCAATTTTTTTCAAAAAAAATTAACCAAATCGAAATATTTCAGTTAATTCAGCTGGTTAACCGAATTACCTGAAATTTATATGTTTTTTTTTGGTTAAAACAAGTATAAAACATATAAAATAAATAAATTTATCATGTTCATTTGACTAGATTAACCGAATTAACCGAATTAGTAATAGCCTAATACATATAATATATAATATTATTTATGAAGTTCGGTTAATTACCCAATTCCGAACCGAATTAACCATTAACCGATATTCTAAAAAACTTTTAACCGACCTACGAACGAACTAGATCGGTTAATCGACCGATTAACCTAATTAGTTTGGTTCGGTTGTTTAATTCGATTTTAACCGAAGTTTGAACACCTTTACCTCTAGGATTCGAGGATAAAAATACCAAAGGGAAGGTATGTAGATTGGAAAAAGGCACTATATGGATTAAAGCAATCTTCCAAAGCCTGGTTTGACAGATTTAGTAAGACCATGATGTCGTTTGGCTATCAACAAAGTAATGCTGATTATACCCTCTTTATAAAACATCACAAGGGTAAGATTACTCTCCTTATAATTTATGTTGATGATATAATTATGACAAGAGATGACAAGGAAGAAATGACCCGACTTAAGAAACAATTGGCTTAGGAATTCGAAATCAAAGACTTGAGAGAGTTACAATATTTCTTCAGAATAGAAGTGACTAGATTGAAAGAGAATTTTTATTTCCCAAAGAAAGTATGTCTTAGATCTTCTGATAAAGACTGGCATGTTATTTTGCAAACTAGCAGAATCACTTATTGAGAGTAATCACTAATTACAAGTAGGGATTGTGAAATAGTGGATAAAGGGAGATATCAAAGACTCGTTGGACGCTTGATTTATCTCGCTCATACTCGACCTGATATAGCCTATGCGGTTAATTTGGTAAGCCAATTTATGCATGGTCCTTGCGAAGCTCATATGTAGGCACTATTGCGAATTTCGTGCTATTTGAAGTTTACACCGGGTAAATGTATTCTCTTATCAAAAAGTAGTCATCTCAAGGTAGAAGTATTTATAGATGCAAATTGGGCTGGCTCTCTTGATGACAGAAGGTCTACAACGGTTATTGTATTCTTGTGGGAGGAAACTTATATTGTATTCTTGTGGGAGGAAACTTAGTCATTTGGAGGAACAAGAAACGAAGTGTTTTGGCTCGATCAAGTGCAGAGGCTGAATATAGGGCCATGGCTCGAGGTGTTTTTGAGTTTTTATGGCTGCAAAAGGTATTGGAAAAGCTAAATTTGTTGAATGAAAAAGGATCAACCTTGTACTGTGACAACAAGGCGGCTATCAGCATAGCTCAAAATCCAGTACAACATGATAGAACCAAGCACATCAAAATAGATCGTCATTTTATCAAGGAAAAAATAGCCAGTGGTGCCTTAAGTCTATCTTATCTAGCATTCGAAGTCATAATCTTCTTTTAAAGTTAGGCATACAAGACATCTATGCACCAACTTGAGGGGGAGTGTTGAGAATCTTTGAGTATTTGATAGCATTGAATAGTATCTTTAGAGATTACAACTGATTTTGTGTAGAGATTCTAATTAAGAGATATTATTTCCTTAGTTGATTCAATGCTACATGTATATATAGTTGTACTTGTTTGTAAGAAATACATATTTTGAGAGAGTTTTTTCCTCAATACACTAGAGTATGCATCTCTAATTTCATCACTATCTTTCTAATTTTCTTTCCACTTTATTAAACAAAGCGTAAATGATAATTATACAACTGTACAGAGTCTTCAATTCAACTTATTTGGTAGGGAAAGCATTTGATTCTAAATGCAGCCTTAATTATTTTATTTTTGGATCACCTTGCAGTGGGATTCAAAAGCAGATTTCAACAAGCTCCACTATTCGTAAATTAATTGCAGTTTCATTCATAAGGGTCAGCTTGGCATATATGGAATTCAAGAGAATTTACGAGGTGATAATACTGAGCAAGTCTTACTCATGTTTTCTAGCTTCTTACAACTTTATGAAAACTAAAGTTAAATTCTGCAGATTCCTTTTTTATGCTTTATCTTCTTCTAATGCAGAGTCACTTTTTAATAGCTTTCGTTGTGTTTTATGAAGCGCTAAAACTTGAGATAAGTGGGATTTAGATGCTCATTTAATTTGATACCGATAATTCTTTCAGTTCTCTGATGCGATATATTCAGCCAAGGCTTCAGACACCCTAAAACTTGAGATAAGTGGGAACTAGGTGCTCATTTAATCTGATATGCATAATTCTTTCAATGGTCTAATGCCATATATTCAAGTAAGACCAAAGAGACCCTTAAATACCACTCCCTTTTTAATAAAATTATTATTTACGCATTATCGTCTTTCAATAAAGATATTTTGTAGTAAAACATGGATGGTAAGGAAGATTGTACATTCTTATTTCTCTTAGACCAAGCCTGTTTATGCATGTTACAGTGGTTACAAGAGGTAATAAATTAAAAATAATAATCTATCAAATCCCTAAGAATCAGCTAAGAGCCAATCCCGAAGGTTATGTGCTATTGATTCCTAGTGTCACGATATATCTACGTAACACTCCCCCTAAAGCAGGAGCATAAATGTTATAGAGATATTCAAGTAGAGTCCCATTTAGAGTCTTTGTGATGATGTCACCCAGTTGGTCTCTTGTCTTCGCATATCCAATCGAGATCAACTTGTATTATATCAGCATATGGTGACTAGTCTAACAGCCTATGGAACAACCAAACTGACTAAAGAAAGTCAGAACTATCATCTATTTGTATCATGTACTGGATGTGACATTTACTGAGGTTCAGTGCACGGATGTAGTTCTTCTGAATGCCTTTTCTGCTCTAACTATAAAACCCATTGGATTTTAATGTTCTTCAGTTACTTGTCTATGGTCAATTTTGGGTTTTGATTTTGCTTCATTAACAGGGGCTATACCTAACAAGGAATACGGAGCAACCTTCATATCTTGCATCCATGTTAGATTGTTTATGGGCAAGAATTATTGCTGCAATATTGTGGCCATTGCATGTGTTAGCAAAGAAGCTTGTCTATCAAAAAATTCACTCTTCTATTGGAATATCAAAGGTTTGATCTATTCTCTATATAAACTTGTTATCAAAGTTTCTTCTCAATTATTTATCAACCAGTTAGAATCTGTATATGCTATTAAAAAAAGAATAAGAAAAAGGAAAGATGGAGAAAAAAAATTGACGAATCTATATTGTTGTTTGTTCAGTTCCAGTATATCTGTTCAGGTTTTTGTTGATTCTATTTTCAATCATTCTCCAGGCTGGCGTAAATGGGGGTGGAAATTTGCCTATGCATCTGGACAAGTTTTTTGAGGTTAGATGCTAATACGTTTTAACTCTTCGAATCAAAAGATTAGTAGTCATTATCTCTTAATTTATGGAGTCAAATACATGCAGGCAATTGGTGTAACAGTGCAGAATGGATATGGTTTAACAGAATCATCCCCTGTCGTTGCTTGTCGACGACCTTACTGTAATGTAAGGCACCTCTACCTTTTCTTCTGGTATAATTTTTAATTGATACTACTCTCTTTATTCCATGCCACCTGTGATATTGCATGTGGTTTTTTATAAGCAATGTAAAGAAGTTCTCTAAGAGAATTAGTAGTTGCACACTAGCAACCGACTTTGCTAAACCCATAGCATTGTCTAAGAAATGTGTATGAGGTCATTTGAAATGTAAATCACTCAATTTTGATCAAAAGAAAAGGATCTATGGGGTGCTTTTGGATTAAAGTCTTAGTTTAGCGGTTTGGAACTTTTTCTTTTTAGCTGCACTGGAATTAATTGGATAATCTGAAGTTTTGTTTCTCTGACTCTTCATATTTTTGTTTTTTTGAAGCATTCATGTCTAAAACATATTTAGAATAATATTCTTGAAATAGAACGAAAACCTGGATTTTCCTGGTGCAACCTCGTAAGCATCTCTTTCTCAATTTTCTGAAGGGTTGCAAAACCTTGTTAAACACATAATTGTTGAATTGCCTAGTTGCATTAACTTACTAATCTATGTCGTTGTCTTATTGTTGTTACACGTTAAATATATCTTACTTAGTTCAACTGTGTAACTCTTTCAAAATTCTAAGTATCTAAACCTTCTGCACATCATTTACCGTTTTCCATACTGAGTTGAACAACCATTTTGACCATAAACTCTTCTCACTATTTTACATTTTACCATAATTTTAAGGTTGTCTTCATGTAATCTTTGTCTTATTCATGTACTGTTCTTTATGTCTAAATAGTGTACCTCTTGAGAGTATTCCATTATGTGACAATCTTCTAGATTTGACTTTTGAAGGTTATTGGTTCAATCGGGCATCCGATTCAACACACTGAATTCAAAGTTGTAGATTCCAAAACTGGTGAGGTTCTCCCGCCTGGCACCAGAGGCATTGTAAAGGTTAGGGGGCCACAGGTGATGAAAGGTTACTATAAGGTAAACAGTGACTCAAAATTTGTCAAGATTTAACCAATGAAAACATATTTCTTGTGCAGCTTTTACAGCATGCAGCCTGATTTAGTATTACTATCTGCTTTATTTATATTTCACGAAGAGAAGGAAAAAAAATCTAGAAATTTAGTCATTAGCCCATAGTGATTCAGAACGAGTGAGATATATATATGGGGTTAATTATATATTTAGTACCCAAACTATGATCAAATGTTCATGTCGCTTGGGTTTAAACAATTGAATTAGGTACTCAAATGTTGCTTCTCTTAAATAGCATGCATAAATCTTGTTATGCATAATGAAAACCAATATCGTTTTCAGAAAAAAAAAAATAGCAATATTGGACAGCATCCTAAGCAGGGCTGGCTGGAAAGTTGCATCTTGCTCAGGATGAGAGGGCTCCTTTTTGTCAGATTAAAAAGGAAAAATTCATAAGAATAGAATACTTATACTGTTCTAGGAATTCCAAATCAAACTGTCATTGTTTATCAGTGTCATATGACTTGCATATGAGTTATTGTCACATCTAGGATGACGTATTTTTGTTATGGTTTGGATTAGAATCCTTTGGCTACTAAGCAAGCTCTAGATGAAGATGGTTGGCTAGACACTGGTGATATAGGTTGGATTGCACCTCATCATTCGGTCGGGCGAAGTCGTCGTTGTGGAGGTGTGATAGTTCTTGAAGGACGTGCCAAGGACACCATTGTTCTTTCTTCCGGTATACTTATATCCTACTTAGCTTGTATAACAATGCATGCACGACCTTCCTACTAGAAATGTGAAACAATCATCTCCTTGTGGTTTTGATTTGGTCATTTAGGTCCTATATGCTTATCATTTTAGGTTAGTTCGGTTAAAGAGTATCAAATGGTTTTCTGTATGCACTCTTCTCTCACTTTTAGTGGAAGACCACATTTATCTCTTTGCTATAAGCCTATAGTTATAGAGTTATAATTTTGACAAAGATCTTTCCATGATTTAACTGCTTGGGCCTCGATCTCATACTCAAGTTCGACCTTCAATATGATTATAACGATATAAATCTTTTCTTAGCATATGGCATGATTTCAATATCCTTCATACCTGATTAAAGTCACCTAGGCTCAATTCATGTGGTCAGACATGGGTTTTTTAATGGAGATTATAGGTTGAGAGATTGTGCTGTGTCTTTTATCTTTATGTGATAAGCACATTGTGGAAGTTAACAAAGTCGAACTCCAATGCTGCAACTGTACTTTGAAGTCTTTTCTTTTTCTGAGTTCTGTTACACACATGTTCACTGTACTTTCCTTTATTAACTAAAAATATTTCTTTGGAGAAAATAGGTGAAAATGTTGAACCTTTAGAGATTGAAGAAGCTGCCATGAGGAGCAGTCTTATTCAACAGATTGTGGTCGTAGGGCAGGCAAGTTGGACACCTTTCTTTCTCTGAAGTTTGCTTGTGGCTTTTGCATTTCTTTTATTTAGGTATTTTGACTTGATTTAGAACTTGTCATTGCTGATTGACATCTTCCTTCCAGGACCAACGACGCCTTGCAGCTATCATTGTCCCAAACAAAGATGAGGTACTTCAGGCTGCAAAAGTATCCTCTATCGTAGATCCAGATGCTGTAGATCTTGGCAGGGACAAAATGACAAGCCTGCTATATGAAGAATTAAGCAAATGGTAACCTTTTCAAATTCAGTTTAAATCTTTTTGTCAGGATTTAAGAGCCTCTACTGGTGTCATTTTGTCGGATACAAGTATATGTCCAACATGATACGTTCAGTTTTTTTTTATTTTTTTCTTTTTATAAGTTTTTTTTATATATTTAGAGGATTGTATCATTGTAACTATGTCCAAATTTGTTGGACGCAAATACTTTAAAAAAATTGAAGAGTTGGATGACATGCTGCGTAGATATAGATTCCAATATTACCAATGCAACTTGCCCCTCTGATCAAATCACAAAACCGTTGGGGTTTGAGTGGAAGGCTGTTGTCTGACTTGATTCTTAACATGCAGGACCTCGGAGTGTTCATTTCAAGTCAGACCAATCCTTGTTGTGGATGAACCTTTTACGGTTAGACTTACATGTCAGAAATGAATGTGCTTGATCTGCAATTCTGCATATATTATGTTAGATTTTAAGTATAAATCCAAAACCTTGTTGCAGATTGATTGCGGCTTAATGACCCCAACCATGAAAATAAGAAGAGACCAAGTTGTAGCGAAATACAAGGAGGAAATAGCCAATCTGTACAAGTAAATTCCTTTTACAACATATGATATACATGAAGACTACAATGACCATTCTTATGTAAGTTCCCCCCAACAATTCTGCATCTTTAGGGAACTCTAGTATTCTTCATTTTTCTCAAAGTACCTGTGTCTACATCTATATTTGATATATATATATATATGGGTGTGAGGAAATTACCTTTCAAATAAATTGAAATACTTAACATAGATTAAACATACATGTGCCGATACTTGTTCTTATTCGACACTTGCACCCACGATTGAGCAACATAGATTTGATTACTTGACTTTTGTGGGTCTAATCGATTTCATTTTGTGTTCTGTTTAGGCGGGATTCTCAAAATTGATGCAAATAGCAAGGGGATTATAAAGGTGAAATGAGAAATGGGTGTTTGGTTTCAAAATAGTACACACTTTGTGATCTGTGGTGGAGACAAATTGATGGTGAACTACTGAAATGTTAAATTTGTAATTAGTTGACTGATTAAGCTGAGATTTTACAGAAAGAAAGATGTATTAAATGTATCTTTCTAAAAAATAATGAAAATAATAAATTAATTGTCATCCTATAATTAGTATTGTCATCTTATAATTATTAAATAATCTGACTGGTGTTTATGCGAAATGTACTTAATATATGGTATGATTATTTGTTGATTTCGTAATATCCAAATCGAATTTTTATTAGAGACATTGCTATTTTTGTAATAAATAAATTGTGGATTTGAACGTACGTAAACGTATTTCTTCTTTTATTTAAAAGGTTTGGGGTATTTTTTTATTTTCAAGACTTGGAGGTTATATGTAGAAGTAAATTTTGTATAACAATAGATAAATAAATAAATTTTTCTCTAGTAGTAAAATCAATGAAGATAGTCTTTTCTAATTTTACAAGTATATATATATCCTCCATTTAATTGAGCTATACATATTTCTTTATGGTGTATAAGATAGTCTAAATCTTTCCCTCTACAACTAAATTATATCTCATTTTCGATTGACCTTCATGTAGTCTTAATAAATATTCAATATCTACATAATCAACTAGTTAAGATTTCAAACCATTGGAAGAAAGTAATCTCATTCCAATTGTTCATTTGAGATATATGGATATATGTTTCATTATGAGGTGCATTACATAATTTAAATGGCATTACTCTCCATTGATAATGACCATTAGGTGCACTAAAGGCTGTTAATGGTTTAGATTCATCAGTTAGCATTATTTGTCAAAATCCTGATTTACAATCAAATTTACTGAAATATTTTGCTTGTTTAGCTTGATTTATTAAAACATCTTTCCGTGGAATAAAGTATCCATCAAAAATAGTATTTTGGTTTAGTCTTTTATAATTAATAACCATTCTAGCTTTTCCTCTTTTTATTTCAGCATGGTTTCTTACCATAAAAGCTGGACTTGAGTGTGGACTATTACTTTTCTATTAATCCTTTTTCCAATAATTCTTTGATTTGTATATCAAATTCATCTATATCTTGTTTAGTATAGATCATAGGTTTGATTCTAATTATTTTATTAGGATTCTTTAATTTTATTTCACAATATCTTGGACTATTTTCCCATAATTTTAATGGTTCTTCACTAAAATTATTTTCTAGAATTTTAAACAACCAATGATTTGTTTCTAGTTGTTTAATTTGTTCTTTTCTTATTGGTCTAAATCCTTTATCACAAACAAATTTATGGTTTTCTATTAAAGGTATTTCTACAGAAGTTTTTTCTGTTGATAATATTACTAAATTTCTATCTATAGAAAACGGTAGATGATGATATATAAAATTATTTCCTAATAATATGTCTCCATGCATTTCAGGAAAACACAATATTTTAGGAATTACAAATCTTACATTATTTATGTAAATTGGTATATTTCTAGCCTTAAATTGAATTATGGTTTCTTTACCATCAATTCCTATAGCTCTAATTGGATTTTTCATTAATTCCCATTTTTTTACAGGAATGGCATTTTCTCTACAACTACTTGTGGTAGCTCCAGTATCTAATAAAGCATGGAAAGAATATGTTTTATAGTCTCTAAATTGAAGTGTAATTTCTATATATGTATAATATTTCCTATGTTGGAAATTTGAAAATGTAATAATATCATTTTTTCCTATTTTCATTTGTTGAATAATAGTAGTAGATTGTATTTCTTCCATTCTAGTATTTCTAGAATTTCTGCTAGGTTCAGTAGGGAAAATAGGTATTTGAACTGTTTTCATACCTATCGGTGTTGTTGAATTTGTACAATATTATCTTCTTCTTCTTCTATTTGAGAATTAGAAGGTAAAACTAAATTATCATTTGTATTTGTTATAGCATTATTTTTAAAATATAGTCTATCTCCTTATGACATATATTCTATAGTACTTACGAGTTTTGAAGTACTAGCACCACTTATTCTATCAATCATCCAATCTTTTGGAATTGACAGATCTTTTAAATGTAATAATTTTGGTTGTTGATTAGAAGATTCGCCTGTATATTCAGTTTTAACTTCATTAGTAGCTATATTTTCAGTTTGATTACCAAAAATTCTTGTTGTATTTTCAACTGTTTCAAAGTCTTTATTTAAAGCTCTCAGATAATCATCTTTTTGAATATCTGATTCTAATTTTCTTTTACCATAAGGATCTGTTTGATCAGTATCCATAGGTTCGGGGACTTCTATATTTTCATCCTCATCTGTTGAAGTGTTTTCTTCATCAGATTTATAACTAGTTACATTTAAATCTTCTTGATTATCAGAATTACTAGAACTACTACTTTCTGTAGTATCATAACTTAACATATAGTGATAATTAAACTGAGTAAATAGATCTTTATGTTTTTCATAAAGTTCTTCTATTAATTTTAAGTATTCTATTCTTTCGTTTTTATCAGTACTTTTAGTAAATTTGACTTTCCAATGTTCTATTAATTCTTTATAAGATTGGAAATCATATTTTTGTTGAGTAATATTTTTTCTTCTCTGTTTTTCAGATTTTTTATTTCTATTAATAGTAGAAGATGACTCTTCTGAAAAAGTTTCTTCTTCTTCATCTGATAAAGTTAAAATTATATTACTATTACCATAATATAGGGGACCTAAATCTATATCTGATTCCGTATTATTATTATTATTAATAACCTGATCTAATTTATTATTAACTTCTGATAAAATTTCTTTAGATTTGTTGTTCAAATCTAATTCTTTAATATTTCCCATGTAATTTACTTTTTCTTCTATATTATTGACTTTATTATATATTTTATTATAATATATAGATGTTATATCTATTAAACTATTAAATCCTTTACTAAGGGCCGAAATATTATTTTCTTGTTTAGAATCTATATGCATAATATGATTGCAGGTTTTATCTTTATATAGACAATCTGTCTCTTCCATGTTACTTATCTTTGGTACCTAAAACCGTCTGTTATATTATTTTGTCTTAACACACAAAGGCCTATTGTCTCTTACCTAGACTGAAAAAGGCAAAAGTTAGACAAAATAACAGATATATGGGTTTCAAGATAAACAACCACGAAATTAACTGGATTGTAAATTAAAGATAAGAACTTACAAATGAGTATTATGATATGAATTCCTCCAAGAACCGTAACTCCGGGGCCTCTGATACCAATTACAGACTATTTAAAGTGCGGAAGATCTATTTTTTTCAATTACAGACTATTTAAAGTACGGAAGATCTATTTTTTATTAAAGGAAAGATTTTTACAAGGAAAGGTTGTTTACAGAGAGGATATTGAAAGTAAAAGGAAAGATTTCTAAACTATTTTTCGATGCCCTGTTTAGGCTCTTTACATTGCTATTTATAATAAAATTTCTAAACTCTATTTGATTTTTCTTCAATCCCGCACAGTGTTTCTGATAAGGATGAATTTATTGTTGCCTCCACGTATGTTGTCAGTTTTCTTTGTCATATCTTGTTTGTACATGGATGCCTTGAATTTTTGTTTACCGCCAATCTTGAAAATCAGCTTGAAAGTCTTCTTGACTTTCCACGTGGTCTTTGTCTTTATCCTTCTTGGATGTTGTCCAGGTTCCATGTTTCTATTTCATCCAGTTGTACTAATATTATCTTCTTCTTCTTCTATTTGAGAATTAGAAGGTAAAACTAAATTATCATTTGTATTTGTTATAGCATTATTTTTAAAATATAGTCTATCTCCTGATGACATATATTCTATAGCACTTACGGGTTTTGAAGTACTAGCACCACTTATTCTATCAATCATCCAATCTTTTGGAATTGACAGATCTTTTAAATGTAATAATTTTGGTTGTATTTCTGTAGTAAATTTATTGGGTTCAAATAACTCAATTATTTTATTATTGATTTCTTTAATTTCTACTTCTGCCGTGTTGGTATATTCATTAATAGAAGTCCAACTTATTGCTAAATCTTCTGCTAAATCGCTAATTTCAGAATTTTTTGTCTGAATTCTTAAACATAAGCATTCTTCTATTAGGGGATCTGTAATAGATATAAAATAGTTTGGTTTAACTTTAAATCCTATTACTCCAGTGTGTAAATTAGACTGAATACCACCAATAAGTGCTTTTATCGGGTTTTCAAATCTTTTATCTAATAAAACCGCTATTATGGGTATATCATGTCCTTTTCTAAATAAAGCTCTAATTGTTATCATAATTATACCTAAATGTATATATCTAACTTGAGGGTATTTCTTTTTAATCCTCTTAATTTTTTCTTTAGTAAATAATGGAATTTCTGTTAATCATCCTCTAGTATCCTTAGCGACTGTGTTGCCACTAATTTTTTCTATATGTCTGAAATATATCAATAAGATTATTTATCTCATTGATATTTGTATACTCTATTTCGAGTTCTTGCCAATCTCTGTATAAAACAGCTTTTAATAATAATTCATGTGCTTCATTTTCTTTAGTTGTTTTTTCAACTAGAAATTGAGAAAACTTTGTAAGAGCTCGTCTAAAATTTGCTCTTTGTTCTAAAATATGGGTTTTCCATATTTCATTAATATATTTATAAATTTCATTTGGTAATCCTGGATTATAAAAATCTTTTATTTCTGGAATTTGTTGTTGTTTCAACAAATTTTCTGCTCCTTTTATAACTTCAGAATAACTGGCTTGATATGCTGAATTCGGATCTTGAGACCAAGGAGATTGAATTATTCTTTTTGAAGGGTATTCGTTTACCATTCTTGATGCATATGATGAAGGAGATCCAGTTGGTTGTCTTACCATTGGATAAGGAACATAATATCCTTGATTAGGATAGAATCCTGTTAATATAGGAGTAAATCCCTGATTGGGAGTAAATCCTTGATTAGGACATATCTGCTTTCCTTTGTTGGGTTTTTTATGGACAGTAGTCCATTCCCCGACTTGTTCTAGAGGTTTTTTACCTCTATCCATAAGGCCTGCTAAGATAATCAACAATAATATTATTAGTACCTTTGACATATAAAACTTCAAAATTGAAACTACATAAATCATTATACCATCTAATTCTTCTTGGTACACTTTCTAGACTATTATTAGTCAGAAATTGTTTGACTGCCTGGTTGTCAGTTTTTATAATAAAATTTTCAGATGCTAAATATATGAGAAAGGTTTTTATTGCCTTTTTAATAGCTAATAATTCTTTTTCATATATAGCATAATTAACTTCATTTGATTTAAAATTTCCAGAACTATATCCACATATTAGTTCTTCGTTTTTTGCTGTTTTAGCTTTTAAAATACATCCCCAATATTTTTCTGATGCATCGGTTTCTAAAATTAATCTATCACCTTGTTTTGGTAAATAGACTTTTGGGGTATAATTTATTTCTGATTTTATATTTTTAATAATTTCTGAGTCTTCTTTAGACCAGCTAAAAGTTTTATCCTTTTTTTTAATTTTTCATATAAGTCTCCTATTTTTTCAGATAAGTTAGGAAAGAAGTTTCTTCCATAATTAATTATACCTAAAAATTGTTGAAGTTGTTTTGGGTTTTTAATTTCTTCTGGAAATTCTTTTATTTTTACTATAATATGATCTTGTAGTTTAAGACCATGAGCCGATAAATTTAAACCAAATACAAATGATAATTTAGTTTTACCTTCTAATTCTCAAATAGAAGAAGAAGAAGATAATATTAGTACAAATTCAACAACACCGATAGGTATGAAAACAGTTCAAATACCTATTTTCCCTACTGAACCTAGCAGAAATTCTAGAAATACTAGAATGGAAGAAATACAATCTACTACTATTATTCAACAAATGAAAATAGGAAAAAATGATATTATTACATTTTCAAATTTCCAACCTAGGAAATATTATACATATATAGAAATTACACTTCAATTTAGAGACTATAAAACATATTCTTTGCATGCTTTATTAGATACTGGAGCTACCACAAGTAGTTGTAGAGAAAATGCCATTCCTGTAGAAAAATAGGAATTAATGAAAAATCCAATATAGGAATTGATGGTAAAGAAACCATAATTCAATTTAAGGCTAGAAATATACCAATTTACATAAATAATGTAAGATTTGTAATTCCTAAAATATTGTGTTTTCCTGAAATGCATGGAGACATATTATTAGGAAATAGTTTTATATATCATCATCTACCGTTTTCTATAGATAGAAATTTAGTAATATTATCAACAGAAAAAACTTCTGTAGAAATACCTTTAATAGAAAACCATAAATTTGTTTGTGATAAAGGATTTAGACCAATAAGAAAAGAACAAATTAAACAACTAGAAACAAATCATTGGTTGTTTAAAATTCTAGAAAATAATTTTAGTGAAGAACCATTAAAATTATGGGAAAATAGTCCAAGATATTGTGAAATAAAATTAAAGAATCCTAATAAAATAATTAGAATCAAACCTATGATCTATACTAAAAAAGGCTTTCATTCACATGTAGTGTGATCTTACAACCACTAGAAACTTAATGGATGTTCTTTGTCCATGAAAAAAAATTTTAAGATCTTTTTTGTAGAAGATGACTAATGGACGTGAATCCCATCTTTTAAATGTTCGACCTACAAGGTAAAGTAAAACGTATTTTTTTCAAGATATTTCATCTCAAATTCTTTTTCAACAATTTACTACATTTTGAAGCTCTACGGGAGTTCTAATAATATTTAAATCGTCAACATAAATAAAAATCATCATGAATTTTAATCTAGATCCTTTCATAAAACCATGAGCAAATCAAATCATTTGTAGGTAAAAGTATCATACAGACCCCTATACTTGGAGTTGGTTTGCCTTTTGTCTTTTTACTCAAAAAATGAGTAAATTAGTCCTTATATTAGATCAAAGAGTAAATTGATCTTTTTTGTTAAAATTTTCTTCAATTTCTATTGTTAAAAACTAGTCCTTGTATGTTAACATGAGATACACATAGCACACCACATGTCACTGTTTGGTTATCCCGTCAACTACACAAATTTTTAATAGTATAAATGGATGAAATTTTTAACAAAAGAATCAATTTGCTCTTTGATCTAATGTATAGAGGCTAATTTGTCATATTTTGAGTAAATGGGGCAAAATACAATTTGACTCTTAGTACAGGGGCCTCCATGATACTTTTACCATCATTTGTATAACCTTTTGTCAACAAATATCCAATAAGATGATTGCACCACATATAACTAGATTGTTTTAATCTATAAACATTTCTTTAATCTAATTGAGTAATTTTCCTAGGGAACTTTGTGTTCTATTAGTATTTTAAATCCTTCAAGGATTTTCATATAAATTTCACTACCCAGTGAGCCATATAAATATTTTGTAACAACATCCATTAAACGCATATTGAGTTATTTACATACTATCAAAATGTTAAGATATTTAAACATGACTGTGACCACCACATGAAAGTGCGTCACTTCATAATTAATGTCAAGATTTTGTAAAAACCCTTGTGCTACAAGTTGTGTTTTATATCATATGACTTCATTTCAATCAGTTCATTTTGCACAAACACCCATTTGTATTCTAAAGGTTTAGCACATTTAGGTGTTTAAACTAGATGTCCAAAAAACCTCACTTTTGCAAGCGATTCAATTATGCTTGAATTGTGGCTTTTCAGCTGATCTATATTCTCTATTTCTACATTTCTCAACATAAGTTCAAGATCCTCATTTTCTATTGTTATTTCGACAGTAGTATTATAAGCAAAAATGTTGTTAACAACTATAGTTTTCTAGTTTCATTTTTTTCTTGTAGTGAAATAACATTTTGAGTTCTCTTCATTATCACTATTTTTAAATACTTTTAATTTCTTCTGGGATTTATGATTAGTTATATCCTTAGTCTCTTATTGGGTGCTTGTCTTGTAATGGCCTAAATTCAAAGTTATCGGAATAGTGGTTTCGTAACCACAAATTTGATTTAAAGAGAAATTTATTTCAATATTTTTGCATGAAAATTGATATGATAGAAAAATCGTATGAAAATATTGATAGAAAAATTTTACCGATTTAGTGGTTAGTAAAAAAAGAAATTATTGAAGAAATTGGGTAAAATAAGGTATTGGGACCTCTATCTCGTAAAACAGAGTTGAAAATAATTTTATAAATATTTATGAAATATTAGTAATGTGGTATTAAAATTTCGTTAGGAAATTTTAATGTTTGGATAGTTTATTAAATGAAAAGGACTAAATTGTAAAAGGTGTAAAAGTAGATGGGATGATTAAATAGCTTAAGTGTCTAATGAGAGAGGATTTAAAAGGAAATTAGACCCAAAATTTATTTGGGCTGGACGGCAAGGGCATGAAATCAGCAGGAAAATTGATAAATTAAGGGCAAAATTGGAATATTGTAAAATTAACTAAATAAAACTAGGACTAAATAGGAAATATCTAGATTTCTCTTCAATTCCAGCAGCTAAAAACGCCATAGGAGGGTTCTCTAAGCTGGTATTCCATAATTTTTGCACCAAGTGAGTTAATCCTTGCCTTTTTCTTGTAATTTTTGTGTTTCTAAGACTTTTACAACTAGGTCCTACTATTAAATTCATTAGTTTTTGATTTCATGGATGAAATTGAAAGTCACCATGGTTGAGTGTTGTAAGTTTATGATGAAATAGAATGAGATTAAAGCTTTAATTTGTGTATGAGATGATTTTATTAGGTAAGTTCAATAGAAATTGATTTTCAGGACCTAATTGTGAAAATGTTTGGAATTAAAGTCTATTGCTGAATTTTTGATTCCTAAAGGTTGTAAACTAGTTTAACGTGATAGAATAAAGTGTTAATTGAGAAAAATCAGCTCAATTGAGAGGCTAATTGAGTAGGGATGAAATTGTTATTTATTAAAAGCTTAAGGGAAAAATGGTAATAAACAGCTTGCACTAAAACAATATTGGACAGCAGCAGTAGACTAACTTTGAAAAATCACCATAAATTTTAGAAATTGAATTATAAGATGAAAAAAATATGCAATTAAATCTTATTGAGTCTAGTTTCTCATAAAAGAAACGGTGTAAGCAATGGATCTGTAAATCATGAGATATAAGAAATTTTGTGAGACAAGGTCAGAATGAATTCGAGTTCCCCTATTCTGACTTTGAAAAATCATAAAAAATCTAATAAAAATAATTAGGGACTTAAATTTATATGCCTATAATTCTGATTGAGTCTATTTTCAATAGAAACATACAGGAACATCATCCAAATTCTGTATGAAGAGATAATTAATTTTTAGTGAAGAAGAGTCAGAACTATCAGACAGCAGAATAGGGGTGACTTTAAAGAATAAACTGTACTTATTGGCTAAACCAAAAATTCTTAAAATTTTATCGTAAGAATATGTATGAGTATAGTTTCAGGGAAAATTAACAGATCTAAATTTGGAGTTCCGTAGCTCAAGTTATAAATAATTTAGTGACTATGATTCAAATAGACAGCTTTGAATAAACTATAAATAATAATGAAATTATAGAAATTGTTGCATATGAACATGAAATGTATTAAATTGATAATTAAATTTATTTATTTAGATCCAGAAGATTCAAATAAGAAGCTAGATCAAGGAAAGGAAAAAGTTCAGGATTAGTAGATTTTTGTACACGAACAAGTATCAAGGTAAGTTCATGTAACTTGAATTATATTCTTAAATGCTTGAAATGTATGTTATTGATGTGAATATGATTTGAAAGTTCATTGTATGAAAATTTATGAAACATTGATATATTTGATAAAAAGGGGAAGAAATCCCAGTTGAATGAAAGGAAATTTAAATGGATCTCTGAAAAGGAATTGACGGTAAAAAGGATCTAGCCCGGACGGGTGATCCTATCCTGATATAGCCCTCCCGGAGAATATGTGGAAAATGGATTTAGCCCGGACGGGTAATTTGAATTAGGGTCTGAATTTAGCTTGGACTGGTAATTCAGATCCAAGCTCATTAGAGTAATTGTCGTTGCAGGGGATTTAGCCTAGACTGGTAATCCCGACAATACTCTATGAGTTTATATTACAGGAGATTTAGCTTGGACTTGTAATCCTGCTATAAGGATGAGGTTCGCAGGAGTGTGCTCTCTGAAATGGAAATGTGCGCACATGAATATGAATTGACGGGCTCGGAAATGTACACTAAAAGTGTACCTCTGAAAATCCATCAAAAATTCCAAGAAATTCAACGAGATAAATATGAAAAAAAATGTAAGGAAATGAAAATCATGTATTGATGAGCTCATCAATCATAGTATATATTATTAGTACATGGAAATTATTGTACTAACTTGAATGCTGTGTTTGTGCATGTTAGGGTAATAATGCATTGAATAGATATATGAATGTTTATTTTGTTGTATTGAAAATATTAGGTAAGTATAATTCTTTTTACATGAGCTTACTAAGCACAAAGTGCTTACCCTGTTTCCTTTTCCCCTGTTTTGTAGTGTTAAGAACTCGGAGGTCGGATTTGGTCGGAGACACATCACACTATCAACCTCAGGATTTCGGTATTTAAAGAAACTTTATTTTGGAAATCAATGGCATGTATAAGCTAATAAAGTAAATGTTAACGTGAAATGAATGTAAAGTTAGCCATTAGTATGGTTAACAAACCTGGTTTTGGGTATGTGATGATGTTATCTTATAAATATGCATGAATTTATCTTGAAAATATGTTGAATTGGTTTGGTTGATGTGGATTGGTCTCGATTTAATATTACAGGGAAGGTTAGATATTTATAAAGGGGCTATATTGAATATAAAAATAAAAATTATAAACTCCGGTAATACCTTTTACCCTATTCCGGCAATGAATACGGGTAGGGGTATTACATGCCTACATAATATGACCATCAATATGTTTGTTGTTTCCTTTTACAAGGATTTTTATCTTTGGAATAGATTGGTCCACTATGGTTTCTTTCATTTTTCACTTGCAGATTGTCCTAAAAGGACGTCAATATGAATTGGAGTATTTTTAGCTTGTATATAGTATTTAGTAACTCTTTTAAGGTTAGTAAAAACATTTAACAATTGATTTACAATATTTTACAAATAAATTAATTTTTGAACTTCTAGTTCGCATTGATTTGTTCAAGGATGTAAATGAGATAATAATGATGCATCTCATCTAATTTCTTTCACCAACTATATATTTTCTCCACCTAGTGTTGGAAACGTTATTTCATCAAAATGACAATTGAAAAACCGTACCATAAATATATTTCATGTCATTGGTTCAAGATACTTAATCATAGAAGATGACTCCTAACTAACACATATTTTCAACGTTCTTTGAAAAGCCATCTTTGTGCATTGTGGTGAATAAATATATTAGAACATATATTGAAACACCCTATACCCGATCCAATCGTCAGACTCGAGCTATAGGATGTTACAATAGTAAACCGGAACATTCACAAGCAATTTATTCAACATTACTCAATAATCAATAAATACAAGTTAATTCCATGTTAAAAATATATTACAATCAAATTCGAGTTTTAGTCAGCTTACAAAAACCTTTGAACAAGTTTGAAACTAAATCGGGACCAATAAAAAACATTTATAAGATAACTGGTAAAATGCAAAATAGAGGACACCAACCACTCAAACAAAGCCAAAAAAAAGATCAATTCATAATAAATGACGATCGTTAATACGTTATTCAATCATATCGGCACCTAAATTGAACTTGTAACACCCCAAACTTGGCCTAGACGTTATGGTCAAATATGGAGTGGTTATGTAAAATGGTTGAAAATTTAGCTTTCCGAAAAATGTTGAAAAACAACGCAATTTCTGTTACTTAAAAACTTTGGTATAATAGAAGTTATTTTTTATTAGATTTTTAGTTGAAACAATGTACATTTACGTCTTCTAAAATCAGTTACTTTGCAGCAGAAACACTTAGGTTGATGTTCTTTTGGAAAAACTGATTTGTTGTTTTGGAAAACTCGATTTGTTGTTTCCAAAATCGATTGATTTATAGAAAAAACTATTATTTTTAGAAAGTACGTTTAAACAACTATCATGCATAAACTGAAAATATGTTCAAAAACCCCCAAAAAGAAGAAGTCCAAAAGAGTCCAGAGAGTCCAAAACTTACAAAACTCAAATACCAAAAATTAAAAAAAAACTAAATTTAGGAAAAATATGATATTAATCGATCTTCCAATTGCACCAATCTGTCTAAGTTTGAGGAATACCTGAAAATATCTGTCAAACAAAAAGTGAGTTTTTGAAACTCAGTGTATAACGAATAACTTAAAACAATTGATGCATATCAAATAGATTTATCAGAAACAAATTTATAACGGAGCAGAACATATACAATGTATAATCATACCCCCAACCGCTACACACCATCACCGACCATCCCAACACACCATATAGGTGTAAAACACCCATCTAACCCTACACACCACTTAGTGTCGGTAAGACACTTTACAGAATAGTAACAGCTAAGCTGCCAGATCAATAAGCAATTTTTCGCCTTTTTACAGATATACTTCCTCCACATGTTATTTCCAACCCAACCCAGATGCAGATACATAATATAACAAATATCAGAAATATTCAAGGTAGAAATCAAACATGCTACAGTTTTATATGTGCAACATAACATATACAAATCGTATACTTAACATTAATTTTCAGGTTTGCTTATCATTTGGCATCTCAACTACTCCTACAAATAGTAGAAAATTATAAGAAAATTATATTAACTGATGTCCTAAATTCATTCTTTACATTTAATCACATACCGGCTCTACGGAAGGCCCACGGTTGATTGAAACTACGTGTACGGCCCTAGGGAAAATTTCATAATTTTGGGCCCACATGACCCACATGGCTAGCCCATGTAGTCTATACGGCCCAATATAGCCCAGGCCGTATGTCACACATGGTCTGACGCACGGATTGTCACACGACCATGTGTCACACACAGCTTACCACATGTCCATGTGGCATTAACAGTGAACTTTTTTGGCTTTTATTGATTACTGTTTTTTTGCGTTTTCGATACACACCTGATTTCTCAACCATGATACTCCCCAAACCTAAATACGACATATAGCAGGATTAATTACAGTAATGTGAAATGAAATAACCAAGAATCCCACTATTCTAATATGCTAAAACACCTCCAAACTATTAACGTTAAACGAGCAACAACTTCACAAAATCACGATGCTGGAGGAAGAGTGAGCGCCTCAAAATTCCCACCTAAGAATGAAACTCTACAAAGTTAAATTAACTCCTAATAAAACACTGAATGGAAAGTAACTCTTCAAAACCGAACTTACTATAGAAGGTACAACAATTACCTGACGAGATTCAAAAACAACAACAATAGAAAGTAAGGATCGCTGATAAAGAACAGAATAGAGCCACAGATGAAATAGTGGTAGCCCAAAAGATCAAAGGAAATTCAAGAACAAGAAACAAAAAGGAAAAAAAGAATAAAACCAAATAGCAACAAAATTGAAACTGATGGCTTGGGATTTTGGGAAAAACAGAAACGTGAAACATGGGTTTAGGAAAAAAATAAAATTAAAATAAAATTAAAATCCAATTTTTTTATAATGTAATTTATTTATTTAAAACAAAAACTAACTTAAAACTAACCCAAACTTCTTTTAATTAATCAAAATTTCCCACAGGTAGAGTTCAAACTAAACTCATCAACCAACTTGGTAAAAAGAATAAAAATAATCCTTATGCATGCAAAGACTTGAACACAGAACCTTGAGCAAATATACCTAATGCATAACCACCCCATTAGACAAATCATATGTCAAAAACCAACAAATCAAGACTAAAATTTTAGGGCATTACAACTCTCCCCTCCTAAAAGAAATTTTGGCCTCGAAATTTATCTGACTCAAACAGATGGGGATATTTCTGTCGAACCAAGTCCTCAGGTTCCCACATGTCTTCCTCAGTGCCATGATTCTGCCACAAAACCTTCACTAATAGAATAGACTTCCTCCTCAAGACCTTAATGTCTCGTTCCAGAATCTGAGCTGACTCCTTCTCGAATATAAGATTCGGTCTAACCTCAATCTCCTCAACAAAAATAATATAAAATGGGTTCAACCGATACTGCCTCAACATAGAAACCTGAAACACATCGTGAATATGGTCTAACTCTGGAGGTAGCTCTAACTGATAAGCAACCAGTCCTACACATTTCAAAATTCGGTACAACCTAATGAATCTAGGGCCCAACTTGCCCTTACGTCCAAATCGAAGGATCTTCACCTTAAGAAACACATAATCACCCAAAGAATACTCAATATCCCTATTTTTTAAATCTAAATAAAACTTTTGTCTATCCGAAGATGATCTCGAATCAGTCTAACTTTATCCTCAGTCTCAAAAACCAACTCAGGACCCAAAACCTGTCACTCACCTAATTTAGTCCAACACAATGAAGTACAACACTTATGACCGTACAGAGCCTCATAAGGTGCCATCTGAATACTAGACTGGAAATTGTTATTGTAGGCAAACTCGGCTAATGATAGAAACTCCTCCCAACTACCTCGCAAATTGATCACACAACTCCGAAGCATATCCTCTAGTATCTGAATCACCTTCTTAGATTGACCATTGGTCTGAGGATGGAACGCAGTGCTGAAGTATAATCTCAAACCCAAAGCATTGTGAAGTTTTCTCCAAAATCGAGAAGTGAAGTGAGGATCTCTACCAGAAATAATCGAGACTGGAACCCCATGAAGTCTCACAATCTCAAAAACATATAACTTGGCCAACTTCTGAAGGGAGTAATTTTTCCTAATAGAAGAAAGTGGGCAGACTTGGTTAACTGATCCATGATGACCAACACAGAATCCTTCCTAGTGGGTTTTAAGGTCAACCCACTAACGAAGTCCATAGTCATTCGTTCCCATCTCTATAGGGGAATCTTAACGGGTTGAAGCAAACCCAAAGGTAACTGGTGCTTAGCCTTAATTTTATGGCACGTTAGACACCGAGAAACAAAATTTGTTACCTCTCATTTCAACCCCAACCACCAATATAACTCATGTAAATCACAATACATCTTGTTTCCACTAGGATACATAACATAGAGCTACTATCACTTCCCACAGAATGGACTACCTCAAACCGGAGTCTTTAGGAACACAGACCCATCCTCGGAAGCATAAAACCCCATCACCATTTAGCCCAAAATTAGACATATTACCATCCTCCACCTGATAGAATTGTAAAACCAAAGAATCATCCCCCAACTATTTAACCTAAATCTAATCAATCTAAGTTAGCTTAACTTGCAACTCGACTAAGAAACTCCCATCATCAAACAGACTTAGGCGAGCAAACATCGCCCTCAAATTAGGCATTTCTTTATGACTAAGAGCAACGACCTTCACGTTGCCCTTACCGGGATGATACTCGATAGTACTGTCGTAATCCTTAAGCAAATCAATCCATCTACATTGTCTATGGTTTAACTCTTTTTGAGTAAGGAGATACTTGAGGCTCTTGTGATCGGTGTAAATGATATACTTCCCACTATACAGATAATGCCTCTAGATTTTTAACGCGAAGACAACCGCAGCGAATTCCAAATCATGCATGGGATAGTTGTCTTCATGTGTCTTAAGTTGTCGAGACACATAAGTCACTTCCTTACCATATTGTATTAGAACGCAACCTAAACCAACATGTGACACATCACTTTAAACCATGAATTCCTTACTGGATTCAGGCTGTATCAAAATAGAAGCCTGAGTCAAAAAGATTTGAGCTTCTCAAAGCTCAATTGCTACTCATTAGTCTAGATAAATGAGGCATGCTTTCACAACAACTTAGTCAGAGGAGCTGCGATAAGTGAGAACCCCTTGACAAATCTTCGATAGTAACCTGCTAGCCCAGGGAAGCTACAGATCTCAGAAACATTTCTAAGTTGTTTCCACTCAAGCACAGCCTCGATTTTCTTAGGGTCAACTCGGATCCCCTCAATAGAAACCACATGACCCAGAAAAGTTACCTCCTTTAACCATAATTCACACTTGCTTAACTTAGCGTAGAGCTATTTCTCACGGAGTATCTGAAGAATTACCCTAAGATGTTCATCATGATCATCTTCAATCTTAGAGTATACCAGAATGTCGTCGATGAAGACCACAAAGAACTAATCCAAAAACAACTGAAAAATCCTGTTCATAAGATCTATAAATGCAGCCGGAGCATTCGTCAAACCCAAAGGCATGACTAGGAACTCGTAGTGCCAATAACGAATCCTAAAACCAATATTATGTATATCGACCTCTTTAACCTTAAGCTGATAATTTCTAGAATGAAGATCTATCAAGGAAAACACAAAATCCCCATGAAATTGGTCGAATAAGTCATTGATTAGTTTGAGAATTGGCTAAACCTAAAGCTTTGATAACACTAAATGTAGCACTCTTAACCCATATCCATTGCTAAATTAGGGTTACAAAAGATTACCAATCAAATTGTAACAAATATCAACTTTAGAATCATTTACAATCAATTCAATACACAATAGTCAAACCAATATTTAATCATGGTGAAAACATAGTTACGGATCCTAATTTAAACATACAAGGTCACAAAAATATATTTGGAACATTCAAGGACCAGACTGAAACAAGTTAGAAAGTTTTAAAGTAAACTAAAAATTTTTTAAACAAGGGTCACACGGCCGTGTAACATAGGCCAGCCTGTGTGGCCTAACACATTGCCGTGTGATCGACACACATGCCCGTGTGGCTATTCCACATGCTCGTGTTCCCAAATCGTGTAACTTATTAACTTGATCCATACGCCTGTGTCACAAACAGTGTGTTAGGTCGTGTAACTCACTGACTTGGACCACACGGTCATGTCCCAACTGTGTGTCTACCCTTGTGGAACTTGCGTCTATATTTTTAAATGGCACACAGTCAAGTGATAGCCCATGTCACAAGCTGTGTGCAGCAAATTAACCCCTTAAACATGCAATTCAAGACCTTATTTCTTCAACAACAAGATATATCATAACTATATCAAATCCTATATTTCAATACACATTCAAAACATCAATTTCATGCCAAAATAACATCTATCCTAAGCCTAACCAATATGCCTTTTAAAGGCACCTCAAACAAGTTTAAAACAATCAAATAAGTAAGATAAGTACATACATAACTCAAACCTTTCATTCACACTCAAGTATCCACCAAATGACCAAATATAGATAAACATTCATTTATAATACCATTTCAATAATGATAGTTAAGCCTAGATTAAAGATTATACTTAAACCACCTCAATTGCATACATATCAAACCAACCAATTTAATAGTATAACTATAATATAATAACATTTACATTAATATCCCAAAACAACTATATAAAAAATTTTATCTAAGGTAACACATCACTCACAAGCTTACAAGACTACATTCCACACAAGTAACTTTCACTAGAATTTAATTAAAATCAAAAGATCATCACTCAAAACATTGACATCCTAGATACATACCAAGACTCAAAAATAAAAATCACCAACTTGAGTTTGGGATTGATGCCGGATGCTAAGTCGTTAGTCAAAAATAGGTGTCTAACCTACACATAGAATAATGATCAAATAATGAATTCATTTATTAATTTTAGAACTATTATTGTACTCTATAATCGTAACTATATAAAAAACACATCATGCAATATTCATTCCATTTTTTCTATCATTGAGTTCAACATGAGCATACATATTCGTTTCATAATAACCTTCATTTACTAGCATGGATTAATTTGGTAATGGATTAATTTGTTATTGTACTCTATAATCGTAACTATATAAAAAACACATCATGCAATATTCATTCCATTTTTTCTATCATTGAGTTCAACATGAGCATACATATTCGTTTCATAATAACCTTCATTTACTAGCATGGATTAATTTGGTAATGGCACCCAGTGCCTAGCGGATAGACCGTAACAAGGTTTTGCGCCTAGCCCTAGTTAGATAAACCAACGGTATCAAATGTGTGCCCAACACTAGTCAGATAAAGCAACAATGAGTTGGGCCCAGTGCTAGTCGGATAAACCAACGATATTAAATGTGTGCTCAACACTAGTCGGATAAATAAACAATCATTTCTGCCCAGCACTAGTCAGGTAAACTGATGATATCAGATGTGTGCCTAGCACTAGTTGGATATACCAACAAACATTTACGTCCAGCGCTAGTCGAATAAACCAACGATATCAAGCATCATTTGTGAATTTCACATTACCACCTTTCGTATTTCAACCATTTATCTCAAATAGCAAATAATAACTCATTGATCCATTTCATAATCATACACATATATATAATCTCATAAAATATCCATTCAATAGAAATTATTCAATTACATATATATATTGAAACATAATTTAATAACAAATACAATTAGGCTAATTAAAATAGGTAACCAAAGTTCGAGTTCAAGGACTACGAACTTACCTTCGTAGCAGCTACTGGTACTCGATGATGATTATTCAAAAACTTTTCTCTTCCCCGATTATCGACCGATCTACTTGTTTCTTGATCTAATTATAACAATTCAACTCAGTTAATCTCAACCAACATCATTAACATTGAATGTAATGCCTCAAAATCTTAAAGTATTTGTTTTTTAATGGTTGTGACACACACATGCATGTCTGCTTCAGTGGTTAAGTTTCCTGGGAAGAGTCTGAGAAGTCTTGGGTTCAAGCCTTGGCTTGTGCACAATTTTGTTATAATATGAATTAACCCTGTCTTTAGTTAGTAGGCCTTTTAAATAAATGTGAGTATTTTATGTCAGAAAGGCCTGCTGGTCTAAGGGATAGGTGGCGTGTTACTGTTACTGAGGTTCTTGAGTTTGAGTCCTGCTTTGCACAAGAAGTGTTTTATTTTGCTGCTGTGCCATGTAAGTGGTTGAATGTCATTGGAACTTTGATGCTAGTGGGCGGTTGGAGTGTTTGAGGGGTGTGGGGGATTGTGTAGCTAAATTCTAGGAGGATATTATGGAGAAAATTGTGGGAAGTGAAGGGAGAGGGAGTAGTGTGCTGAATTTGGACTGTGGCACTCTAGACTTTCGACTTTGGTGAGTTTGAGTACTCTATTTCGGGTTTGTGAACATTTTGGGTTCTTTTTCTTTTGTACTCTAGTTGCCAAATTTTGCTTCTAATGTCACTCTTTTTGCATCGATTTCTTTCGTTTTTCTTGTTGGGACCTACTGTAGCAAAGACTATTTTGGGTTTTCTTGTTTTGGCTTGGTTCGAGTTTATTCTCCCCTAATTCTCTTGCTAGCCAATTGCCTTTTCTTTTCTCCTCTCTCTCAATCAATTCTCTCTTTGGCCGAATACCTTTTGCTTCATCCCTCTCAAACTTTTTTGGTTTTTAGCCTTGGTTATTAGTTGATTCTCCCCTTCTTCTCCCTTTCCCAAGCGATTCCCTATGGATCGACTACATCTTCTTCCCTTTTTAATTCTTTTTGTGGTAACGGTTTCCTCCTCTTCTCATTTGGTTACTTGGGTCGAATTCTTTATCTCCCTCTATTTTTGTTTGCGAATAGGGGTGTTAGTGTTCTATATTTTGCCTCCGTCATATCGAGGGTTTATGGCTTTCATGTTGGGCGTAAGGCGATTGCTTCACTCTCCTAATCTTGGTTTACATTTTCGATAAGCGGTTTGCATTTGTTTCAAACTATGTGTATGAACAATATTAGTTAATAGAATTTCGTTATAATACAGATTTGCGCCAAGGAGCTTGAAATCAGTCTTTGTCAGCGATTTAAGTGGGCTAAGCCACATTCAATTAATCAAGGCAAGTATTAGTAATTGTTTTGGAATAAGTATTAATAGGGGTTGTTAACCCTATTGTCAAATGAGTAATCTAATGACTTGATTGAATGTAGGTTTTGGTGCTCGTGGGCTATTCGCACGTTTTCGAGAACAAGGTGTGTAAAAACATTGCCTCTATTCGTAAATCGACAAAAGTTGAGATAGGTGCCGACAATACCACACGGGTGTGCGCTCACTCGTGTGTAGTCCGAATGCCTAAAAAAGGGCATATGAACGTTAAGGCCATCCATGAGCAATTTCATGGGCCGAGGCCGTTTTGGGCCGAATTGGGCCGTGTGAGCCCCACTCGGGTGAACCACACGGGTGTGTGGAAGAATATTGGGCCAGGTTGTGTATCCACACGGCTAAGCCCATTTCTGGGCTTCGTGGGCCAAACGGGCGTGGGCCCATTTTCACTGTTTGATTGCTAAAGGTTGCACGGGTCGCCCGAGACGACTGTGGACCTACTGTTGGGTCAGTAAGTGCACCTAGACCCCTAATTGGTAAAATGACTGAAATACCCCTACCTGCTAAAATGACTGATATGCCCTTATGATATGTATGACTATGTTTGAGCATGCCATTTTATATATATTGATCACGAATGATATTATGACATGATGCATGACATGTTGCATGGGGATGGGTTAATTACGGTTGGAGGAAGTGTACTGTACTGGTAGCTCTGTTGCAAAGATTGTTTGGTGCCGCAACCAGTACTACCTGAAGTATAGGGATGGTTGGGTTGATTATATCCCCACATGAAGTGTAGGGTTGGACGGAGATAGAGTGTAGAGGCTGGTTGGGTAGGATCTATTGATTGCATAACTGTACTGTACTGTCATTGAGATGGGCTCAAGCCCATACTGGTACTGATACTGTAATGGGCTAAGGCTTTAACTAAAATTGAACTGTTCTAAATTGGGCTTAGGCCCAGACTATTTATGCTCACTCTTTGGTGTTGATATGGGATTAAACACTGAGTTTTCGTAACTCACCCATCTGTTTATCTGTACAGGTAATCCCTAGGCTTAGGCGGGTCGGTGTTGTGAGGGTCTCAAAGGTGGCCACACAACTACACGAACTTTCTTATGGGGTTTAAATCATAAGTAGTTTTATTTTGGGTAACTTGTTTTTGTAATAAGGCCTATTTAATTTTTAGCCTTTAATATTGGGGTTTTAATTATTTTGATTTATTTCTGCTAGTAATAGGATGCGTGTTTTCAAAAATGCAAACGTTTTTCAAAACACCACGTTCACGCAACATGTTTTTAAAGCTTCTGCAAGAAATAATGTTTTAAAATTAATAACAATTTAATATGATTCACTTTTAAAAAAATGACTTAGATTTTGAAAATGAATAAATGTATCTTAAGATCACATAAAGAGATTAAATAAAGAATGGGTTTTACAACGAGATTATACTTTGCGAAAAACAATTTAATATGACATCGCTAGATTCGGCCATAACATCCAGGCTGGGTTTGGGGTGTTACATTGAAATTCTTATAATCACTCATTAATATTATTTTACATATTAACAATAAACTTATACTTTTATACACATTAGTCACCAAAACCAATGCTTCCACATTAACATAAATTTACTCCATCCAAGCTTAACTGAATCTTCCTAAAGCCCTCATAAAAACTTCCTATTTCTCAATTAAACCCTAAATTTCAAATTTCAAACTAATTAGTCCTTTTTACATAATATTAACAATTAACCTTACAAAATAATCTCATTTCACTTCCAACCTTAAAATCTATTAAGACAACAGCAACAACTTAAATTCCTCTACAATGGCAACTTCCATAAATCTCAAAATTTCTAAAAATTTGAACATGAGCTTGAGACTTAAAAAACATAAATTTCATGTAAAAGTATCCAAAATCTACTAACCAAATTAACCATGCAACTTTTAGCCCTTGGCCATGCGTGACTTCTCCTCTTTTTCTTTTGTTTCGAAAGGAAGAAAATTTAAAAGAGAATTTCTTTGGCTTCTTTCTATCCACTACCTATTATTCCACCTCCTTTTTTTTAATAATAGTTTAATACAATATATACATATATATATATATATTATATTTAACATAGTTTATATATTAGTTATATAAAATATGGTACAACCATCCACTTAATTGAACAACAAAGATATAATTGCTTTTCAAGTCCTTTTGTTATAAATTAGTATATAATTTAGTAATAATCACACTTTTATCTCTTAAATGATTAAGTCCCTATACCCTAATTAAAATTTAATTCCACAAAATTTTCTATCCAGAATTTAATTAGCTTAAAAAATGACTCTGTAAATATTAATTAAAAATATTTACGTGTTCGGTTTTACGAAAATAGGGTTTTGAACTACACCTTCTGACACTACTAACTTTCGAGTCGTTTCCCAACAAGATGGGTATCTCCTAATCCTCTTAAAAACCTAAAACTACAAAATCTATCAGGATAATAAAACTACGTTCCTTAACTAACACATCCTCTAGCACTCCCTTAGGTTGGACTGTAGATTTGTCAACTAACTGTAGTGTAATTTGAGTGTTTTTTAGGTCCCCTACCCCAAGTTTTTCATAAATAGATAAGTGCATTAGGTTTATACTAGCTCCTAAATCGCATAGAGCTTTCTTAAAATGAATACTCCCTATCTCTATTGGAATTGTAAAACTTCCCGAGTCTTTTAGTTTCGGGGTACCTGTCTGGAAATAATAACACTACAAGATGCATTTATGTTGACTTGCTCTCTTACCTTAACTTTAATATGCCTAGACATGATTTCTTTTAAAAATTTGGCTTATTTTGGTACTTTCTCTATTAGTTCCATTAATGGTATGTTGAAATTCAATGTTTTGAACAAGTTTAGAAAACTTACAAACTCGTCCTCATCCCATTTATGTTTCTCTTCTAATCTAGAAGGGAACGGTACCTATGTGTTAGTGGCCTTGTCTTTTACCCTCACTTCTGGTTTGGCTACCTGTTCGATGACCTCTTCTAGTTCTGGTTCCTGATCAGTTTCTTGAAGTTTTTATGGAGGGCTTTCTGCATTCTCTTTTTCATCCTTTTGTGTCAAGGTTGTCAGGATACTCAAGATTTTGCTCAATCAGAGTGCGATTGCTTTTACTTACTCATTCCCTTCTTTCTGAGGATTATTCTCAGTGTTGCTGGGTATGCCAATACCAATTTGCCTTTTAATATCTCCCATCATACTCATTAATTGGCTCATTTGATCCTCCAATTTAGTCAATGTTCTTGCTGAATTGGTGCATTCAGATTGCACCTACTTTACTTCTGTTATCATTGACTACATTTCCCCTTTAATTCGATCTAGACGTTGACCATATATAATATGGTCATTTGGGTTGGCCCTATCTTGAGGTTTTTGCAAATAAGGAAGTTGGTAATTAGTATTTTTAACTTGATTTGAATTATTATCTCCTCATTGATTTCCTCCCCATCTCAAGTTTGGGTGATCTCTCTAACTGGGATTGTATGCATTTGAATAAGGGTTTCCACCCCTATTCTTGATGCAATTTACATCCTTGATAAGATTATTGATATAATAGAAGAGCGGATTGTCTCCCCCATACACAGACGGTGTACTATTTGCGAATTCAATACGGTTAAGTCTGTCGACTAACTGCTGGTATTTATCATCTTCCTGGACAGACTTTATTGTAGATGGTTTCTGGCCATACATGAGTCGCTCAATAGGCCACTGAGAGGACTTCATCGATATGTTTTCTTCTAATTCATACACATCCTTGTACGTCCTATTCATAAGAGCTCCTCTTGTCACTCCATCTAATCCGAACCTTGGATGTGCATCCAACTCATTGTAAAACAGCTACAATCGCATGTACTCAAGAAATTCATGGCGTACGTATTTTTGGATCAGTGTTTTAAAGCGTTCCAAAGCCTCGTGAAAACTTTCCCCTTCCAATTGTCTGAATACAAAAATTTCTCTTCTCAGTTGAACTGTTTTACTAAGAGGGAAAAACTTCTGTAAGAACTTTCCAATAAGCTCATCCCATGTTGTGCTAGATCCTGGTGCTTGCGAATCTAACCAAGAAATGATGTTATCAATCAAAGAAAAGGGAAACAACCAAAGACAAATATCATCATCAGTGACCTCGTTGTATTTGAAAGTATCACAAAGTTGGAGAAACTATTTTAAATGTTGATTCAAATCCTCTGTCATTGTGCCCCTAAATTACAGAGTATTCTGGATCATTTGAATCATGATCTCAAAATTATCAATTGTAATAGGCGGCCTCGTTATGCTCTCCTGAACCATGTCCAAGTTTGGTAATGCAGAGTCTCTTAAGGTTCTTTGGTTACGTGCTATAGGTAAATTTGTGAGGTAATTGTGGTGGTGATGGTGGATTTTCTAAATCATTAACCTCACCAAACAATGGTTTTCACGTTGTACGTTGCCTACAGTCGGTGGTGTTAGATCTTGCATCTGTTGTTACTGTTGTTGTTGTTGTTGTTGCTGCTGCTGTCGATGATTTCTACGAATTATTCTCTCTAGATCTGTGACTGATTCTATTGGTTTTCCCCTACTACAAGTCATACACTATGTAACACCCCCTAACCCCAAACTGTCGCCGGAATAGGGTTACGAGGCATTACCGAACATATTGGTTAATTTACAAAAAATTCATGAATAAACAACAAACATATTAAAATTAAATCATTAAGTCTCTTTTATGAACCCTCGAGGCCTAAATCATGTGTTATAAATGAATAGGGACTTATTCAAGTACTCCAGAATTTTTTTGTAATGTAATTACTTTTTATTATTATTATTTAAAAAAAAACTTAATATAACCCCTTTAGAAACATCTAACCTTCTCTGCAATTTCAAATTTGCAACCAATTTAACACAAACAACAACTTAATAAATACAATCTTTATCCAAATCACATTCGTTTCATAACAATATCACTAGTCCTTATTTTATCTAACATTATATCCATTCATACTTTCAAGTAGTATTTAAACATCTTAGTTAATTTCTATTCATATCATATACCAACTTATATTAACTTAACTAATATATTCATGAGTTAATACAAACCATAGTCATATAAGCTCCTATACATGCCATATAAACCATTTAAAGTATTTATAACAAAATCTACCGAAAAATCAAGATAGTGTGACTTGAGCGTGATGATCCGATCCTTTGACCCTCCCGTTAATCTACAAAGAGCAATAAACATTACAAGTAAGCTGACTATAGCTTAGTAAGTTCACCGACTTTAACTATAAATTTTACCAAATATTAGTTTTTCCAAAATTCAAATCATATGGACATTTCAAGTAAGTTACTTTCATCCTGTAAGTCATAATCTCATTTAAAAAAAAATTACTTAATTGAGCTCAATAATAATAATGATAACATTACTTACATTTCTTTTTCCACACGTTACATTTACGACTTAACAACTTGTCCATTCAAGGAATGGCTTACGGATTTGAGTACATCGTGATCTGAAGCCCGAAGTCTAGCTAAAGCACATAAGTGCAAACGGAAGCCCGAAGGCTAATTGAAGCACACAAGTCCTAAACGAAAGCCAGAAGGCTAACTAAATCTCATCAGAGCTGAACTGAAACCCCAAAAGGGTTAACTGAAACTCATATCAGTTAATGGAAGCTCGTAAGAGCTGAATGGAAAGCAAACACGAGAATTCGCAACAAATGCTGAATCTCGATTTACTTGGGTAAATTAATGTCAATTCATCTTTTTCAGTGAACGATCGTACTCATTTCTTGCGTTCCCTTCTTCCGAAATACTCAATTCAATTTCGTAACTTTTGTACATAATTTACTTATTTTCAACAATTAACATACATAAATATTAATCACCATTCATAAAATAATATTGAAATTTCATAATTTAATCGTACGAACTTACCCGGAACAATTTGCAGTAGTTGTAGAGATTTCTGGAACTATTCCAGAATTTTCTCTTTTCCTTGTTTATCCTTGATTTCTTGATATGATGCAAAAATATGAAAAACCAGCTTATTCCAGGCGTCCTATGGCATTTTTAGCTGATGAGAAAGAAGAAAAATGAAGAAAAACCTAGATAATTCCAATTTAGTCATAACTTTATTTAGTTAATCTTGGCAGTATTTCAGTTTTTCCCTTATTTCACTAATTTCCTAACATTTTCTCAGCTATTGTCATCCAAAATATCTCCATTGGGAAAATTTGCTGTGACACCCCTAATTTGACCCTAGTCGGGAAATGGTTTCGGGACTGCTAAACCGAGTTGCAGAAATAATTGAATATAATATTTTATGTCTAAAATATGTGATCATGCATGTGTGAAATTTGAATGCTTTGATTTTTGTCAATTTGAATGTGTTTCTAAATAAAAAGGACTTATGTGAGAAGCTTTGAATATATGTGTGGCTTATTTTAAGTGATTAGTTATTGAATGATGCAAATAAGTGGGTTTGCATGCCAATTTGCCACTTTTAATGCTAGTGGCCGGCCAAGCTCATAAGTATGGGCTTTATATGCATGGTTTAGTATTATTATATTTATTAGTGGTGAGAAATATGTAATAAAAAATGTATTAAATGAATTAAAGATGAATAAAAGAGTATGGGTAATAAAAATAATGTGTTAGTGGGAGGAGAAACCAAAGTTGGTTTATTCCTCCATTGCCGTAGCTAAGAAAGGGTGGAGAAGAAACTTCTTTTTGTTGTTAAAATTTTCGGCTAAGGAGATTGCTAGATCAAGGTATGCACAATGCTACTCTTGGAAATTCATGCATAAATTGAATGGTTAGTTTGAATTCTACCTATTTCATGGCTCAAATTTTTGTTATTTTGGAAGATTGAAATTCGGCCAAGGAGCTTGAAATTCTTAGTAGTTGTTTTGATGTCATTAGCATGGAAATTTATGTTGGATGTGTTGAATTTGCTAGTTGTTTCGGCTTGGAAGTTAAGGTTTAGTGTTTGATTATGTGATTGTCGAATGTGTGGATAGTTGAAGGAAAATTTGTTAAAATGCTTAGTAAATGGATATTTGGTTAATATTGTGTGTATTAATTACTTAAAATATAAACCTTAAATGAGTACTAAAGGTTGTATATAAATTCGGCCTTGGGAGAAATGTTAGTATAAAAATGCTTGAAAGTTAAATAGGTGATTGCTTTAATGACCAAATGTGCCAAAGAATAATGCATGATCTAGTTGACCAATATGTGTTAAGGGAACATGAATAAATATATTTCGATGAGCTATACATTCGGTTATAGTATGAAATGCAATGTTAATACATAGTTGCTAGTATGTATATGTGTGCTGGCCGAATTTGAACTTGAATAATGATTTGAGCACGATGTATTGTATTGAGATTATGCTTAAGTGAAATTGTGATGAAATTGATTGGTGATATACATGGTTAAATAATATGTAATGCATTAGTTAGTAAAATGTATGCCATTTATGTGTGGTATTAAGTATATAATCGGCCTCAACATAGACATGCATATTCGGCCATAGGAAGAAGATTGGTGTTGCATGTATTCGGTTAGAGGCAAGCATATTGATGCTTTTGTCTTGGCTTAGAAAATTCGGCCAAGGGGGAATATTAGCTAAAATGTTGAGTTTGATTCATGATTCCATATATATATGTGACTCTAATGCCTAAAGTATATATGGGCTAAGTACCTTGAGGTTTTCTTTTGATGTTCGAATGAATTGTATTAAATTGCTTGATGTGATTAAAAATGCATATGACCATTGTGTAGTTGAGCTAGAAGGTGGCCATATGACCAATCAAACTCCTTGTCATATTCGGCCATAAGCTAGCATAATGAGACTTTAATAAGTTAAATTTGTTTGAATTAGCTCAAGAGCTTAGAGGACCACAGTTGGATAAGGGAAAGGAAAAAGTGATCGAATAGCCGCCGAAATTGTTCGACCACATCTGAGGTAAGTTTTAAGTGTTTAAACGTTGAGTAAATTCAATTATAATAGGACATGATGAGTTGATTTAATAAGATATGATGTGGCCATGATATGTTCTAAGCTCAAATGGTAAGTTCTTAAGTGTTTGAGCTTGGGAATTTAAGGGTAATTTGAAATAGTCTGCTTCGGACAGCAGCAGTAACGTGACTTTAGAAAATGACCATAAATTTATGGACTTGAATTAGAGGCTGAATGAGACATGAAATTAAAGCTTAATGAGTCTAGTTTCTTATAAAAGAAACCGTGTAAGCAAAGGAATTTCCGATAATGAGATATTTAAAGTTGTGTGAGACGGTGTCAGAATGACTCCGAAATCCCCTGTTCTGTTTTTAGAAAATCATTATAAATTGTACAAAAATGGTTATAAGATAAAATTTATATGCTTAGACTCCTTAATGAGTCTAGTTTCAAATGAAATCAAATACAACACATTTTTAATTCTGTAAAATGAGAAAATTGATTCGTAGTGAAGAGTGGTCAGATTAGTCAAACAGTGAAACAGGGGAAACTTTAAGAAAAATCTGGTATTGATTGGCCAAACCTAAAATTTTTTAAATTTTATGGATGGAATATATACGAGTCTATATTCAGGAAAAATTAACGGAAAGTGATTTGGAGTTTTGTAGCTCCAGTTATAAATAATTTAGTGACTATTGCTCAGGAAAAACAGCTTGTGCTGAATTTGAGATTATGTTGTGAACCTTGATAAACTTGTTTTAGTTGCTCACAAGCTATTGATTAAACCCATACTTGAATCCTAAATCGTGATATTGTAAGTTTATGAGTATTCGAATATGAAATGATAGTATGGCGTAATGCCGATGTGATGAATGTGAAAGTGTATATATGTGATAAGGCCTAATGGCCGATGTGATGAATGTGAAAGTGTATATATATGTGATAAGGTGATAAGGCCTAATGGCCAATGTGATGAATGTGAAAGTGTATATATATGTGATAAGGCCTAATGGCCGATGTGATGAATGTGAAAGTGTATATATATGTGATAAGGCCTAATGGCCGATGTGATGAATGTGAAAGTGTATATATATGTGATAAGGCCTAATGGCCGATGTGATGAATGTGAAAGTGTATATATATGTGATAAGGCCTAATGGCCGATGTGATGAATGTGAAAGTGTATATATATGTGATAAGGCCTAATGGCCGATGTGATGAATGTGAAAGTGTATATATGTGATAAGGCCTAATGGCCGATGTGATGAATGTGAAAGTGTATATATGTGATAAGGCCTAATAGCCGATGTGATGAATGTGAAAGTGTATATATGTGATAAGGCCTAATGGCCGATGTGATGAATGTGAAAGTGTATATATGTGACAGGGCCGAGTGGCCAACGTGATGGATGTGAAAGTGTATAAATGTGATAAGTCCCGAAGGGCATTTGTGTCAGTACTATATCCGGGTTAAAACCCCGCAGGCTTTATGCGAGAATATTATCACTGATTAATGTCCGTAAGCTTCGTGCTCGTACTATATCCGAGCTCTAAAGACCCGATGACTACGTGTGGGGATTTTGTCCGGGTAAGACCCGATAACTTCGTGTGGAGATTATGTCCGGGTAAGACTTCGTAATAAGAATTTCTTATAAATATATTCAATGCGAAAGGTTAAACAGGTATGTACTCCAAGTTTATATGTGAGCTTGATTTGCACTAAATCATAAGGTAGTTATGTGATGCATACGAGAGCAATCTATGAGACTATTCCTATGATTATGTGACATCGGATCAGTGCGAGAGGTTATGTGAAATCATACGATATATCTATGTCACATGAGCTCACTTTTATGTGAAAGTTTATCTGCCTATTGTATATGATGAGATGTGCATATTCGGTAAAGGGATGGTATGCCCGAAGGAAGAGTGAAATAAAAAAAAATACGAACAACTATGTTATAATTTGATTGTTATCTGTTGACACTGCTTAAAACTTACTAAGCATTAAATGCTTACTCCGTTCTTTGAATCTCTGTTTTATAGATTTTGGTTCGTCAGCTATCGGACTCGGGATTTTTGGAAGTCGAAGTCTTCCACACTATCAAAGCCCCCTTTTGGTACAATTTTGGTTGAACTTTGAAATGGCATGTATAGGACTACCCTTTTTGTTGTGGGTCATGGACCCTTTGGATTTGTATAATTTTGGATAGCCATGCGAAAATGGCTTATATATGTTTGAGCATAATGTTATAATCATTTGGTATGGATATGGTTATTGAGAGGTGTGGGTATGCTTAACAAGGATTGGCCATGGGAATGGTTAATCACTATCATAATTTGTGCTATTTATGCTAAAAGGGCTAGTTGAATCATGGAAACTATGAAATAGGTAAAGTCTACCTTAAAGGCAGATGCTGACAGCAGTAGTGATGTAGATTTGGAAAATCACTAAAAATAGTAGGAATGGAATTAAATAGTGAATAAATTATTTAAATGAACCTTGATGAATATATTTTCATAGGAAAGTAACGAAACGATCATATGGACAGTATGTTAAGAGATATTCAGGTTCTCGTGAGACAGGGCCAGAACGGTTTCTGGATTCCCTGTTCCGAATTTGGAAATTCATTATAAATTAACCAGAGATAATTAGGAGTCATTCCATATATGTATAGATTCCTCTCTGAGTCTAGTTTCTATAGAAACAAACGGCATCAGTATTGAAGCTCTGTGCAGGGAGATATCCAAGTCGTAATACGCAAAGGTCAGTGTAGTCGATCCCTTTAACATGGGAGACTTTGACTAATAAACTGTACTAATTGGCCCAACCAAAAATTCTAGAAAAAAATATGTAGATGGGCATATGAGTCTAGTTTCAGAGAAAAATTACGAAACTTATTTTTGAGTTGTGAAACTCAAGATATAATTTTTAAGGTGACAGTGACGCAGTTAGCCAACTGCCTGGAAATTTTTAAAATGGACTGCGATAGTAAGCGAATTTAGTCTGTGAACCCCTCGTGTCCGACTCCGGCAACGGTCTCGGGTATGGGGTGTTACATTTGCTCTTTATGTCCTTCCTCATTGGGCACTTGAGCTATTTAATCACTTTTACAAGTTTTACACCTTTACAATGTAGTCCTTTTTATTTAATTAACCACCCAAACGATAAAATTTTCTATAAAAATTTTAACATCATATTACTAATACTCCATAAATATTTATAAAAATATTTTCGGCTCAGATTTATGAGATCGAGGTCTCGATACCTCGTGATCAACTTAATTTATTTAATAATTTCTCTTTAAATTTTAATTTCACCTATTTAAAATATTTCTAACATCTCTCTCACTTCTAAATGTTATTTTATTTTAATTTCCTAATCCAGTTGTCGAATTTAGTGATCTCAAATCATTGATCCGACACCACTGAAATTTTTAGGCTGTTACACACTAAACCCTAAAAGAGAAAATTAGTAACAATAAAAATTAAAATTGTATATATAACGTAAAAATTTCCTAATTATTCTTACTAAAGTGAAAAATTAAAATCAAACTAGAGATGTTGCCTCCCGGCAACGATGCCAACAACTTGACTGCCTCTAGATGTACTAACGTCGAGAGTGTGAATTGTAACATCTCGAATTAGGGTCTAGTCAGAATAGTGGTTTTGAGACCATAAATTTGAAAGAGAAATAATTATTTTATGATTCTCATAGGGTCTATGATATGATTGCATGCTTGTGTGAAGGTTTCATGAAGAAATTCTATTAATAAAGTGTCCAATTTGATGTTTAGGACAAAATTGCAATAGTTGCAAAATGTGAGTTCTAGAAGCTTTAGGCATAAATTGTCATGGATTATTTATTAGAGGTCCTTAAATAGCAATTTTCCCAATTTCTATAATTATGGACAAAAATGGGCATGGATAAAAAAAATTTGAAAGAAAGGCCTTAAGGGAATTTTTGTAATTTGGTTAATAAAAGAATAAAAATAGAAAAATAAGTCAAAATTGTGTTCATCTTCTCCATGCCATAGCCGAAATTCTCAAGCTCTCCATAGCCAGGGTTTTTCAACTTTTCAAGCATGAAAGTAAGTCAATCCTAGCCCCGTTTTTTATGTTCTTTACATTTTTGAAGTCCTTGAAACATGATTTATCCATTTTTAGTCATATTTTGAGCTAGGGTTCATGCCTGAAATTTGAACCATGTGTGACATATTTGTATTTTGATGTTTAGTGGAGGAATATAAAAGTTTAATGCATGATAAACATCTTTTACTAAGTGGTTTTCATGAAAACACCTAAAAAGGACAAGGTCTAGTCACTAGAATTTTTAGTTATGCCTTTTGGTTTAATGAATGTGCCTGCTGTATTTATGGATTTAATGAACTGTATTTTCCACCGATACCTGGATAAATTTGTGGTTGTTTTCATTGATGATATCCTAATTTATTCTCATGATGAGATTGAGCATGTCGCGCACTTAAGAACTTTTACAAACTTTGAGAGACAAGTAATTGTATGTTAAGTTCAGTAAAAGAAAATTTTGACTTTGAGAAGTCAGGTTTTTGGGCCACATTGTTTTGGGTGATGGTATTAGAGTTGACCCGAGTAAAATTTTGGCTATTGTTGATTGAAAACCGCCGAGGAATGTAACTGAGGTCAGAAGCTTTCTAGGTTTGGCCGGTTATTACATACGGTTTGTGAAATGATTCTTCATGATTGCTACTCCGATGATGAGATTGTTACAGAAAGATGTTAAGTTCTAATGGATGGAAAAATTCCAAAAGATTTTTGAGAAAATAAAGGCATTATTGATTGAGGCTCCGGTTTTAGTACAACCTAAATCGGGAAAAGAATTTATGGTTTATAGTGATGCTTCTTTGAATAGATTGGGTTGTGTGCTTATGCAGGAAGGCAAGGTGATCACTTATGCCTCGAGGCAGCTGAAATCGCATGAGAAGAATTATCCAACACACGATTTGAATTGGCTGCCATAGTGTTTGCGTTGAAAGGTTTGGAGACATCATTTCTATGGTGATAAATGTCGTGTGTATACTGATCATAAAAGTCTGAAATACTTGATGACTCAAAAAGACTTGAATCTACGATAACGAAGGTAGCTAGAGTTGATAAAAGATTACGAGCTAGTGATTGACTACCACCCAGGAAAGGCGAAGTGGTCGCCGATGCCTTGAGTAGGAAGTCGTTATTTGCTTTGCGGGCTATGAACACTCAGTTGGCCTTAGTAGATGGTGGTTTGATTCTAACTGAGTTGAGAGCTAGACCGATGTTTCTTCAAGAGATTTATGAAGCTCAGCAAAGTGACGGTGATTCGCAAGCCAAAAGAGTTCAATGTGAATCAAGCATGGAATCAGATTTTTGGATTAGTTTCGATGGTTGCGTAATATTTAGAAATAGGATTTGTATTCTTAAGAATACCGAGTTGATGCAAAAGATTTTACTTGAGGCTCATAGTGGTCGTCTGTCTATGCATCCGGGTAGTACGAAATTGTACAATGACTTCAAGAAACTATATTGGTAGCCGAGTATGAAAAGAGATATTTCTGAGTTCGTTTCGAGATGCCTGATTTGTCAACAAGTGAAAGTGAAATACCAAGTACCTTCAGGCTTACTTCAGCCTGTAATGGTTCCCTAGTGGAAATGGGACCGGATTACTATGGATTTCATGACGGGTCTGCCTTTGACACCAAGAAAGAAAGATGTTGTATGGGTTGTGGTTGATTGATTAACAAAGTCGGCCTATTTTATATTGGTACGTATCAACTATTCACTTGACAAGCTAGCCGAGTTGTATATTTCTGAAATAGTGAGGTTACACGGAGTGCCTTTATCGATTATATCGATAGAGATTCGAGGTTCTTCGTGATTTCGGAAGAAGTTACAGAAGGCTTTAGGTACAAAATTGAATTTTAATACTGCTTTGCATCCACAGACCGACGGTCAGTCTGAGCGAGTAATTCAAATTCTGGAAGATATGTTGCGGTGTTATGTTCTTGAGTTCCAAGGTAATTGGGAAAAATATTTTCCATTGGTGGAATTTGCCTACAACAACAGTTTTTAGTCGAGTTTTAAAATGGCGACTTATGAGGTGTTGTATGGGCGTAAGTGTTTAATGCCTTTGTATTGATCGAACTCAGAGAGAATTAGATTCACAGAATTGATTTGGTTAAAGAAACCGAAGAAAAGGTAAAAGTGATTCAAGATTGTCTGAAAGCCGCTTCGGATAGATAGAAATTGTACGTGGATTTGAAACGGAAAGAGATTGTGTTTCAGGTCAGTGATAAAGTATTTTTGAAAGTGTTTCCATGGAAAAAGGTTTTGAGATTTGGTAAGAAAGGAAAATTAAGTCCAGGCTTTATTGGACCGTATGAGATTATTGAGAGAGTAGGGCCAGTTACCATCCGAATTGGAAAAGATTCATGATGTGTTCTATGTGTCTATGTTGTGCTGATACCGATCTGATCCTTCGCACGTGATTTCACCGACAGAGGTTGAGATCCGACCGGATATGACTTATGGCTAAGAGTCGATTAAGATTTTGGCCCGGGAAGTCAAGCAATTAAGAAAAAAAAGTACTGCCCTTGTGAAAGTTTTATGGAAAAGGCATGGGGCTGAAGAGGCTACATGGGAGACCGAGGAAAATATGAGAAGCCAATACCCAAACCTTTTCACCGGTAAGATTTTCTGGGAAAAGAATCCCTAAGGGGGAGAATTTTCATCCTGAATTAGGGTCTAGTCGGAACAATGGTTTTGAGACCACAAATCTAAAAGAGAAATAATTATTTTATCATTCTCATGGGGTCTATGATATGATTGCATGCTTGTGTGAAGGTTTCATGAAGAAATTCTATTAATAAAGTGTCCAATTTGATGTTTAGGTTTAAATTGCAAAAGTTGTAAAATGTGAGTTCTAGAAGCTTTAGGCATGAAATTGCCATGGATTATTGATTAGAGGTCCTTAAATAGTAATTTGCCCAATTTCTATAATTATGGAAAAAATGGGCGTGGATAGGAAAAATTTGAAAGAAAGGCCTTAAGGGCATTTTTGTCATTTGGTTAATAAAAGAATAAAAAGAAAAAAAAAGTCAAAATTGTGTTCATCTTCTCCATGCCATAGCCGAAATTCTCAAGCTCTCCATAGCTAGGATGTTTCAACTTTTCAAGCTTGAAAATAAGTTAATCCTAGCCCCGTTTTTGATGTTCTTTACATTTTTTAAGTCCTTGAAACATGATCTATCCATTTTTAGTCATATTTTGAGCTAGGGTTCATGCCTGAAATTTGACCCATGTGTGACATATTTGTATTTTGATGTTTAGTGGAGGAGTATGAAAGTTTGATGCATGATAAGCATCTTTTACTAAGTAGTTTTCATGAAAACACCTAAAAAGGGCCTTTTTGTAAAAGTTTTGAAATAAGTGGTTAAAAATCTGATTTCAAAGAAAATGTGGGCTGATATGAGTATGATATAAGTTTGACTAGGCTTGGGTATCAAAGAAAATAAACAGAATTCATTTTACGAGCCTAGGGGCTAAGTTGTAATAATGTGAAAGTTTAGGGGAAAAAGTGTAATTTTTCCAAAGTATGCTTTATGGACTATTTTGAACAATGTGATGATTAAATAAGCTAAATTTGCTATTATAGATCAAGAAAAACGGAGTTCAGATCTAGACCGGGGAAAGAATAAGATTTTGGACTAAATTGAATTAATTGTCCATATTTTGTACCGAGGTAAGTTCATTTGTAAATAATGCAATTACATATCATGTTTTAATATTTTAGTAATGTATGAGTCTCTATGATTAATTATTATGACAGGTGTATGAACGATGTTATAGTTTATGAGCATGATATTGTGAATGAGTTCGACGAATATGTGATATCAAGAAAAATCCTGTTTGAACCTTTGGAATAATTTAGGATACAATGTGACATGTCACTAGGAACTATGTGATTATGAGCTCATGGGATTATGTGCATATATGACTATGTGAATCCAGGTGCTAGTCTTGTATGTTCTACCGGTGGCTGGGTCGCCCAGCATGTGTTGCGAGTATCTATTAGCTTGTGTGAGCAGCCCGAGTAGAACGTCCTGACTGACAGCTTGTATGAGTAGGCCCGTGACTAGCTCAAGAGCGAGAAGTGTGTGATTATGATGTGAGGTAGCACGTGGCTACGTTTGAAGCACTATGTGCAAGTTTTCCGTGTATCCGATAGTATTCCGAGTGTTCAGCAGGTAAATCTGTGAGTTATTCGATAAGTAAGTCAATGACATGGATAAATGAAAATGTGTTACGAGTTGGTACAGGTATGTATGATAAACTCATACGGATGAGCTCGATATGTGATGATCTTTTGGTAAGATTGAAATTGTGTAAGTTATGTCTACAAATTAGGCTACACCTATGGAATTATGATAACACATAAGTAAACTATGTTAAGTCAATGGCATATATATACATATGATTATGTTGCTATTTATTTGCATGTGAACTTACTAAGCTTTATGCTTACTCCATTCTCTTTCTTATTTTCTTATAGTATTGCCAAGCTAGCTCGGGGATCGAAGAACGTCGGAGGCTCGATCACACTATCAACTGGACATTTGGGTATAGTTAGTCTCAATATTTTGAGTATGGCATGTATAGGGGCTTGGTCTTTTTTTTATATGTCATATTAGTTTAGCCAAATGTATTGGCTCATGGTAATATTTGATTCATTTTGTATATGGTCATGTGATATGGTTCATATTGATCAATTGGGTTGTAACCCTAATCATTTATGCATGCATGCAATGTTTTATGCTTGATGTAATTGCTTGTGGATGAGATGTGTGATGAATGACACATGTGCTAAGAGAATGAATCATGTCTAATAAGGATGATCAAAGCTATGGTATAATTGAATAAATTGAAAGTAGGTTTAGCACGGTGAATGAATATAAAAATTGGTGTGGAATGCCATGTGGAAATATGATGGTTTGGATGTGTGATATGTTGACATTATAGAGGCATGGATTAATTATGTCTATAAGTTTTTGAGTGACTAAATATATTATGTTACATATTATCTAGGATGAATGAGTAAATGAGCATTCAAGGGTGACAAATGGCTTGGAAAATAGCCTCAAATTTTTCTACATGGGAAGACACACGGGCATGTGTCTAGCCCGTCTGTGACACACGGTCAATCCCAAGGGTGTGTGGTCTGACCGTGTGTCCCCCGCACCCTAGCTTTTCAAGTCAGTATGCATGGTAGTAAACACACGGGCAGAGACACGGCCGTGTGTCTCAGCCGTGTGGAGGGCACGGCCTTGGGACATGGGCGTGTGCCCAGGCCGTGTAAAGTCTGCATCTTAAATGCGAAAATTAAATTCACCACACAGCCTAACACACGGGCATGTGACTTGGCCCTGTGATCTTAAATTGATGTTGACGTCATAAACAGAGAGTTACACAGCTTGGAGACACGAGCGTGTCAAGGGCACACGTGCATGTCCTTGTGCCCACACAGGTGTGTGACCCTGTTTCATGGAAAAATTTTCTAAGTTTTCCCAAAACCTTCTTAAGTTCTCAGTTTAGTCCCTAACTACTTTCAATACATGTTTAGGGCCTCGAAGGCCCGTGTAAGGAACATTATGCATGTGTATGAATAGTTTTGAATTGAAAGAAATTTTGTGGCCCGGTCTTGTATGTTTGTGAACATTTAAGTCCGGTAGTGCGTCATACCCTGTTCCGGTGTTGAACACGGGTAAGGGGTGTTACATGAATACTGTAGCAAAAGATATATAAATGAGACGATATCTACAAGTATACGGGTAAGGTTGTAATATAGTTACAATGGAGTAGGTGAGTACTCCAAGGATCGTACCCAAAGGAGTCTAATACTAGATCAATTTCAACCTAAGCAACAAAAGATCTAATTAGACTTGAATTAAGTTATATTACGAAAGTATAAAAATAGTGACTTTTGGGGTTTTTATAATAATAGTAATAGTAATAAGGAAAGCAAATAATATTGGGAATTTAAAAGGTATCAGATCTGATTACAGGTGATTAGCTTGCTTTGGTAATCTTGATCAACTATCACTTCGGCTCCTCATTAATCAACTGTCGATACCCTAGCAGGACCTTCTGATACATCCACTAGAATAACGAGTTAGCAAAAATAAACACAAATTAAAAAGAGAGATTCTAAGCTAAGAAATTGGTGTTCATAACATGTGCAAAATGAGTCTATTTATAGACTTAAGGTAGACGTCGTCCTTAACCTTAAGTTAGTTGACATTCCCAAGCTTTAAGTTGGATTGTGCACCCCCTGGCTTGTATTAATTCCTATCCAAAGTCGATATTACGACACACCAGGGCCTATGTCGCAACAAAGAAGACAATATACTCTTCTCTAGGATGTCTTCAGGGGTTATGTTTCGACACCCTTAGGATGTGTTGCGACATTAAAGGTAGTCTCAGGATTCTTCCATTCTGGTTCGTATGTTGCAACATTGAATCATCCGTATTGTGACGTAGTGATCAGTATTAGTTTAAAACACCTTTCAATGGTCTCCTGCACACTCACAAAGTATATTAGCTCTCCCTTAGGTCTTATTTGGACCCTAAGCTCAATAAAAGACTCAATTCACACACTTTATTGAATTTAATTAAACTTACTAAAACATAATTAAAACCTAATGGTAATAATTATTTTCAAGCTCCTAAAGTGCAAAAATTAGTTTAATCTACTACATCAAATTACGGTAGATCAATTAGCTAGATTAGGCTACAACGATCTCAAAAACATAAAATTTATGAAAAACGGGTTATGTTTAGATTTATAGGCAAGGGTAAAATTATTTTGAATGTTTAAAGATTTCTTCCTTTATTTAAAAATGGTAGAAACGGTGGGAAAGAAGAAATGGCAAGATGGTAACCTTCAATTTTATGTTTTATTACTTTTTATTATTACTTTAACATTTTAACTAATATATTTTCAATTAAGAATATCCACAATCTGTCCATCCCTTTTAAAAGTGATCTAATTTCCACTTAGATCCTTGTACATTCACTAATTAAACCATTTGAAACTTAAAAAATCAAATGTAATAAACTTTTACAATTTTTACGATTTAGTCTTTGGACCTTAATTAACCAACCAATCATTAAAATTGCCTAACCAAAATTTAATATAATTCTATTGAAAACTTGTAAATATTAAAAAATAATATTTACTAACTCAACCATCGAAAAATGGGGTTTCAAAACCATGATTTTCGGTACCATTAAAAATAGGCTGTTAAAATATACTTCCTTCCAAGGCTTCAAGTATGGATGGCTTCCTAGTAATTTTTAACAAGCATTCTCACATATCATTAGTGATAATATTGGCATCTAATATTTATCTGTGCTTAATAGAGAAATCTCTTTTGAAGATATTAATTGAATTCCTATTGTTTTTAGCCCTAAGATTCCCAATTCTAGAAACATGAGCCATTTCCTGACAATTAGCCTTTGCAATGTTACTTAGAAGATTATTTTAAAAATATTTGGAATTATTAGATAATCGCGTGGATGAGGCACCCAATTTTTTTTACCAGAATGACTCATTTTTTTATAACAATATCATTGAATATGAAATTCTTCATTCTTTCAAGAACAAAAGGACTAGTAACTGAGGTTTATTTGCTTTGAACCTCGACATGAGTAAAGTATATGACTTGGTAGAATGTCATTTTCTAGAGGATATGATGTTGATGATGGGGTTTGCTAATGTGTGGGTTTCTTTTGTTATGTTTTGTAGAGTTTGGTGTTTTATTTGGTGGTCATGAATTTTTTGATAGGTGAAACTTTGAAGCCTAGTAGGGAGTTAAGACAGCGTGACCCAGTTAACCTATATTTATTTCTAATTAGTGAAGGTTTTTCAAACCTTATAAGATTGACAAGTTTGAAGGGTAGGTTAAAGTGAACTTGTATTAGTTGAAGAAGGCCTAACATTATTCTTAAACTAAGCTTTATTTGATAATATGTTTTGTTATAACAAATTAAAGTGTTTTTGAATAAAAGTTAAAGTTGAATAAAATTGATAAATAATTTCTCAAATGAAGTCTAAGAGAGAAAACTTCGAATCTTTACTTACTCTTAGTAAATTCCTTGAACCAACTTTAAAATCAAGTTAAAATGATTTTAATCAAGTAAAAATTCTTTCACTAGTCAAACTATTTTTAAAACAAGTCAATATAACTCGAGGCCAAAGAGAATACTTTTTGCCCTCGTATTGATAGTTTTCAAAATATTGACACCCCTATTAAAAATGGTACCAAATTGACATTCTATTCTTCACAAATTCAGCTAATTATCGATCTGGTATCGATACTTTTCATATGTTATCGATAAAATCAGTCTGCTATTAATATCTTCAACCCCAACAGTAGTTGACTTATGCATTTAATAATATCAATACTCGCTGTCACATGTGAATTAAATGCATTGGTTTTCACATCCCCAGCTACTTTATTCATATCTCCAACAACCACAATGGTTGGAAATCAATTAGGGGTGTAAATACTAGCTTCCAAAGATCCTACAATAACAAGAGAGATAAATTCAAGCCTAAAAGATCAATCAATGAACATCTGTGTTAAACTTTCATACTTTTCTTGTACACACTTTTGAGCTTTCATTGTTATTCCTTTAGCTCAAGTGTTTTCTTTTTTATTAGTGCTTAATTGGAAAACAATTCAATCTTGAAAAGATTTCTTCTTAGTTTGGTATTTGTTTTTACTCTTTGAGATGGTTTGTATCTTAAGGTTTGGGTAGAAACATTAATGGAGTTTCTAAGGTTAAACATTATCCTCAAAGGTTATCAAATTAGTGAATTTGGAAAATCAATAATTGTGGAAGGTTAAGATAGTAGATATGCAATTGGGGCTGAACCACTAGAAATTGAAGTGTTTTTTGTCTCTATCTTTTTCTTAGTAACTACAAATCTTTAAGAGGTCAATTTACCCCCTCTTGGTGATTTTGAGTTGAATTATTGAGCTAGAAGTTGGTATCAGAGTTAGTCTCTTTTAGACAGTTTAATAACCAAAGTGGAGATTTCTGAGGAAGCTCAACAATCATCAACTCAATTCATATAATGACGTTTACTTTCGGCTCAATTTTTCTTGGTGAGTTTCAATCTATTTCTAATCCTCCTTATTTTAATGATGTTAACTGTTGATATTGGAAGACAAGGATGATGCTATTCATCCAAGCAAATGATCTTGCGGTTTAAGAAGATTATCATGGATGGTCCCTCAATTCCACTCAAGCAAGAAGAAGAGCTCTTAGTTCCAAAGAGTAAGAAAGAATGGAATGAATAAGATAGAAGGAGTATTCAATAGAATGCCAAGGCCATGCACACTCTCTTTTGTGTACTTGGTCTGGATGAGTATAGCTAGACTTGTACTCTCGCTAGGTTAGTCCTAGAACTGAAAAAACCATAACTCTGATACCACCAAATGTAATATCCCATACCCGTATCCTACACCGTGATGGAATACGAGGCATTACCTCACTTAAACTAGTGCTTACAACCATTTTCGGGTCTTCAAGACTTGGACAAATTTAAAACTTTCCCAAACTTATCAACATATCCATAATATGGGCCTTCGAGGCCTAAAACACACATCGTAAATCACTCGGAACCAACTCGGGTACTTTTTCCAACTATAGAAAAATGTCACTAGACATAGGGGCACACACCCGTGTGAAAAGGGCACACGCCTGTATAGCCAATTCAACATGGTCGTGTTGATGGCCAGTGTGTCTCACACGACCTAAGCAATATAAGGACACGCCCGTGTCCTCCACTCATGTTGAAATTATTTTAAATGCACACCTACAGGGGTTTTCACACGGCCATGACACTTCCGTGTACTAGCCCGTGTACAAAATCATGGACATTTTGTTTCTGACGTCAGCACCCCCAAAATGTCACACGGCCAAGGCACACGCCCGTGTGCTAGGCCGTGCCCTTTACACGGCTGTCACACATGGCCGTGTCTCTGCCTGTGTGTTTATTATCATGCATACTGACTTAAAATTTTTATGTGCAGGGGACACACAGCCAGACCACACGCCCATAGGGTAGATCGTGTGTCATACACGGCCTAGACACATACCCGTGTGCCTACCCGTGTAGACAATATTAGGCTTTTTACCAAGCTCCATTGCCACCCTTACATATTTAGTTCTATACAAATACCAACCAATACCAGAACAATCATAATTCCTATAACCAAATCAGCCACAATAGACATTCATTCAACCATGATAATGCATCTTTTATAAATTCAAAATGAATATTAGCCATCATTCAAGACTTTATACAAATTGAAGGGTTTCCAACCCAAGCCAATACATATGGTCCAACCTTAATGAAACTAAATAATAAAGTCTAAGTCCTATACATGCCATATTCAAAAATATAAATCCAACTATACCGAAAGCTTCGACTGATAGTGTGATCGATATCTCTGACTTTCGGTGATCCTTGAGCTAGTTAGGCGGCACTGTAAGGAAATGAAAAGGGAAGGGAGTAAGCATAACAACTTAGTAAGCTGTATATAAGTAAGTATATAACAACAATTTATCAATAATCAACATGCTCATAACACCAAGGTAGGCATAAGCGTAACTTACTCATTACCATCCATACAAGTCACATAGTATATATTGAGCTCATATCTCATACGTACCAATTAGGTACTTGTACCACTCACAACACAGTTATACTTTCCTCATTAGCTTAAGAACATAACTTTTACCGTTGAACCATTCGAAATTCTACCGGATATTACATAAGCCTCAAGCATAGGGTAAGGTGCTGATGCCTTGTCCTAGACACAGTCTTACACTAGCTCATATCTCAAGTCAATGCCATGTTCCAGGCATGGTCTTACACTGATTATCATCTCGTAGCCGATGCATGTCCCAGACATGTCTTACACTGGCTTACATCTCGAAGTTGATGCATGTCCCATACATGTCTTACACTAGCCCTCGTCTCAATGCCGATGCCATGTGCTAAACATGGTCTTACACTGGCTCTCATAATGTGGCCGATGCATGTCCCAGATATGTCTTACACTAGCTCACACACGAATGACCCAAATGTCATGGCATGAATATTCGATTTACTTCCTAGGGTTCCAACAAAAATTCTACTATCTCATTTATCATTATACATTCTCAATTTCACAATCAAGCAGTTTATGTTGTAATAATTCAAGCATATATAGTTAACAATGTAGTTGTATTATTTACATACAACTTACCTCGGATTACAAAATATGGCGACTACCCGATTTAGTCGGTTTGCTTGGCTTTCCCTCGGTTTAGGTTCGGACTCGGTATTTCTTTATCTATGATAACAAAATACACTTATTAAGTCACTTTATCAACCTAAGCACTCAACAATTCACAATTGGGCTAAATGACCATTTTACCCCTAGACTTTTGTAAAATGACCATTTTACCCCTCGCCCCGAAAATTAATTTTTATCAAATTTCTTTATTTCTTAAGACTAAACGAACCTCTTTGACTCTTATAGGAGCTCCAAATTCCCACTATTTCACATATTTTTCATCTATTTTACAACTCATGCAAAATGGTCCCTTTAGGTGTTTTCATGCTAACACCTTTCACAAAGTTGTTTATGTCACACCCAAGACTCATATTCTTCCATAAAATTTTAGAAAACACCCTAGATGCTCTCGTGGCAAAACCTTAGACTTTCAACCATTTTTCAAAATAGACTCCTCATTTGAAAGCTCATGCTTCAAGGGTCTCAAAAGTACAAAAATCATCAACAAAGTACATGGGAATCACTTACTTGTGAGTACTTCAAGTTGCTGAAAATTTTAAGCTTTCAAACCCCCTTTAATGGCTAATATTTTGTAGAGAAAGAGATGAAAAAGGGATGATATCATCCTTCCTTTATTTATTTCTATTTTAGTAAAAAATAAGCCACCTAACTCACCAAATTTGAAAATTTTGTCTCCTCTTTGACCCTATGGCCGGCTATGCTTTCTTTTAAGGGTCTAATTGCCCTTTAAAATCCCAAAATTTTGATTCTCTAATAAAATAACACCTTTAGCTATCAAATTAAGACTTTTGCACTTTATGTGATTTAGTCATTTTTGCAATTAGGCTCACAAATGTTAAAATTAGTTCACCAAATTTTACATGCACTATTATAAACATGCTATGACTCTATTTTAATAATAAAATAAATTTTTTGACTTCAAATTTTTGGTCCTGAGACCGCTATTCCGACTAGCCCCCAAAATCGGGCTGTTAAAACATAAATGTTGTGGCAATACCGAGAAGATACCTAATTAGCACTTAATGCATAACGTTCTTGGCCCCAGCTATGCTTGTACCAGATAAATCCACTTGAAAAAGAGAGGAAGGATTATAGGTTGATGGATCTATCCTAGAAGGAAATATATAAAAGCCAAAGAGGGAACCCTAAAGAGAGCGAGGATCCTTAGGCAAAATAGAGGGTTACGATTAAGAACAATGGCAGAGAAAAAGGGGAAAAACAGAAGCAGTCATGCTTAGTCACTGCAAGACATTGCATCGCTTATGTTAAGAGCTGGGTAGGCAAAAGCTATTTCCTCGAATTCTTTCTTTTATTTCTTATCTTGCTTTTTTTTGAGCTTGAAGATGATGTTGGTTGTTGTATTAAACTTGAATTTTATTAGCCCAACCATGAGCTAAATCTTTTAGGTTTGGGAGTACTTTGATGAAACCCTTATTTCTATTAACGGTTGAAGTTTAAATCTGTATTATTCTACTATTTTATTCAATGGTATTTCAAGTTGCATGTAGGTTGTACATTGATAAATGTGCAATAGGTTTACAAAGAAAACTTAATTCTGACAAGGTTAGGTTAATTAGATTGAAGTTGAATGATATGAGCCAGTGTTTAATCAATTATTTGTAGTAGTCTCAAGACATAGAGCAGTATCTCATACGGAAGGAATAAGAAATATTAGTGGGAACAAAACTCAAGGACTATTGTAACACCCCAAACTAGGCCTAGACGTTATGGCCAAATTTGACGTGTCACATGGACTTACGACTTAGTATGCATTCGTTGGTTTAAGTGATTGGGGTGGTCTTTGTAAAAATAGCGATTGAATAAAAAGCCGGTTTATCAATCTTTAGGCTATCCGTTTGTTGTGCTTGTTGAGTCTTGGAAACATTTATTAATTTTGAAAACCTGCGCAGCCTAACACTAGCAGTTTCGACATAGTATAAATATAATCAGAAAATAAAACCATAGCGGAAATAGAAATTTAAATAGCGGCCTTATTACAACTTAAAACCCAAAATTAAATCAGAATATAAAAATAATAAAAATAAACTAACTTAGAAAAACCAACTTTGCAGATGATATGGCCACTCCGAATCCTTTACGGCTCCAAGCCCACTATGGTTAGGGATTTCCTGCAGAGATGAAAATAAAGGGTGAGTTCGGTAAACTCAGTGTGTAACATAACCCAACCATAGCCCAAAACAGATCAAACCTCAGAGTCAGACTTATCTTGGCCTTGGCCCAGTACAGATATCAGAATGAAACCCATAGGCCCATAGCAGATACAGAACAAATATATCGTGAATGCAGAAATCCCAATCCAGAGCCATCCATAACACCCCCGTACCAGCCTTACACCATGTGGGGAGACTACTCGACCCACCCAACTGCTACACACCACAGAAATTGCAGCGAAGCTGCCAGATATTGTGACGAAGTCACCAGATACAGATATTGTGGCTAGGCCACCAGAACAGATATATATATGTGGCAAAGCCATCAGATTGCAGCGAGGCTGCCAGATATTGTGACGAAGTCACCAGAACAGATATATGTGGCGAGGCCACCAGATTGCAGCGAGGCTGCCAGAATGCTTCCTCCATCATTATAAACCCATGTCCCATGCAACAGAAATAATATGTCATGGCATACGTATACAGAACAGAACATCATGCTTTTTAGAAAAAATAACCCTAGGGGTAAAATCGTAATTTTGCATGCATAAGGGTATTTCAGTAATTATTACCTATTGCTAAGGTTTCATGCTTATTCTAACGTCTACCAAGTAATCAGAAGTACTTACCTTGTCTTTTTATCAAAGTGGGCCCATTGGCCCATTGGCTCGTTTTCGGCCCATCAGCCCAAAAATACCATTATGCACAAAAATGCACACAATGCACTCTAATCATCCAAATGCACCATATTCATTAACAACTGTCTCACGAGCGCTCGCACGCTCGCGAGTTCACAAAATACAAACGTTTCGGTATTTCAGCTTTTACCAATTCAGTCTAAGGGAGGGTGTCGTTTACACACCTGGTTGATGACGATTGATGACGATATCTCCCACGCGATAATCCTACAATCGATCACTAACACATTACACTTACGGATTAACGATAACTAACATAAATCCACGTCAACTAACCCAATCATCACACAAGTTAGTCATTTACGCACGAGGGGCAAAATAGTCATTTAACACCCTAGGGGCAAAATGGTAATTTACCCCATAAGGGTATCTCAGTAATTCTACCCTATAGGGGTATTTCGATATTTCTACCCTACAAGGGTATTTCGGTAATTCTACCTTATAGGGGTATTTCGGTAATTCTACAACTTATCCACTTGGGCCTACGGACCTATTGGGACCACATGGCCCATTTCAGCCCATCGCGGCCCGAAATAGCCGTCTTGCTGCTAGAGTAATGAGAAATACACACCTGTTAGGAGACTGCAGTTAATTCGCACTCCAAACACCCTTAGCTGACGCCCAACCCAAACGAGCACGTCACAAAGTGAAAGGGATCAGCCAAGAAGGGTATGCCTACTCTCCTCATGGTTTGCTCTATTTAAAGCTAGCTCTCTATCTACTCTTATGTTAGCTTCCCGATATGGGATCGCTCCATCACCAGAGTTTAAAACCAACACCAAACTCTTGTCGTCCCAACGTAGCAAAATAATCAACCTTTGTGTGCCAAGGGATTCGAACCAAAGTCGTCTCACATGCCAACTCACGCCACCGCCACTAGGCCATCATCTCATTTGTGTCAGAAACCCAACACATTAAACTTTAAAGCATACCTATTTGCTTCCAGATTTATTGAAAAGAAAAACCAAAATATATTGCAAGAGCCAAGACTTGAACCTTGGACCCCTTGCTTCCTCTATGGCGTCACTTCCTTGTCCCCTAAGTGGCGCCACCTTGCCACTACACCATACTCCTTTTTGTGTCATCTTTTACCCCTTTACTCTTAAAAGCCCAAACGCCAACTGCATCACCTGTTCATAAAATTAAAATTCTGAAGACTACCACGAATTTAACTTAAGTTTGGGCCTTCCAAAGGCCCACTAACCTACTAAAAAATATATTTTAACCAACCAGAACACACACAAATATTAAAAATCACAGAAACATAGAAAACCCAAAAATTGGGGCGTTACAACTATAGACATATAGCGCCCCAAGTGGGGTAACTCAAGGTCTTGCTCTTGGAAGAAGCAAACCACTGTACAACTCTTCTAAGCAGAAAGATAATTATGATGCTGAGGCATTATTAGTGAGAAATGGTAGATTCTTAGTAATCCTAGCCTTCCCAATCATTGTAGTCCCTCTATCCATTGACATAGTTTCTTTGCCACAACATTCTTAATTGTTTACTCTTCTGTTTTGCACAATTTATACATAATCATTGTTTCAATTGCCACTGCATTCTTATTATTGGTTTGTCATAGTATTAATCACATTTCAATATAATAACTTGACCGGTTTACACCTATCTGATCCCTGTAGAGACGATCTTACTCATCACTTTATTACTTGATTCGACATGTATACTAGCACAATTTGCATATCATATTCATATGCAACAATTTTTTAGTGCCGTTGTCGGGGATCGACAATTGGTGAAATTTGGTTTTGTTATTTTCTTTTGTTTCATTGGTTTTATCTAAGTTAGTTGTACTTAGTTTTACATGTTTGCTATAAGTGCGCGAGTGGAGGCATTCCTGCCACCGAAGAGTATCCTTTTGACCCAGAGATTGAGAGGACTTTATGAAAAAGGAGAAGAGAATTACGTAATATGCCTAGTGAAGGGAATGATCCTGGTCTGAAAGATCTATTAAATTCAAATGGTCGAGATATTAATCTTCCTATTCATCGTGTGATAGATGACAGAGACTGGCCAATTCGAGATCATATAGTTTCAATTTTGGATAAGATAGTCAGACCACACATACAAGCTCAGCATTTTGAGTGGAAATCGGCAATGTTTCAAATTTAGCAAATAGTTGTATAGTTCAGGGGTTGCCCACTGCAGATCCAAGGCTACATTTAAGACTTTTTCTAGAAGTCTGTGATTCGTTTTGACAATAGGGTGTTCCTGAAGACACTTTGCGGCTTAAATTGTTCCCATACTCCTTGAGAGATTGTGCAAGAGTGTGGCTTAATGCTTTACCATCGGGAATAATGGCATCATGGAATGACCTCTGCCAGAGGTTTTTACTATGGTAAAATTCACAAAATTTGAATGCCAACCTTAGAAATGACATCATATCTTTTTAGAAATCAAAGGATGAAACATTTTACGAAGCCTGGGAAATATTTAAGGAATTACTTAAAAAAATGTCCTATGCATGGTTTACAACACTGGAGTTAGATAGAGATGTTTTATAATGGTTTGAATGCTCATACAAGAATGGTAGTCGATGATTCCGCCAATGTTACTTTGTTGAATAAATCCTATAATGAAGCACATGAGATTTTGAAACAGATTGCCAACAATGATTATCAATATCTTACCACCCGAGTTGGGACTGGTAGAAAAGCCGTTGGCACCATTGAGCTTGATGCAATCACTTCATTGACAGCCCAGGTATCAGCTGTAGTTAATATGATAAAGACAATAAAAATGCCAACTGCAGTTCAAGAGATGAAATCAGCTGAGCTATCTTGTGTTTATTATGGTAAAGACTATGTGTTTGATGAATGCCCATCAAACCCAGCATCTTTGTACTACATGGGTACTTTCAACCGAAATAACAATCCTTACTCTAACACCTAAAATCCAGGGTGGAAGTAACATCAAAACTTTGGTTGGAATAATCAAGGTACGGGGAATTTAAACAATGTTGTTAGACAGAATATTGATAAGGAATTGCCTAGTTATAATCAACCCATGCTGCGGCAAAATGTCGAACAAGGTCAAGCATCAACTTTATCATCATCATCTATTGAATCTTTGCTGAAAGAATATATGGCCAAGAATGATGCCGTGATTTAGATTCAAGTTGCATCCCTACGAGCTCTTGAGAATCAAGTTGGGAAAATAGAAAATGCTTTAAATTTGAGACCAAAAGGAGCTCTATCAAGTGATACTGAGAATTCGAGATCACAAGGGAAAGAGCATTTCAAGGCAATCACTCTTAAAAGTGGGACTCAACTGAATGAAATTGTTAAACATGCAACTGCAGAAGAGGACTAATTTGGTGTCAACCATGGAAAGAATGCAGAACAATTTGAACAGCACACTACAAATGAAAAGGCTAAACGGAAGATTATTGCACTAGAATCAGATCATGTTGCCAATAAAAATGCTGCAGTAAAACAATATCAGCAACCTGAAGGATGACCACCTGTACCTTTTCCTCAGTGATTCCATAATTGTAAACAAGATTTCTAGTTCAAAATATTTCTGGATGTCCTGAAACAACTCCACATCAACATACATTTGGTAGAAGCTTTGGAGCAAATGCCCAATTATGTGAAATTCATAAAATATATAATGTCAAAAAAACAAAGATTGGGAGAATTTGAAATTGTTGCTTTCACTGATGGGTGCATGGTGATGTTGAAGAATAAACTGTCTCCAAAGTAGAACGACACAGGGCGTTTTACTATCCCATGTTCAATTGGAAATCATTATGTTGGTAAGGCATTATGTGATTTAGGAGCGAGTATCAATTTAATGCTTATGTTTGTATTTAGGAAGTTGGGAATCAGAAAAGAAGAACCTACTACGGTCACGCTGCAGCTAGCTGATCGATCATTCACACATCCAGAAGGTAAAATTGAATGTGTGCCGGACAGAGTAGATCAGTTTATTTTTCCTACCAGTTTTATTATTTTAGAATGTGAAACTAATAAAAATGTGTTGATCTATTATTTAACATCACAACAATAATGTGCAAGTGTACACTGTCGATGCAAGTGTAGTAGACAGACATGAGTCTGTTGGATATCGATCCCACGAGGATGGTTGTCTTTTGTCTATCAATGTTAGTGCAATAAATGGATAGAAACAAGATAAATTGTGAGAGTAGGAATTGAAGCAATAACTTCAAAACAATAAGATAAAATATGATAATGATAAACTGGGATCCCCAACGTGAATATTCAGCAAAAAGCTAAGTGCTCACAAGGTAAAGGTTAGGTGATTGTCGATGCAATAAATTGCAATGAATATCTTACCAAGATTAACTTCTATATTTAATCAAAGACTTAAACATGCACACTAGCCATGCCTTCTAATGATGGCAATGGAACATTATTAAGAACAAGTGGATTAAATTCCTCTAATCCTCAAGCAACTTCTATTGTCATGCTTGTTAGCTTGAACTGTCAATGCACCTTCCAGTGTTAGTGACTGCAATAACACTTCCATGCTAAAAACATTCAAACCCAAAGTTTAAACAGTAAAAGCAAGATTAAATAAAATAACATTTAACCCATAAATCATGAGTACTTCAATACTAACATGAAATAGAAAGTAATCACCAGTGTTTAGAAAAGAAAAATAAAAGAAACAAGTGGAGAATACTATTCCCAAATAACTCGACTTGAATCTCTCTATTCCCTCTTATGTAGCACTCAGGGCTCCTCGTCAAGAGCTAGTCTGCATCCCTTTCACGTTGGTTCACCTTAGGAGACTTAAGCCGCCATAGTCGAAAGCTTCAAATGATAGGTTGAAGAAGATGATAATCCAAAAGCTCCTTTCAAAAAGCCTTCTTTTTTCCTTTTATGTGATTTTTTTATTTTTTCCCAAATAGCCCAGGTATCCTTTCATCAGAATCATGCCGCTCCTGTACATACAAGTTAGTTGTACCAGACTAGATAGCTCACATTTTTGTTCCTATCCAGACAACTGTCAGGTGCGGCGATAATTCTGGGCGCAATCTGAAAATACTCATGCAGTGACATAAATACCAAAACATGACAAAATTAAGGATAACTAAGCTAAGATCCATTGAATTGTAAAATGAAAATTATTGAACTGAAAAAGCTAAAATATGTGCTAAAGATAACTAAATGGAGACAAATTAACCAATAAGTAAGGAGAAAACAAATGTTCTTTCTAGTATTATCATGTGCCGATTATTCTTGGAAGACCTTTTCTTGCTACAGGCAAAACTTTGATTGATGTGCAAAAAGGTGAATTGACCATGATGATGAATGGTCAGCATATCACCTTCAATGTGTTTGATACCCTGAAATGTGCTGATGAGAATGAAGAGTGCCACACCATTTGTTTGATAGAAACAACAGTGAAGGTAGAGTTTGCGAAATTATTCCATAACAATTCTAATAGTGAGACAAATTCACTTGAGCTAAATGAAATAGAAACTTTTGAATTATTCAGTGAACTCATAAAGGTAAAGCATATTGTAGACAAACCAGGAAGTAAGTTTAAGTCCTTAGATTTATCGACTCGCACTTTCACTCCTCCTAAACCATCTATAGAGGAGACTCCTACACTATAGTTGAAACCTTTGTTGTTGCATTTAAAATATGCTTACTTGGGAGACAACAACACCTTGCCGATAGTTATTTCTATGGAGCTGACACCCAATCAAGAGGCCAGGTTGTCGGAAGTTCTCTAGTGATCTAAGAAGCCATTAGGATGGATAATTACCGACATCAAGGGAATCAACCCTACTCTATGCACGTACAAAATTTTATTGGAGGATTGTCGTAGCAATACTACTGAACAGTAGAGAAAGTTAAATCCTATCATGAAGAAAGTTGTGAAAAAAGAGATTATCAAGTGGGCTCAATGTTGGTAGTATCTACCCTATCTCTCATAGTTCTTGGATGAGTCCTGTACAATGTTTGCCCAAGAAAGGAGGTGTCAAAGTGGTCAGCAATGATAACAATGAGCTCATAACAACTCACACTATCACGGGATGGAGAGTGTGCATGGATTATCGCAAGCTCAATAACCCACCCAGGAAGGACCACTTTCCTTTACCGTTTATAAATCAAATGTTGGACAGATTAGCTAGGAAGGCATTATACTATTTCTTGGATGGTTATTCAGGGCATAATTAAATTTCTATAGCTCCTAGTGACCAAGATATGACAACTTTCACTTGTCCATATGGTACTTTTGCGCTTAGAGGAATGTCATTTGGGTTATGTAATGCACCGATAACATTTCAATGTTGTATGATAGCAATATTCTCTGATATGGTGGAAACTTTTCTTGAAATATTTATGGATGATTTCTATGTCTTTGGGAATAAATTTAAGGGATGTTTGAAAAATCTGGAATTGGTTCTTCACCGTTTTGAAGAAACAAATCTTGTCTTGAATTAGGGAAAATGTCATTTCATGGTCTACGAAGGCATTGTTCTGGGTCATAAAGTATCGCATCAAGGGATTGAAGTTGACAAAGCACAAGTTGAGGTAATAGAAAAATTGTTACCTCCTACTAGTGTCAAGGGTATTCAGAGTTTCTTAGGCCATACAGGTTTTTATAGAAAATTCATTAAAGATTTCTCGAAGATATCAAAACCCTTGTGCGTCTTGTTGGCGAAAAATAGACCTTTCAAATTTGATGAACCTTGTTTGATAGCTTTCATAGAATTGAAGTAAAACTGGTAGCACTACTATTTGTAATAGCTCTGGAGTGGACATTGCCTTCCGAACTAATGTGTTATGCTAGCGATTATGCTGTGGGAGCAGTGTTGGGGAAAAAGAAAGACAAAGTATTTCATGCAATCTATTATGAAAGCAGGACCCTAACGGATATGCAGCTTAACTACACCACCATTAAAAAGGAGTTATTGGTTGTGGTATTCACATTCGATAAATTTTAATCTTATTTAGTTGGTACAAACGTCATAGTCTACACAAACCACTCTGCTATTAAGTATTTGGTGACCAAGAAAGATGCTAAGCCAATATTGATTCATTTGATACTCTTGCTGCAGGAGTTTGATTTAGAAATTCGGGAAAGAAGGGGGACTGAAAATCAAGTGGCTGATGACCTGTCAAGAATAGAAGCTAGAAATAAATATGGAAATGTCAAACTTATTAAAGAAGACTTCCTAGGCGAGCAACTATTAGTTTCCATGGCATTACCTTGGTATGCGGATATAGTGAACTTCTTAGTAAATGGTTTGATACCACTTGATCTCAACAGCCAATGAAGACCAAAATTCCTTCATAATGCTAGACATTATTATTGGGATGAACCCTTCCTATTCAAGCAATGTGCTAGATAATTAGAAAGTGTGTCCCTAATGACGAAATACACAACATCCTGCAACATTTTCATTCAACTCCTTATGGAGGACACTTTGGAAGAATAAGAATGGCTCCTAAGGTACTCTAATCTGGTTTCTATTGGCTAAATATGTTCAAGGATGCCCATGAATTTTATAAGTCATGTGGTCATTGTCATAGGGCATGCAATCTATCTAGGGGACACGAAATGCCGCTGCAAAATATCCTAGAGATTAAGTTGTTTGATGTTTAGGGAATAAACTTTATAGGTTCATTTCTACCCTCATTGGGCAACCTATACATAATTGTAGCAGTGGACTATATCTCTAAGTGGGTTGAAGGTGTTGCTCTCCTTACTAATGATACAAAGTCAGTGATGAAGTTCTTACACAAGAACATCTTCACAAAGTTTGGAAAAACACGAGCCATTATCGGTGATGAAGGATCATATTTTGATTGCATACTAGTGGCTAATGTCTTACATAAGTACAGGGTGAACATAAGATTTCCATGACATATCACCCCCAAATAAATGGACAAGTTGAGATTTCTAACAGAGAAATTAAACAGATTCTGAAAAGAGTGGTGAACCCCACTCAAAAGGATTAGTCTTCCAGACTGGACGAAGCTTTGTGGGCTTATCGTACTGCATTTAAAACATCGTTGAGGATGTCACCTTTTAAGCTTGTCTGTGGAAAACCTTGTCATTTTCCAGTTGAGTTAGAGCATAAGGCATATCGGGCTGTGAAACAATTGAACATGGATTGGAAAGTTGTTGGCAATAGAAGATTACTGGAGTTAAATGAAATGGAAGAATTCAGGGCACAAGCAAATGAGAATGCTAAATTATACAGGGAGAAGACCAAACATTGGCATGATAAGAGGATTATGCCACGACAACTTGAACCAAGACAACAGGTGTTGTTATTCAACTGAAGGTTAAAGTTGTTTCCTGGCAAATTGAAATCCCGATGGTCAAGTCCCTTTGAAGTAACCCAAGTATACCTTCATGGAGCTATTAATGTCAAGGATATGAAGACGAGGGTCACATTTAAAGTTAATGGACAACGCTTGAAGCATTACTGGGGTGCACATGTGAATCAGGACGAAATGTCAATCGACCTTCGTGATGTTTAACCTCAGCATTTTGATAATTTTTTTTCATTTTATTTTTGCTCCTTTTAAGTTTCTCCTAGTTCTTTCATTGAACTTGTTTAATAAATTTTGTTTACTTTGCAGTGCAAGTATTTATTTTTCCTTGACATCAATTGAGAAGTTGGGCCCCATATGCAACAATTTGGCCCAACAAAATTTTTTCCCAAACCTTTAGCATCAAATTTTCTACTTCCTTCCAATTCTCAATATCCAATTACCTACATCAGGCCATAATTACTGCCTATTCAATCACCTACGTCACACCCCCAAATACCACTTACAATGTTGTCATTACCTCTACCTTTGCACTAATCCCTGCATTTTTTTCCTTACAGTTACCCTAACTCTTTTATCTCTCAAAGCTACTTGTATCTCTTTAGCAATTGAAAATTTTCCCCTTTCTTTTCTAAGTCAACATTTTCCCTAAACCTTAACAATGGCTACACGATTTACACCCTAGATAGATGCCATGGCACCATGAACGTTCTTCAATGCTACGGACAGAAGAGAAGTATAAGAACAATATAACCAAGAGGCCATTTTGCCTCGAAAAGTGTTCTCTTTTCAAAGATGAACCTTTTATGGGTATGAAGCCTCTATATCTTCTATGGTAGAAAAACATGGTTGGCAAATATTTTGCTTACATCCTGAAGATGTTTAGACTAAGCTTGTTCGTGAGTTTTACGCTCACATCATTTTTCCCAATAACACTTTCATATATGTTCGAGGAGCGTCAGTGTTACTTGATGAGGAAAACATCAACGCTCAATATGGGCTCTCTGATTTATAGGATGAGCATTCTTAGTTCACTACAACTGTCACCTCTGATGGCTTGAATCAAGTCTTGCAAGACCTTTGTGTTGAGGGAACTCAATGGATGGTATCTAGGAATGATTGTTACACAGTTGAAAGTGCGTCTGATAAGTCGTAATTTATACATATTTTTTCCCATGCTTAGCACATTTTTGGATGAATTATCATTAGATTTGTGAAATTTGATGCTCCTAATCCTTTAATTTCATGTTTTATACTTAGGTGAGCATAGGAGAGTAAAAAGAGTGAGAAACAGGCCAAAAATAGAGAAAATGGGTCAACGTGGGAAATCAACACGGCCTGGACTTCCTCACACGGGTAGGCCACACGCCCGTGTCTATTTTGTAGACTTTAACACGACCTAAGCCACCCCACATGGGCATTGCACACGGCCGTGTCCCTGTCGAGCCCAAGTCTAGTTCTACTCGAAAAAGGACACTTTTGAGGGTTTTAAAGCATTCTAAAGCCTATATAAACACCCGAGGGGGAACTTAGAGGCAAACACACGGAGTGGGAGGCAAGGAATTACTCGAAGAAAGCCGATTGATCCATCTTAGAAGCTGGATTCTCCTTCAAGACTGAAGATCTCCTTTCAATTTCCTTCAGGGGTTTTTGGGTTTCTTTATGTTTTGTTATTATTATTCTTCTGAGATGTTTTCTTTTACACATATGAACTAAATTCCCTAAATACCTAAGGGGGATGAAACCTAAGATGGATCTTGTTACTCTTTTCTGAATTATATGATAAATACTTGATTTGTTCTTAATTATGTGTTCTTAATTCTTGCTTTAATATTTCAGAATATTGATTCAAGTATTGATGTGCTTATTCAGAAGAGCAAAAGTCCCTGTCTAAGAGTAGATCTAGCATAATTAAGCGGAGTTGATTGCACCCCTAGACATAGGGCGACATAAATCTGCCGGATTAGGGTCAAACCTAATAAGGGAATCCATAGATCGAGTTAATGCAACACTAGGGGTTTTAATTAGAAAGAGATTTCAATTAATTAACCTAGGGTTAGACGTTGTTTGTCTCGAGAGAGATAATAATATAAATTAGGGGTTTCTATGGCTCAAGTCAAGTGAATAAATCGTCTAGTTCGGAATCAAATAACAAGTGAAGTCTAGGTGTATTCTTCCTTGGGTATTGTCTAAATCAATCAGTTTTCCCAAAAGTATTTCCCCAATTTACTTCCTGTGCATTCTTAGTTTAGTTAATTAGTTTAGATAAAGTAAATCCCCTTATTTTAGGCTAGATAATAAAAAGAAGGTTAATACTAGTACTTTTAGTTCCTGTGGGTTTGACATTCCAGTCTTCCTATAAGCTATACTACTGTTCGATAGGTGCGCTTGCCTTTATCGTGATAATAGTTAGTTTTCAAGTACGATCAATCATAAATATAAAACTTATCACGCACATCAAGGTCCTTAAAGCCAATTGCAGAGTTTGGTATCTTTTTTTTAAAGACACGATAAATCTTTTTTATCCAGAACTCTACAATCTCCAAAGAGTGGATGTTACTGCTCCATTCCATCATGATGGGTAAAAGGATTAATATGGGAAAAATAATATTCAATGAAGTCCACCACTGTGCACAGAAAAGTGAAGGGAGTCTCAACTTTCCATCCTAATCACTGCACTTTTACAACGTGTTAATGTCCAAGTCCAGCCCAGCAAGGATATAACCCCAAATAAAGGGGCAATCACAAGGGTTATTGTAGCCAAGATATCTAGAGTGGCCTTGCCATAGCAACAACCACCTGGCTTAGCTTCGATATCCTCTACACCAACATTTTCCATAGCAACCACTTTTACATCCTACAATCTATTTGAGCAGCAAGTGCTTAGCTCATTTGAGAGGTTTGCAGAAGCAGCTCAATCTCTTCAAGATTCAGCAAGTTCAAATTGTCGCAGACTTGGAAATGGCGCAAGAACGAATGGCCATTTTCTAGGCCTATATGGAGAAGAGAGATGTTGCCTTGAAGACATCCCTTTAGAAGAACTTCACCAAGCCTATGCCTTCATTCCCTGAATTTCCTAAGAAATTGGAAGCACCCGTCGAAGAAGGGATGGTCGAAGTAGAGCCAGTTGCAGCAGAGCTTGGAACCACCAACCTTGCTGCTGAAGAGAAAGAAACCAAATCACCTGATGAAGATGTAGAAAAGACTAAATCAATCCAAATAGAGACTGATGATGAGGGGACTGAAGAAGAAACCCTTACACCAGCACCATCGGAGGATAGTACTGTAGTTGTCCCACCTACATCTACCGAAACAATAACTGAACAAGACCATGAAATCAATCGTATCGTTGATGAGATCACCAAGTCTGACAATGAAGAGAAGGACGTGCCACTTCAATTTAAAACAAGGAAAATGTGTTATAAGCATTTGACACGTAAGTCTACCCATTGAAATTGAACCAACGATAATCAAGCTCCGAGCCAAGGGATTTCTTTTCCTCTTTATTTTTGCCATCATAACATCCATATTTTTTCCATGACATTCTAGGTGTAAATATATTCTTGCATTCATGATTCATGTTTGTGCATACATTGAGAACAAAGCATCCCTTAGGTTTAGGGGTGTGTTGAGCATTTAGGATGCATTAGATATTTAGTTGAGCATGTTCATTTTGCCATGACACATATAATTGTCATGGATTGTTTATCTTGTTATAAGTGTAATTTTTGTCTGTGATGTTCGATGAAGAGATTAATTCTTCAATAAATCTAGAAAGATGTGACAATGGATTAGGGGAATTTAGCTTAAGATAGTTTGCCTGAGAATCGACCACTAAAAATGATATATCCTAACTTTAATTACAATTGGTCTATAGTAAGTTCTTTTACTAAACTTAGAAAATTTTGAAGCTAAGCTCAGTAAAATGGCAATATTCAATAATGAATAAAATGGTAAAGCTTAAGAAAAATCAAAGAAATGCCATAAAAACAATCCAATGCTTAAATTGCTGAATAGGTTAGCAACTATTAGTTTGTTCCATTTTGTTGTTGATTAGAAAAAGCAAGTTTAGGCAATAGTGTGTAATAAAGATAAAGAAGTTTAGGGGCACTCCACTGTAGTAATAGGCTGAGTAGCTAAGAAGGTAGTTGCTTGCTCCATCCATCATCTAAGTCAAAAGCCTTAGCTTCATGAGTGAATTATATTCCACTTGTGACATGATTGAATACTCGACAATTCAATTTATGCTAGACTATGATTGTCAAGTCAGATAACCATGTGACGAGCTGAATCCTTTAGTATCCTAAAAGAACTATATATAAGGGTCCATGGTAAGTAAATTTGTTGTAACACCCTAAACCCGGCCTAGACGTTATGACCGAATTCGACGTGCCACATCGAAACGTTAAAAACATTTTTCTATTCTTAGTCTAGGAAATCGTACTTGATGTTCAAAGGATTAATTCATTAAGGGTTAAAGTGAATGGAAGCTGTTCACCAGGTAGGAGACCGGAAAAGAGGAGGTGAGTCCATCAGACTGCTTAAATACCAAGCTCCCTTCGGATCCAATCCTAGACATGCACACCGCCGTTGCCACACTCTAACATTGTGTATAATTTTAAGTTACGAATGTAATTATGTTCGTTTTTAGAAAAAAAAATATTTGATTTTGGAAAACATTATCATAGCGGAAGCCTTTCTTGTAATCGTGTTACTTTGAAATCAATTTATGTTTTAGAAAGCGCGCCCTAGATCTACCCAATTCTGATAGTTAATATAAATTAAGTTCATCACAATAAAATATAAATTAAAACCATAAAATAATTGAGTGGCCTTATTACATTTGAAAAACACAAAACCATAAATGAAAATAAAAGGACGTCCAGTTCATCTGAAAGAAACTGAATTTGCAAACTCGCGTGGCCACTCCGAATCCCTCACAGCTCCAAGCCCACTATGGTTGGGGATTACCTGCATGGATAAAAATAGGGGATGAGTTTGGGGAAACTCAGTGTGTAAAATTAACCCAACCATAGCCCATATCGACTCAAACCACAAAAATAGAATAAATTGGCCTTAGCCCAGAATAGAATACAGAATTAAGCCCATAGGCCCATAACAGATCAGATCAGATATTTCATGTATATGCAAAACCCAACCCATAACCAACCACATACACCCCCTTACCAACCTTTCACCATGTGGGGAGACTACTCGACCCACCCAACCGCTACACGCCTCAGAAATATGCAGCATGGCTGCCAGAACAGATAATGTGACAGAGTCATCAGATACAGATAATCGTGGCAGAGCCACCAGAACAGATATATGTGGCAGAACCAACAGATCAGATAATTTGTGGCATAGCTACCAGGACGCTTCCTCCATAATATAACCCATGCCCCCATGCAACAGATACACAATCATGGCATACATCATACAGAATCAGGTCATCATGCTTTTTAGTCAAAAATAACCCTAAGGGTATAATGGTCAATTTACATCTAGGGGTATAATGGTAATTTTGCATGCATAAGGGTATTTCAGTAATTATTACCTATGGCTAGGGTTTCATGCTCGTTTTAGAGTTTACCAAGTATTCAAAAACACTTACCTCGTCTTTTAACCAAAGTGGGCCTATTGGCCCATTAACCCAGTTTAGGCCCATTAAGCCCAAAACGTCATAATACACCAAAATATCACATTCTACAGTCTTAACACTTGAATTTACCAAATACGTTAATCAGTCTTTCTTATGAGCATTTGCACACTCGCAAGCCCACCAAAATATCGACTTTTCGGCATTTCAGCTTTTCGGCTTTTCGACTTTTCAGCTTTTGTCGATCTAGTCTATGAGAGGGTGTCAATTACACACCTGATTTGTGACGTTATGCTGACGAGATCCCCACATGAACTACCTACAATTAGATTACTAACACATTAATCTAACTACTAAAAACGAACTATAACTAACCCCTTACCATATTCGGCCCAAAGCACCTTAGGCACTAGCGAACCTACCTTTGCCGAAATTAGCGATTGTGTTTAGATTCAGTTGTTTCCCCTTGTCTAAGCCTCTGATCAGCAGCCTCTGAATCACACTATCATCATAATAAACAGTTGTCACAACCCTTAGAGCCTTAAAGCCCAATCGACAGCCTCCCTAAGCCTTTAGGGATTTCGGCTTTTCTAATTCCCGTAATAAAGAATAGATTCGAAAAGTTACCACCAGTTTCTTCAGCCAACAATTTCACTTAAGCTATGATTTGATTCTGATGTAGATCTAATCCTCAAATCCTAGCAGAAGTCGATCCTTTAATGATCTAAGAATTTGGCTATACCCATAAAATATGGGGTTTTCGACTTTTAGTAA